>NC_088099.1:123389335-123701991 GCF_036370855.1 Dromaius novaehollandiae | reverse complement strand
ACCTTTTTAATATAGTATTTTTGGTGGCTTTCATTAAAGCCACTCACACAAGTCCATGCCAGAGAAATAAATCTACACCAACAACTTACTTTAGGCATGATTTTTCGCAAATCAATCCATGCAGCTAAGAACTTTAAAGGGTAACTGAAAAGAATTGAATACTTAGAAGTAAAACTGATTTCACCGTTCCATCTTTAAGAGGCAAGAAACAAAACTTTCTACAGTTCTCATGAAGACTACATATTGCAAAAGTACTCTGCCTCAACTAATAAGGTTCAAGGTCTCTAAAGCAATAATGCAGTCTAGTTTGAGAAAATTGTATGTATTGTAAGTAATTGTTTACTGATCAATTCGCTCCTTTTTTAACCTGCTTCCCAGCTGGCATTCAGTTCCCAATACTTCTTATAGGGCTAATGTCACTTTAGTAAGAGCTGTTCTGAGTACCAGAGGGACCTGATAATAGGAGCCATCTTGTTCAAGATAGATCATTTGTTTCTGTAAGAGAGAACTGACTAAAAATAAAAACAAATCTGCATAGGAAAAATGTCATGGAGCTGAAGAGAAGATGCTTTGAATATCAAGTATTCTGAGCTATGCTGCTGTCATATGAGATCACCCCAATGAACACCTTCTCTTGCTTCTTCAGAAGTATTTCTTTATAAATTACATATTGTAAGAGTGGCATAATATTTCATGTGGTAAAAGCCTTTGACAGATCTTGCAGCTGTGATAACAATCAGAAGATGTGGCTAGAATATCCACCTACAATTTGCTATGTTTTTGGACAGTATACTACTTGCATACTAATACTCATTTGATCACTAGAAAAGTTTAATAAATCAATGTTTTGTACAGCATTCTCTGATTCTGAAATCATTTTTTTTTTTTTTGTCTGGTGGGATGGGGGCTTATCTAAGAGACACACTGAGCATTTTGTTCCTAATCCAGTCTAATTAGAGGGAAGCAGGGGTTTAACACTTTGCTGGACTGTCATCAAAAAAGTTCTCACCTAAGGTAGCAAAGCCCATAAACCTATACATATGAAAGCTAACCTTATAGCATTTTAAATTAATCTTAAAGTATTTTTAAAACTCTTTTTTTGTAAATCACACACACACAAAAGCTGTTATAAATATATTTATTTATAACATGAAAGTAAATCATATTTAATTTATTGAAATATTATATATAACTGCATTTTATTAAAACAATTGTAATAGATATATTTATGGAAATGTGTTTTCATTATTGTGTTCATTGCTTGTTTATAAAAAAGAAGGAATCATATCTACAGAAAGACACTCAGTGTAGAGTCAACATTATTTTGACAGTCAGATAACCCATATGTTTCTCACTTTTTCATGGGTATCTTCTCTGCAAAGACAGTGGATTACAGGTCTTAGCCTGTAATGCATATTTTTTTAGTGAATGTGTTTTATCAGTTTTATTTACAAGCTATCAGCTTACATATCCACCCAGACTGAAGTCCATTTTTGTTTAGTTTCTTTTTTCTCTGACCATGGTGTTATACTTCTGTGAACCAATCTGTTAAATGTTGTACGAGTGTATGTACATTTAAATGTGCATGTGTATATATGTGTACATACATATGTAAAAGAAATGTTTTTTCACATATGCACTCATGAAAACACATAGAGTATATATGAGACCAAAAAAACATTTGAAATTCACAGTACATCCTTCTGCTTACATATTATGAGAGTCAATTATTGTAAGAATTACAGGATAAATACATAAGAAAAGTAATTGACTGCTGAGATAGCTTGTTTCCTTTTCGTTATTCTTAATAAGCAGAAATGGCACCTAAATTGTATTTGCCCCATTATGTTCCCCAAGAGATGGTTTATAGAAAACAGTTCATATAACACAAAATGTTGTATCTGAATACTTCATTAAATGACCACACTACAGCTGGTAAGTTAAAGGAAAAAAAAGCTATGATTTTATTGTACTCCTTTAAAACAAGGGAGTGTATATTTTTGAAACAAACCATAAAGGACGAGGCCCGCACTAGCACATTTCCTTTAAAGGAAATGATTCAGTCTTTGTAAAAAGAGTGCTATAGTGAACTGATAAATATTCCTCTTGATCTTCTCTCTCATTCTTTAGCTCTGGATGTATCTGCCCACGAGCATGAAATGTACTTCATCAGTACTTTATAAAGGTATCTAGTTAGGGGTAAAATTTACAAAAAACTACTGAGTAGGTCATCAAGCCTTTTTTTGCCTAATTTAGTCACTGAAGCAAATAAGAGTTAGACACTTAAAAACCTCTGACAGTTTGGACTGTAATGATTTGGACCTTCAGTATACTTAGACACTTTAAAGTATTGAGAAATATATCTGCTACTACAGATCTGAAGTCTTTTCTTTAGTAGATGAATAGCCTCAAAATATCTAATGGAAAAACAAAAAAAAACAAAAAAAAACCCAAAAAACCACCTCTCTCAGCTTGCATCTATACAGACATTAAACCTCCCCCCAAAACTTAAAGGTCCTATTCTTTTTCTCTTGACAATATGCCCAAGGCGGACAGGTGGAACTTCAGAACAGGGCAAGATTCAAGCCTTGAGAAGTCATCAGAAAGAAGAAAAAGTAACTATTCTTGATTATTGATGAGCTCATTATAAGGAATTGCAGCTAACTGATCTGTCACATTTACAGTAAGCTAAATAGCATGTGACCTCCTGAATGCAGGATTATACTTGGATTACACACTTGCATTACACTAGTGTGTCCAATTCTTCCAAGTTATACTTCAGAATGAAGACTGTTTCATTCTGTAGCGAAGCTGGGAAAAGATGATTTGATAGAAGTTAGAATCATTTTGAGGACTAGAAACTTCTACGAATGAAGATGAAGTCACTGCTGACTCTCCTTGTTGAGATGCTTTCAGTGCCCAGCAAAAATAATGAAAGGAAAAGGCTATTGCTGGGACCACCGGGAGCAAATAATGGGTACTTGGGTTCATAGTAAACATTTCAAGACAAGGAGCACTAGCCTTCTTACTTCTAAAGCATCCCTTGTTAGAATATGCATTAGACTTGTCAGAAAGGGGTTAACACGTTCCTAGTTAACACATCCAAAGAGCTAATAAAGCTGATAATACCAAAACAAAGCAAAAGATAGACTTTCCATAAAGGAAAGATAACACGGGTTTGTTCACTGGCTTACAAGAATGTAGGTTACTTAATTACAGCATCAGTTCTAGTAGTTGATCATTCCTCTGCTGGACCAGCGTATCAGCAATGTGACAAAAATGGAGGGGTTGGTGCATAGTTATCATCTAACTTCTTCTGCCCATCATTCAGCTACATAGTAGACGGGGCAAATACCATTATATGCCTTCTTTGTTCTCACATTGCTCCCAAAGAACCTTCCATTGGACATTTTCAGAGACAGGATCTTGTAACAGGCTTATTCTTCTTACATTTGTTTAGATTTAGAGAAAAACTGTGTGACTTTACACATAAGACAAAAGAAAACCAAAGAACTCTTCTCACTTTCTACCAAAAACAATGACAAAAATACTCCCAACACAAAATGATTAGTATAGAGAATTCAAAGAGAGTAGGAGGAAAAATGGAACATTTTGGCTTGTTCCGAGTATGGAGGTCTAAGTCAAGTTGGAATAATATTGCCTTAACAATTTTAAAGTCACGAGTACAAAAAAAATAAGATAGTTAGCACAGAAAGTAATTTTACAAGGCATTTTTTTTTCTGTCACTTTCATGTGTATGATGTACAGGATAATTATTTTTCAAATATATGACATGCTAGCAAATGAAGACAGCATTGCACACTGGAATTTTTTGCTTTCAGTTTCTCTCTGATATGTCAACATTATGAATATTATTTTTGTTAAAAAATTAATAAAACTATAAATTATGAGCTTCCTTAAATTAGAAGGTTACATTTTCTAACTGCAAATGATGTAAAGAATTATTAAAATAAGATACATTAAAAGCTTGCAAAAGCTGTAAACACACAAAGTAGAGAGGAATGAATTCTGCATTGAGGATAAGAATGATGATTATAGGAGATTAACCTACTAGAAAAATGTGACAGTTCTGCATCCTAACAAAACTACATCCCTTTAAATTCCTAATCCCTTTAAAATGTTTGTAATACAAAAGGAACACAAACTTGGGGAATTAAAGTTGTATTCAAAAGATGTGCTTGATTTCTGATTAATATTGAAAAAACTGAATGAATATAACTTAAGAAAATATTCTGGAATGGTATGTGGAAAGATTTTTATTTATTTTGTTTCTGAATACAACCGTATAGGGCCAAGTTCCACTAAAGATTTATATATAAGAAAAATTACACTTCTGAATGTTTCTCGGGATTTAAATATGTCAAGTCAGATATATATGGTAAAGTAAAACACTTGCACATATCTCTAAAATCAAAGCCAAGTGGTAAGTTTTTCTTTCTTCCTCTAAAATGCATTGTGAAATGCTTGCTTTAGCTTTAATAAAATATTGTGCAGAGTAGGAGTAAGGAATAATGTCTTTGAACTGCAGCAGTAACTTTCAGGAAGGCTTTAACTGCTCAGGAAGAGTGTGTTTGTCTCAGACATATGAATGATAATTCCAGATAGATCCTCAAGTAGACTCTGTAAGTATTATAGCTGTCAGATTAGAACTAAAGATGTATATCATGGCAGATGACTGTCACGGATAACTGACAACTTCAAGCAGTGTAGTCAGTGAGGTAGAGGGTAACCAGTGAAATCAACCCTTCAAACTTTTACAGTACTTTATCACATCACATCATCTGCTAAGGCACTTTTAGACACATGTACAATCATTTTAACAATAGAGACCATAATGACAAACTACCTACTAAAAGCAAAAGGGGAACAATGGATTATTTTCTTTGATTGAAGACAACGGTGTTTACTGGCATGAAGGTCAAAAGTGAAAGGTGAAAGAATTTGACACCTTCCATCAGTGCTGTGTCCTGGATGCATTCACAGACCAGTTTTGTATGACATTATCTGGAATTTAATGCTGTTGTAGATGAGGTAATTTTGTATAGCGAATGTTCTGTGACTAAAGAATGGGCTTTGCTAGTATGAATAAATTCATCCCAAATAATTTCTATCACTTAAAATTCAGAGGTTGGATCTGAAGTAGGTGTTTTCTGTAATTTGAAAACATTCAGAAGTCTATATTTTTATTTTTGTCTTTTGAATTCTTGAATTCATGTTCTCTTAATTTACAGTCCTGAAGTTTGGGTGACAAAATTAAAAAAAAAAAAAAAAACAGAATGAAATTTGTGTTGACAAGTGACTCTATGGACAACCATAGTATCTAACTTTCTCCTACACTACTCTGTAGGCCTGCCAGAATTTTTGCCTGTGCTACTGTATTAGCTACATTAGCTGTAAATTCTAAGAAAATAGAAAAAAAAAATTAAAACCCCTAAAATATATAAAAACAGGTTTGAAAATTCTTAGATAGTCAGAAAGATTTGACAAACTTTGTGCACTATTTTCCCATTAAATAATATTCTTTGCTTTCCTTTTTTATCTGTGAAATGGAACAGGGATACTTCAGTTCTCCAGAAATGTCTCCTTGTGAAAGATGTCCCCAATGTGAGACAAAAAGCATAATATAATTTGATAATTTGGGGCTAAATAGCCAGTATTTGTGTGTTTATCATACTTCTTGGACAGTCTTCAATTCAAACATTGTTGCTTATTTTACCTTTGAAGTTACCTTGCTTTTATGCAATTTTTCATATTCTCTATCACTATAACATTACTGTTGGAAATTATTCACCTTGTGAACAGAGAATCAAGAGGGACAGGTTATAGTAAGCATTGTTTTACCCGCTACATCTTTCATGAAGAATCCTTTCTCCTTTTTATGTCTTCATCTCTTTCAGAAGTTTCTTTCTGCTACTGGCTTTAGCAGACTGAAGGTGCTTATCTCAAAGGAATTTCTAAACCTTTTAAAGCTTATTTGTCAGTAAACTCTAGAAAGAGATAAAATATGCTCTGCAAGTTATAATATATGAACAAAATGTTTCCTAATTACACACTGCAGTGGATGATTACAGCATTTAAACCCATACTGTAAAATGTGAAATTGACACATCTGGTATATTTCACATTTTCATTATGTAAGGCTGTTTTAAAAGCAAATTAAATTTTACCTAGTCTGCCTGAAGCAAGTATGGGTTAATTCTTATATATAAAAAATGAGGCTGCATGATGAATTATATACATTTGTGGAATTCATAATAGCAGGAAAAATTAGAGCTATGTGAATGATTCCCATATAATTATGAACTCGCTCAAACTAAGGACAAGCTCTGTTTCTAGCTTTACTTTCAGACCATCATTCCAAGTATATGAATATTTACAGTCTTAAAATGCTGCATATTAGATATCCTAAAAAAATTCTACACTCTGTAACAACACTATACCCTGGATTGTACATTAAATTCATGATTTGGTTCTGGCAATAATTATTTGAGTTTTTTTTTTAAAGTAACACTTATTTAAGAATTGTATGAGAATTTTAATATGTATTTTCTATTTCCTTGCTCCGTCCCTCCCTCCCTCCCTCCCTTCCTTCCTTCCATCCTTCCTTCTTTAACTGTGAGGGTTAGACCCTGTCAGAAGTGACCAGTTGTTCTTCATATGACAACACAAGAGTATTTTTTTTTATTATGAAGTACACATATTCACTGTTTTGATAAGTCAGGTCAGGTACTGAGAAGCTGCTCAGCTTAAAACTGAGTAAATGTTCCTTATCATTCTTTATCATTAATTGTATGATTTCAACTAATATAAATTTGTCTTGATTCAGCTTTTTTTGGAACTACTCTTTCACCCCTATATTTTCTGGAAAACTAAACAATTATTTTTAGAAATTGTCGTAGATAAAGAGATTGATGCAAACTTAGTAAGTCATGGCAGTGATCAAGAAACACATCTATTTTACTATATTTTTACTCTAATCTAAATTTGTAAAAGAACAAATTCTATTTGGTTGCACCAAAAGTAAAAGAGGAAAAAAAGTTTCTGCTATCAAGTTTCTGTTTCTTGTATCAGCATAGACTCTTATCAAGTAACCCCTTAATATTCCTTTTCTTAAAGTAAATGGATGGAACTCTTTCTGCATAAATGCATATTTTAGAGCATTCTCATGACTTTTTTAAAAAGTATTCTGCACATTGTTTTCTTCTGAGAAAAAAAATGGAGCTGGAATATTGGCATGGTGTTTGAGTATTAGTCACACAAATGACATGCACAGAGGTACTATGACGCCTTTTGTCCTACTAGAGAAAACTCTGGCAAGCCCACCCAAAGGGCAAGCTATCCTCACAGAAACAGAATTTGCAATCTATTTGCAACTGGCACGTGATGATTCAGCGTAAATTACCAGCAGAAAACTCAGAGATTATAATTAAATGATCCAGATGAATTGTCTTTGACAGGGGAAGTTCCCACAATGTAGAAGATTTCTGACATCAAGCAGTTAATGATGTGTATACCGTGTGTCCTGCGTAAGACTTCTGTAAACCTTGCCTTCTGCTGCTGGTGTAGTTGCTGCCTTTGCCTAAGTCTCTTGTTCCTGGGTCTTTTTTTCCATTTCTTGCAACATAGGACCCTTAAATAGGGCATGGAAGGATTTTCTGCATTTATAAAAAACATCAACAATTTGTTTTCTTCATAGAATAAAAGAGAGAGCATCCATTACCAAAAGCATGGAGGACACACTAAACAATCTAACTGTGGCAGTGGACATGCTTCAGGAGAGGTGATTTGTAACATCGGGGGATGGCTATAGTTCAGTAGAATGTGCAGGTAAAAAGAGGAACAGAAAGAATTACACAGAGGCAATAAAAAGCAGCAGAAAACCAAAGACTGTCAGGGAAACACTGATATTGCAACCCGAAGAAAAAATCAAGAGATAAAACATCTTGGGTTGAATCTTGCCTGGGAAAAAAAGGCATGAAATGTAGTAAGGAAATCATTTCCTCTTTTGTGATCCCACTACATTCAGAGGAAGATGATTTACATACTATGTAAATATATAGAGGGCTTCCAAGGACTCCTTATTATATCAGCTGTTTCTTCTGTTAACAACAACTATCCTGGATAGCCGCTTCTGGCAACCATAGCAATTTTGTTACTGATTTAGAATACCAGAACAATTTAGGCTGGAGAGAAACTCTGGAAGATTCTGTAGTCCAAACTCTCTCCAAGCATGCTTAACATCAAAGTTAGATTGAGTTGCTCAAGTATAACTCAACTCCAGTTGAATTTTGAAGGTTCCTTCTGGGTGGCATGTTCCAGCCCTTAACACTCTCATACAGATTTTTTTTCTTTAAACATAAACAACCACTGCAACTTGTGACCATTGCCTCTTGTCCTTTTGCTGTCCACCTCTGAAAAAGTGGCTCCATCTTCTCTATAACTGCCTATTTACATGGTTGAAGACTGCACTTATGTCTGCTCTGAACCTTCTTTTCTCCAGTCTGAAAATCCTCATCCTCTCCTTCTACATTTCTAGCCCCCTGACCATTTCAGTAGCCTTCTGCTGAACTCTCTCGAGTTTCCCAATATTTCTCTTGGACCCTGGGATTGAGGGTTGACATATATTCCACTACCAGTGCTGAGAAGCTGGAAAAGTACTTGTGCTAGCCCAGCCACAACGGTGCAATGCCAGCTTCTTGTCCCCCATGACATCCAGATCTACTGCTACCTAGCCAGAGAGTACTGATGGATGGGTTGTTTAGTCCCAAGTACAGGACTTTGCTTTTGTCGCTGTTGAACTTTGTGCAGTTTCTGTTACCCCAGTTCTCCAGCTTGTTGAAGCCTTCTGAATAACAGCCATGCCTTCCACCATATTAAACACCCTCCCCAATCTGTCCCATCTGTGAGCTTGCTGAAGGTGCATTTTGACTCATTATTTCAAATTACTGATGAAGGCATTAAATAGCATTGGCTGCAAGACTGATTCCTGAGAAACAGTGGTCAATTCACTGCCAGTTCAGCTTTGAATTTTTGACCACTACCCTTTGAACCCAGCAGTCCAGCCAGTTTTTCATTTACCTAGTGAATGTCAGGTCTATATCTCCCCAGTTTGATCACCAAGAAGCTATGGAAAATTAAAGACAATTTGTTAAATGATACTATTGTGTTAATCATTATTCATGTCACAGATGAAGATATACCTCCAAAACAAATTGCCATTCAAAGGTGAATAGTACATGGCTGCTGCAATTACCATTAACAGTTATTCTGTTGTGACCACTATTTACCTTGCCATTCACTGAACACATCCTGTCCAAAAATGTGAACTTCTTTTTCTCAGCTTGCACAGAAACAAACACATACCTACTGTGAGGATCACTTCTGTTTATGTACAATTTGATATATTTTCATCATTGTCTTAGATCTGCATTTAAAAAATGAGTTTAACAAAATGTAAAATTCAGAATTTCTTAAATTAAAATTGCCAGTTCTGTGATTTTTCTTATCAATTTATATGTGATAAACACAATATTTCCAGTGACTTCATATTAAAGTTTCCAATAAATCTTTTTCATCGAATGCGATAGATGGCTGTACTGATATTGAAAACTTACATGCCAGCAAATCACTCAGCAGTGGCAAAGAGATAGCATAAATCATAAGATCTTAAAAATCTTCACCAACCTTCATGTGGCATCCCATATAGTTTATAAATTATCTGTTTTATTCACACCAGCACATCTTTTTCAGCCAGCTTCCTAATTCTTTGTAATTCTTTGTAATTTTTTTTTAACTAAATCTTTTGTTGTTATGTTGCTTGGATCTATTTGACTTACATTTTTAGGTTAACAGACTCAATAATAATGGCTCAGAAAAAATGTGAATGCCTCATTTATCTCTATGTGGGGGAACTTTAATGCCCACTGATGATAACACTTAGCATTAACCCCTCCATTTCTCATCTGAACAAGTAAGAAAATAGAAGGCACAATCAGCACATGAAACTGCTTTATCTGCAGTAATGACAGCTTCTTTAGCCGTCACAAATGGGATAAGCAGATACCAGACTTTTCTTCTACTACCCATTCAAAACAGAGTGTAGCAAAGCCTAGTGGGGCATTCAAGCACTTCAAAGAAATGTTTAACTCAAAGAAAGTGAGACATGTAGGACTTACTGAAAAAAAAACTCAAAAGGCCAGACAGCGGGTATGATCACAGTTTGAAAACAAAGTATAAATAAAAAAGGCCAAGAATATTTTAACATTAACTCAGAAAAGTACATTTTTTTCTTTTTCTTTTTCTTTTTTTTCCTCTTCTTCAAATGTTTTTAAAATGCTACTGAGAATGTCTTAGGCCCTTCCAGTCTTAAATATCAGTGCTTTAGTTCTATGAATAGCCACTATTGACACCATTCACAGCTAAACAAGTAGAAAGATCTTTGGTAGTCTTCAATAAATCTTTTACAGACTTCTGTAGTAAGTATTCTTGGACAGTTTGTTATGTTTTTTTCCATTATCTAATGGTCTTATCTTTGAAAGAGAGAGTTATTGTCACTGTAAAGAAAAATTTCCAGTCTGATGCAGTATCCAAGCTGTAAAAAGTTATATTTCATACAATTTTCATATGCAATGGTGTATCTTTCTGGTCTTTAATGATTAACTTGTATAAACACAAGGTATTAGAATTGCCAAAGTTATTTCAACATTGATCAGAAGATGAAGCTGACATTTTGCACAGCTTTCTTGTTACATAAGCTACGTTAGATTATTTCCAATATTGAATTTCCAGAGGAAAACATGTTTTTCACTGTTTTGAGTGGGATCTGGCTCATGCCCATGGATACTTTTCCAGACTATTCCTTTTGAGCAAATGTTATAGGACATTCGTGTTGGGCAAATGCTGGATGTTTATAGACTCAGCTATCATTTTCCTAGCTACTAATATATGAAATATATGAAAATAAAATAAATAAATAAAATAAATGAAAATAAAATACCTTAAAGGAATTCTTACTTGTAGAAGAAATGTAAAGTTGGACAGTGGGATCTGCGCAGCCCATTGTCTCTCCTAGATGATATTTTTCCATTTCTAGTGGGTGGAAAATTAAGATCTTTTGATTGTATGACTGAGTGATCATGTGAGAAAGAGGTGAGAAGATTACATGGAAAAATTAGGCTGAAGCTTATGAATGAGCTGTGTTGATGGAGCAGAGTATAAAGCTCACGAGTCAGTTTCTTGCCATTGCATGAACTGTTCTCCCTGAGCAAAATAATTGGTCACTCAATCAGGCCAACCGTATAGGTGCCTGACATATGGAGTAATGGTGAGAGAGGGTAGAGTGAGAGCACAGTGCTGAAATGGGTGAGTCAGAGGCCCAGCTGCAGCGGTGGACAAGACAGAGACAGTCATTCGAGTCTGACTGTCAGTGTCTGACATTTGACAGGTATGCCCTTTCCCCACAGGGAAATGCTAATAGTGGAGACTGAAGGGACTGAGTGTGTGACTTTCTACAGACAAGCCATTCCTGCACGGAGAACTCAGAAAATATGTTTCAGACTCTGACATATCTGACATCAAGTTCCAGTTTTGCTGTCGGAGATTCTTCATGCTGTTCATAAGACTGCTTGTGGATTAGGAAAAGTGATAGAACAAAACAGCTTTATTCCTTGTAACCGTGGAGAAGGGATAGGCAATACATATCCATTAACACTTCTTGTATGTATATTTGCACTTCTGACTAACCATTCCATCTTTCAGCTTTCTTTCTTTGTTTAATACTAAGGTTGGTTATTGTGATTCACTGGTTTCATGGTATGTATGGTCTGGTGCATGGAGATCACAGGAGCTCTTAAAGCTTTGTCCACCAGAATGCAAGCCCAATCCAGAGGGAAGTGTTTGTAGGTAAACTGAACACAAATAATACTAATTGCTGATTTCAGTTCCTTCCTCAGGCACCATGCTGATGATTGATATTATAATTGCAATCAGTTCCTGGGACACATGAAAATGATGGCTTTCTCCAAAAGCAGAAATGAAACTGGAAATATGAGCACTAATAATCACAATTCAGAGAGGGAGAATAAGTAGTCCAAAACACGTTTACTGATGCTGATAAATAGGTTTCCCAGTTTCTGCCTAGATTCTTCAAACTGCTGTAAGTAAGAATCCAGCATAAAAAAATTGTTTGACAAAAACAATTCAAAAAGATTAAATTAAAAAACTCATATGAATTAAAGTGAGATATAGCAAAAATCTGAATTTTCAAAGTAAAAATAAGTCAATCTAAAAAATATCCACTATTTTGCTCCTCATAGTTTGTGAGGACAAAGATAAATTTATGAGGGAATGGCTCTCTGTAACAAGCTTATTTCACAACTTTTTCTTTTTTTCCTTTTCTATTGATACCTAAAAAGACTGTTTGCAGATAATCCAGTTTCATTCTGTTTTCTAAAAGTACATTTATTTTCTGATATGATGAAAACACACCTGTGGAGGTAATTGGATGGGCTGTAACCAAGTAGCTTTTTTTTTGTGTGTGTGCATGAGAAGTAGCTGGAAAATGTGTATCTTTTTGTTTCTTGGTTTTAATCTTGAACTAATGATGAATTTTCTTCTCCTAAACAAACTTAGCAATCATCTTTGATTTAATAAATGATGTTTCAGCACTTCAAGATTTGCTTGTACAAGGAGTCTCTACAATATATGCAGATAACTCACCTCTGGATAACTTAATCTTTTTAAAAAATATCGGCTTCATCTCATCTGGAAATCATTTAACTCTTACCTCATTTTTGCCTTACCCTTATTCATGTCTGTATTAATATGTTCCCCAGTTTCCTACTAATTTGATAGGCATGGCAGGAAGTAAACAATTAATTCAATTTTAAATCATTTTAAGTAACAGCGGTGCATCCTGGGACCAAATTTGAGTAGGTATAAACAGATGTTTCACTGAAGTCAGCAAAGTCAAGCCAGTTTACATGAATTGAGACTCTGGCCCATATTCTGTTAATGATTGGGACAAAAACAGAAAGCTGAAGTTGACTGAATTAGTGCTTTGCTTAGTTTTAATGATGACATTTGCTCCTACACTGCCTTTACTATGGTGAACAAGTAGGATCAGCTACACAGCGCTTCTGTACCTTTTGAGAAATATATTCCTCCAGTTGATTCAGACGACAACCCAGATGTCAAGAGGCAATGTGGGCTGTCAAGCTGCCCAGTCACTGGGGTGAACATTTTACCAAAAGTGAACAGTTCACCAAAGCATGCTGAGGTCTCCTTTCTCAGGAGGAGGTGCAAAGGGCTACAGTCTCGCTGTTACAGTTTGCAGTCAGGTGATTGAAATTCACTTCACTCAGCTGTATGGGCTCAGAGACAAGTAGGAGTTAAACAAGAGATGGCTTAGGATTTGCACTGCATTCATTTACCGTCCATCTGTTTCTCTATTAGTAAATTTCTACTTGTACATAGAAACTGCACAATCCCCCCTTATCCCCTTGCAGTAGGGACTCTGCTGTGCCTTTTGCTCTGTCAGGAAGAAAGGGATAAAGAAAAGAAAAGAGGAAAAGGAAAGCTGAAGACAAAAGTCTTTTGCAGGTTCCTTTTTTTCAGGCTGATTTAAAACAGGAATATATGTCTTGCCTGTCTTTCTGTTCTTGTGTAGAATTCCTGTATTTAGGAAGGAAAGAATATGATAGCAGCCCTGGCATTAGAGCACTTCAAAGGAAAAAAAAAAAAAAAAAAACATTCCTCACTTTATTATCTACAGAGAAGTCTAAACTAATGCATAAAGAGTTTAAATGCTTCAAAAATTATTTTTATTGTTTGCTGTGTGATTGTAATATGTGCTGCACAACACAGTGAGAATCCTTGCTGATAAATCCCAGAACGTTGCGGGGGGACAGGGGAAACACTGATCCTTTGATATCTGGAACACTTTGCCTTGTTATTCTGAATAAAATTAGGTATTGAGCTTTAAGGACCTTCAATTAAATATAGGCATTACTGAAGTGAATAGAAGTTTGATCTCAGTGAAGCTGAAACAATGAACTACCGGTAAAGGTTCTTTATATTCAAGAATATGTTGGCCATTTCAGGAAAAGAATTAGATCAGACTGATCTCCAGTCACTGTCTGAACACAGTCCTCTGATCCCTGCAGTTCAACCAATTTTCAGTCTGGCTCACTGTCCACTTATCTGGCTCATACTTCATGAGTTTATCAATGAGGATATTATGGGACACTGTGTCAAAAGCCTTAGTAAAGTCAAGATATACAACATTCAGTACTCTCCCCTTATCTACCAAGCCAGTCATTTCATTATAAAGCCTATCAGGTTGATCAGACATGATTTCTCCTTCATAAATCCATGCCAACTGCTCACAATCACTTTCCTGTTCTTAGGATGTTTGGAAATAGTTTCCAGAACTATTTGCTCCCATCACCTTTGAGCCCTAGATCCTCTTTTTTGCCCTTCTTTAAAATAGTGGTGACATTTGCTTTCTTCTCGCCCTCAGGCACCTGTGCTGATCACAATGACCTGTCAAAGATAATCAAGAGTGGCCACACAATAACATTGGCCAGCTTCCTTAGCACTTGTGGAGGCATCCCATCAGGGCACATGAACTTGTGTATGTCCAGTTTGTTTAAATGTTCCCTAACCTGACCGTCCTCCACTGGTCTTCCTTGCTGCAGAATTTCCCAGTGGTCTCAAGGGCCTGGGATTGCTGAAGGCAAGTCTTATCAGTAAAGAGTGAGGTGAAGAAGGCATTGAGTCCCTTTGCCTTCTCCATATCATTTGTCACCAGGTCCCCTGCCCCTTTCAGCAGCTGGCCCACTTTTTCTCTAGCTGCGGACAAACCTGTGGAAACCCTTTTTGCTGCCCTTCACATCCCTCACCAGATTCAACTCCAGATGGGCTTTGGCTTTCCTAACCCTGTCGCTGTGTGTTCAGGCATATATGTATTCCTCCCTGATCACCTGTCGCAGCTTCCAGCTGATGTCCTCCTTCTGGGCTCGGACTACTTGGGATTTTTCCATAGGAATTTTCCATTTCCATGGGATAAAAAGCATGTAATAGTCATATCTCATGCTGAGATACTGCAATGAAGGTACCAGCCCTGCTTACTCAGCAAGTCCAGATGAGACTTAGATGTGGTTCTTCCTTTTGGGAGACCATGAACAATAGAAAGCATCATCATTAAGCAGTTCTCTTTAAACCAAAATATTATTTACACTTATGGAGGAAACAAAGAATTTAAAATGATAAATAATCTATGCAAACATCTCTCTCTTATTTAAATCTTAATATTGCCAGGTATGATGCAAGTCAGGTCTAGCTACATCATTCACCATAAACCAGTGTATCCATGTAGTTTATCAACACTTCCCCTTATCAGAAGATTCCCCATTTCAGAATGTCTGGAGATCAAGAATTGCTTCATTCTAACGGAGTGTTGTTGATCTCATCACTTCCTTGCTTCCTTTTCCTTCCAGTCTTATATCAAATTAAATCAAAATATTCATATGATAACCATGACAAAAAACAAGATAGCATTCCAGAATTTATTGTAGAGAAGTTCACATACATATTCTTGTAGTGCCAGGCCCCAAATAAATAAACAAGTTGATGCTGCCCAAAACAGGCTTGACTTATAACATTCTGCGATCTTTAGAGTGTATCAGGTTTTGTTCTTAAACTTGATGCTGAATCATTTATCATGACTGTTATTATCAGGCATCATATAAAGCTATACATAAATCGTATGACTTCCAGGAATTAAAATGAAATAGTACCCTATGTATTAAATAGTGGAAGCCAAGTTAAGCCTTTAATAAAATCTATTTGTATGTCAAGGAATATTTGTGTGTATTTGTCCCCTGTCGACTACGGAACTAAATCATTTTTCTATGAAATGGTTATGCAGGCAGTTAAACAAGACAAAAAATGGTAGTTAGAGACTCACCACCCCAACGTGAACAAACAGTGGAGTGGAAGCTGAATATGATTTATAAACTTCCTATAGGAATTCCATACATTTTGCTCCCTGTAAAATGTGGCCCCCTTATCACCTCATCCAGTATCATATGAGGGAAAAGCAAAAACTGAGGTATATAGTTGAAGAAGAATGTCTTTAACAATATCCATGGATACAGCATTTCTAAATAAAATAAATTCATAAGCTGTGATTTAAAAAAAATAGATTTTTTCTTTGGGAAAAATATTTATCTCTGTATTTAGGGATAGAATTCCTAATAAAACTTAATTTAAAAGGGCTTTTCAGCTATTTTCCTCCTACCTACTTTTCCACCTATGCATAAATCTTGGTATTTTCATATGGGGTGCCGAAAGTAGGCATTCTAATACTCTCACATCCCTGAAATTAAGATTGGCTCTTGCAGGGTCTTATTTACAAAGGAGGCAAAAATAACAGCCTAGTAGCTATTTGCTATCAACTTTTAAATGCTTGCTCTTCTGAAATAGTATTAAGCAGTATTAAGCAGATTCCCCATGAAGTATATCATATATATATCTTCCTTTCCCCCTCTCCCCCCCCCCCCCCCCGAAGCAATTTGCAAAGGAAGTGCTGAAGCAAAGAAAAGTTACATGAATGTCTAAAGCGGACTGAGCCCCTGCTGCCACTGGAAAAAACAATCCGAACTATAGATGTTTAAGGAAGGTCAGTGTGGCGGCATATGTGTCAAAGTGCAGCATGAAAAATGTTCTGTATTCATCGTGTTCTTTAAGATATGTGACACTGTTCAAAGGGAAACTACATTGCTTTTTTAAGAGAAAGGGAAAGGTTATTAACTCTCAAGCTCCTATGACTCCAGGCCAGAATTGCCTTGTGCCCTTTGATAACTTAATTTCTGTATTTGAAAACTGAGACTGTTTTGCATTTCCCATTGATAAGTTTGGTATGTTGGTATTAAATCAGTTAAAGTATGAAAAGCATTTTGAAGATATTCCTGCTATGTTTTTTTTTTTTTAATCCAATTTAAACCTATCCTGTAGCAGTTTATTTGCTCTAGAATTTTTTCCAGTTTCCAGTGAGGTTTTCATTTAGTTGTATATAGTGGAACCCAGCTCCTCCCACACATTTTTCTCCTCATGTAGGTCCACTCTATGATTCCCAAAGATGCTAGTCAGGGTCTACCCATAGTATCCAGAAGATCACTTCATATTACACTAACTGCCTCTGTTTCCTCTTCTGAAATAAAGGGAGCTTTTTCCTTTAGAATAGAAAAACTTACCTATTGAAGAAAGGAAGCTGATCATTCTTTTGTGATGGAGAACTGAAATGACTGGTCAAGTATCCACTCATTAGAAGATTTCTACTTTTATGAAGATCTCTTCATGTTTCCAAGGGGCAGACTGTGCAGCGAAATAGCAGACTTTTTTCTATCTATGATGGCATAGATGGGGATCTAGATGGTGGGCTTTCAGTATACCTGACCTTAGGCACCACTCGTTTCAAAACAGAAAAACTTCCAGAGAACTTGATTCCCCATGAAGTATATCATAGACATGGTGCTCTTCAGTGCTTTTCTTCTCTGGCTTCAAAATACAGATGATAGATGCAGAAAGGGCATCGGGTTTGGAAATACACAAAGCATTTTCTGTTTCTAATCAGTTCTTGAGGGTCTTCAGACATAATGGAGATTTCATGTTTCGCTCTGTGTGTGGTTTTTTTGTTTTGTCACATCTGTTCCTTGAAGATCTGAAAAGCATACCTTGTGTGCCCTCTAAAATATCATCAGCCTGGCAGCAGGGCTATGTCCAACGGAAAGAGGACACACACCAATATTTTACTATACTATAAATTCAGTTTCTACAGGTGAGGTAACACTGCCTTAAACACTCCGCACAGAGCTTTGCATCACTGAGCACTTTGTTAGCAATGAACAAACAGATGGGGAAACAAATCAAAACAAAACAACACAAAATCTTAATTAACAGATTAGAAAGAGCCATTGTTGATGGAACTGAGAAAATCTGATGAATTTGAAAACAGATTTCCTGTTCCCTCCTTCCAAAGTATCGTTTTATAATAATTGTTCATCATACTTAATTTATATCTACAAAGTTCTGAGTAACAAGGGCATTCAAACTTTCTGTTTCTCAGTGTCGTAAAAGCATTACTTTCTTCATCTATTGAAATGGTGGTTTATTAATGGCTTGTCAAAATGGTTAAAGGATGTCCGTCACATTCCTGCTTCACATTTGCTCAAACATTCTGTGTTCTCACCTGTAATCACAATAAATAGTCCCTTTTTCACAATTTCAGTTTCAAGGTTCACAGGCTTGACTGAATGGGACACAGCCATATATAGCAAATTTACTTTTTGTTGATATTTCACAAATGTTTTGTTTTCAGTGCTGGCATTTTCATTCTTGAAACCTTCTCTGTCATGTCTGTGCTTATCTTCACTTCCAAAGGATCTGAACCAAGCCATGTGCAGTTGAATGCTGCTTAGGTAGAATTCTCTACATATTGTATTTTGTCATGCAACTCAGATTCAATAAGATGATGAAGGAATGATTTACAGTAAATCCATTGATACTACACATGGTGTACAAGAGAAGCACTTTAGCTTAGTAAAAATTTGTTTGACAGATAAATTAGTGATTGCTCCCACTAGATAAGACTTTAGGGAACAGAGTTACAGTGATGAATATTTTTCCAATCTCCTGGCTTTTTTTCTTTCCTTTCCAATAGTGGTTCTAGGGGTAAAACAAACAAACAAACAAAAATCTTAGAAGCAGAAAATATATAGAATATCAGTCAAACACTCAGAAACAGGAGATTGAGTTCAAGGATTTAAGTTAAAAAACATGGTTAACTGTTAAAATATTTCCATGTGAAAGGCATTTAGTTTTAAGGAATACAGTAAATTATTTTTCTCATGAAAAAAGTGGGATGATTACAGTATTAGATTTTCCTCCATAAATAACAATTTACAAGAAATTGATTTTTTTATTTCCTTTGAAAGCAGAATTTGACTGCAGTTTTTCAGCTGACTTTGCTCCTGTTTCTGAAACAGAATTGCTTCCAAACACACTTTTAAAAGTAAATTAATGCTTTTAGCTGTGCATGTTTAGCTGAATCAGCACAAATATTGCTGAGCTGATGACACCTTCTATACCTGGAGGAGCTGAAATCCAGCACTTAATGAAGTCTTCCCTAATCTTTTGGCAAATGAAGGAATAGCTAGAAGTTTTCCTAAGTTGCTATCATAGGAAATGGAAAAAGGATATATCTGTTATCCTAGCACCATGTTTGTACCGATACAATTTAAAACGATCGGTATTACTTTCTATTTGCCACGCTAGCTGCCTTCCATAAGCCATCTAGAGACAATCGCTCAGAGATGAAATTTTTGTGAAAGTTTGCAACCAAGCACCAATATTTCTCTGTCATTTACAAAAGAAATAAATGCTGTACTCTTTTTGAATGATGTAGGTGAAAAAAGAAAAACAGTTTTTCCTGTTTCTTGCACTTACCTTGCCAGGAATTATTCCTGTGAAGCATGATCATGTAGCAGGAATCTAGAATAAGAAATCTAGCAGTAATCTAGAATAAGAAATCTATGACTACTGGCACAGCTAATTCAATAAACTGGACCCAGTTTACTGGAGCTGTAGAATTATCTTCATTCCTTTCCCCACATATTGCTGCCAATGTAGCCTGGTGCCAGAAACCTGTCAGTTTATACTAAAACCTTAAGTTGATGTATATCTTGAATATGACTTATTCAGTCAGGCAGTGAAATGAGACTTTTGTGCTGGCAGATCTCAGTGCTTAGATTTGGAGACAGTCATTTAAGCACAATGACCATCAAACCCATTCAGAAGACTGGGAAACCCCAGCAGTGATGCACTTCAGAATTCTGTCTGATTCATTTCATGTTCAAATGTTCGTGTTTGATCTAATATGCATAGCAAACCATATGCAAAAAGCTATCTTTTCCTTACTTGATCCACAGTATAAAGTATAATAAATTAAAATACTGCAGCTTTAAAATACTACATGATTTATTATATCGCACCAGAATGAAAAGTATAGCAGGGAGAAAAATATCATAAACAGATCTGATTAAAATGATTAATTTTTTCGGTTATGCACAACTCAGCAAGAACCTAGACTCCGAACATTTTCATTCTACCTTCATTTTTTCTATTTGTCTCTGAATCAACATTATTCTAGTCTAGCCCAGTAAGTATGGCATTGTCATTGCTAGTCACAGGGCATAGGTTTTCTATAGATAAATATTGCCAGACCTTTACTGGATTTGTCTTAGCTGTTCTTGAGTTTATTTTATCTTGTTTCAGCTAAAAAAAAAAAAAAAAAAAAAAAAAGGGTCAACAAGGAAAGAAAGAGTAATCAAACAGACTGTTTGAGAATATATAAAAATAACCACAGGTGGAGCTATGATGAGGTAGAAACTCCACCTGAAGAAATCAGGACACTGAGGGTTCACCCCAACAACTTTCTCCTTGAGTAGGGCCCACTCGTTAATCTCCAGGTCCTCTGGCACCCTGAAAGGGTGTGCATAACAGCAGAGAAAGGCATAGAGACTAGAAAGACTGCATGTATCCATTTAGCTATATTGTTACTGGGAATGAGCTGTAATTGTATCATTCGGACTGTAAATGTTAGCATCATTTTAACTGGAATAATAATACTTCTTTGTCTTATTTTGATTTGATTATTGAAATCTTGATCAGGCTTTCAGTAGCTTATTGCTCTACCTTTATGGTATTTCTTCACCCAGATCACACAGACACTGCTGCAACTGAAATCAGGACATTTTATCAAGGAATTAACTGCAGTGATCTAACTAATATCTAAATTCATATTTATGACTTTCAGAAAACTGAAGAGATCATTACTTGAAAAGAAACTCAAATGACTTTAGAAAAAGTAAAAGAGAACAGAATTACCCTCAAAATCCATTACTAAAGCACTTTGTGAATGTTCCTATTTGGCAAATGATGCTTTCTATTACTTAGGCCAGATATAATGCAGGCAGGAGTCTAATGATAATCAGCCATGGTTTGGACAGTAGAAAACAACTCTCTGACTATAAAAGATGTATTAACAATGTTGGTTGAGTTTGTGAATAGTTTTGTGGATGAAAAAATTAACCTTAGAGGAAGTTTGTGTAATGGAGCTTCAGGGAGAAAAAAATTAGCAGCATTTTCATGGTCCAGGTTAACAGTACTGATTCTCCCAGCAGACAGGATGAAACCCCTATAGCCTAGAGACAGGTGCATGTGTAGGCAACTGCATCTCCAAATGCAAGGCCAATGTAAAACATTGGCATTGGACACAAAAGTATTTGTGTGGCCTTGTCCTCTACCGTAGCAATTTAGTTATAAAGCAGAGTTCAGAGTTATGACTATGATGACACTCTCTTCCGGACCGGGATCCTACTCTGTTAGAGATTTCTTTCTCCCAGGTTGTATGTGGAAGTGCTCTGGTTGCTACCAATTGCAGAAAGGCTTCAAATGGCTGATCTTTCAATAAATATAAGGGATTTCTTTGTTGTAACCTTTCTTTTAGCTATATGGCTTTTATACATGAATGCTATCTCATCTGAATATGAATATCTTTCATGAAGAAAGAGGGACATTGGGTGGCTGATTCTGCTACTCTTGATTATAGCTTGCCCTTAGATATGTTCTGCTAGAAACTATGGGATCATGACCTGAATCAGAGCAATTGTGAGCAGTGGCAGAGTAAATCAAATGGTCATCAAGTTGAGAAGAAAGTTGACTGAGCTGCAGTTATAAATTTACATTGTAAACATTTTACAAGGTATAGCTCTTAAGCTTTTTGCAGCAGTCTCACTTTTGCTTTATTAGCATGCTGTGGAGAATATAAATAGCACATTAACACATACTGTTATTCTTTCATAGAGACCAAATGTGACATTTTAATAGTGCAGATGACAACCTTGGCATTTGGAGGGTTTAGGTTTTTTGTTTGTTTGGTTGATTGGTTGGTTTGTTTTTTAATTATCTTTCCACTATATTTTGACAGTTTTGGGATGGTAGCCATCACAGAAGTTACCAAAAAACCACCCCGAAACAAAAACAAAAACTTTGAAAGTTTTACTGCAGTTTTATTGTAGTCGTACAAATTGTTATTGAAATGGGAACTATATGCCTAGTTCTCCACAGCAGTAAATTAATGTTCGCATTAGTGATCCTCCTTCAAGGAAGTTACAGTTATGCAAAACCGGAAATCAGAGCCCCTGTTTGAAATTTGTTGGTAAGTTGTAACTAGTGGCAGTTTGTTTCTACAGTTAATTTTTGTATCACTGAATATTTTTCTATGAATAAATGTTTATTAAAGAGTTGAATTTTCCCTTGTGTTTCCCATATTACCTATTAAATATCTGATGCTAATCCTCAAAGCTGTCACTTATCTATACGAATTTTTTCTTGCGTATATTACCACTATACATATTTTATGTAGTATTGTGAATGTGTCCAATTTTGTGTTGCATATATAAGAAGATTAAAGAAACTTTAGGAACACATCGGTTACTTTTGGAATTAATAAGAGTTGCATCACCCACTTTTGAAAAGGAAGGTTGCCAAAATTTTGTGTCATTGTTCAATGAATTACATGGTAGAACTCACCTGGCGGCAAAGCCACCAGAGCTACATAATAATACCAAGGTTTCAGATAATACCAATTTCATTATCAAAACGTAGTCACAATTGTTTGAGATTTAGGCCCTGATTCTACAAAGTAGTTAAGTTTCAGGCATATCTCATCATACATTCAAAATCATTTACTGAACTGTTTATTTGCTGAGATCTTCAGGAGGTCATCCATTTGTAAAGAAAATAAAGGAATAAATACTAAGCTGGACCCCTGACACTAAGCTAACGACTTAAGTTATAAATATCTCAGCTATAGACAAAATTATTGGTGGATATAATCAAATTTTCTTTGAAATGTCAGGAATTCTGGTTCATTTTTTATAGGAATATAAGAGATTTTGATATAATGCAGATATTTAGATCTTATTCTTAGATTTTCAGCTCAAATAAATAAGCAGAATCACTGAATAAAATTAAATGTTTTCAGGTTCATATCATGTTCCTAAGTTGGTGACCCTAATTTTTCAAGTCAGGTTTTGATGACTAGCAAATGATGGCTATATAGTGCACTGTAGTATAGTGTAATCTGTCATTTATAAGATCTACTTGGTCAGGAAGAATCATTGGAAATGTCCTTTCAATTCCTATGACCACCTGTCAGATTTGTAGTCAGAAGAATCCTTACCTACTTTGCAATACAAAGACATTTGGGAAAGATCAAATCGCAGTAGGAAGAATGCTGTAATGTATGCTTGTTAGTTACATTTCTCTTCTAACAGACTTATTTACAAATAAGTCAAAGATATTACTGGAAAAATTGTCAGCTCTGAGAGTTTTCGCATTCTTTAGAAAGGATATTGCCTCCTTTGGCAATTCACCAATTTTCCCTTCTACTAGATGATCTGCTAATTTCTCTTTATCTTTAGAAATTTCCAATTTCACCAGATAATAATGATTTCTTGTAGTATGCATTATTTCTAACTGTATGAATCAGTCTGAAAGATGGTGATGGAATGCAGGACTGCCGAAGTCCCTCATGTTTTTGAAGGAGCATTTGTCCATCTATAACCATTTCTGTTTCTGTTGAACTTTTCAGTGACATTGTTGAGGCCAGTTAATGAAATTTTATCTTCCTTTTCCCACTGGCATGATCACCCACAATTTTGTCCCTTCCACCAAAAAAAAAAAAAAAAAAAAAAAAAAAAAAAACCCAAAACCCTCTAGATAAATGCATTCAAGGACTGACAATTTTAATTTTGCTTCATCCAGTTATTTTCTTGACTATCATTTCTTCATCTAATTATTTTCTTTCTTATAAAGTTGTCAAAAACCTGAAGATATAAAACAAAATGCATCCTCCCTTTCCTTCTGGTTCCTTTATCAGCTTGAATAATCCCTTGAAGTCCTAGACATCCAGATTTATCTTAAAAAATCTCTGACATTTCCTTTGACCAAACCATGTACCAAACAAGGAAGGAGGGAGGCGGGTTTCAAAAGTACCAAATTCAGCATAAAAGGTTATTGATATCAGTTTCTCTCTTATTTTTTTTCTCGGTGCATCTAGATAAAATCATTCGAAATTTTTATTTATTTATTTCACTATTTATTTCCTCAGAATTTTCCACTGCATTTTTTTTTCTGCTATCTCTCTGTCATGCCTGCGCTAAGGAGACTCCACTGTCCAAACTGTGCTGACAGAATCCCTAGTGGAGATCCAATGTATGTTGACAAGAGGAGATTTACCTCCTCTAATCATAATAAAGTGTGCACTGCATAAATTCACATATTAAGGATAATAACATGTGGGATTATTTTTTGCTATTATTATGGGCTGAATGTTTTAAAATTCAGCAAGAAACAAGATCCTATAGAGAAATCAAAATCCTTAATGCAGAAAATAAATTAATAAATAAATCTGTGTCCTTCTCTCTGGAAATCTCAAAGCCTGCTTCAAATTATGTTACAGTGTGATTCCTTGCCTTCCCTTGCCCTGCCTCATCTTCTTCTTCCCCTTCACATTTTCCTACCTTTTCCCTTTGCCTTTCCTATCTCTTCCCCTTCTGCTTCCCCTTCCTCTTTTCCCCTTCTTCTCTGGTTTCCAGCTTGCCAACCAGAACATTGTTTCGTTTCTCTTTCACTCTCATTCTCTTCCTCACTTAAACTCAGGCATCAGTTCTTGTCAACCTGCCTAGTCATGGGCATCGAAGAGCCACATGGTGAGCTTTCTCATTGCATGTTCATTCATTTCCTCTTAAAAGGGAGTTGACAGTAGGTATTCATAACACTTCCATTTTTTATTTTTCTCCTGATCCTTCTAGGAGTCCCATCTGATTCAAATCATTCCTTTGTTATCTCTTTCTAAATCTCTCACTTTCATAAGGGAGAATATGTATTTCTTTTTTTATTAACTGTTTCAAGTTATGAATATGATCTGTACCTTTCTGTTTATATTAGTTTTACACTGCCACATCTAAATCAATCCTATGCAGTGCTAACAAAAATTATAATTGAGTTGTTTTTTGCACCATCTCTTTGCGTTAGGTAGCTTGGTTCTGTCTGTGCTAACTAATTTCACATTCAATCTTCTTCTTCTAATGTGACTAATAAAAGTTGCAACCTAATTTCATAATCTTAATTTTGTATCAAGATGAACCACAAAAAATCATGTTCCTTTTTTCATGTTTCAATATACCTACCCTGATATACATAAGCATTCAAAATATACTCATGCCTTTTGAAAAATGCAGCTAGGTTGTCAAAGGTTAGCTAAGATCCACACTCGCACTGAATTCCCAAAGGTATTAAATCAAGAATGCTTTGTCACATCTGGGGCCAGTTTGGAGTGAACCTGAAATAATTATTTTACTTAAACTTCAAAAGCATAAATTTCATGGATTTGCCTGAACATCAGCTTAGTTCAAACAAATCTGCAGATGGAAAAGAAAATTCATCCATTTCAACACTGTATGAGTAGATTTGGAAGAACCTCTGTGAGTCAAAATGCTGAAGTTTCACAGATTGATTCTTTTCCTTCTTAGACAAAAGAAGCACACTGACTTTAGAAAACAGACATTGCCCGGTGGGCCAAACAACATTTTTGCAAAATACATTATTGCTTTACTAATATTATAGGTTTTTCTGGTGGCAGAAATTTGTTATCTAGTAGAGTGTGTATTTTCTTCCATTAACTTTCTACACTGGCCATTCCAAAACAGCAAACTGTGAATACATGATGAAACATGTTTGTTTTTTGACCTGGACTCCCTAATTAATATACTTGTTCAAAATGTTCCAGTATGTTGTCAGTTATGTAGTACCCACATTAATTAGGTTAAAAGAGCATCACTGAAAATCAGGCCAGATTCAGACAAAAATAACCTACATAAAATTGATGATATAGGGAGTCATCACTGCTAGACAGTGGAGTATGTAAAGAGAATATGAGTATTTGTGGACTCTAAATCAGTGCAATCAGACCTCTTAAATGTATATCAGAAATCCCAGCATTGCTATCATGATACAAATTGGTCAGTTTTAAGCTATCCGGTAAATAGCCTCTCTAGATGACAAATCTAATATTATTCCCAAGGGAGACCAGTATTACTTATTCTCAGCAGGTGTTGCTAGTGAAATGTATCTAAAATTTAGGAAAAAAGGATTGTATTCAATGTCAGTAGTTGAATAGGGAGTTTTGCTTTATTTTTTTCATGCTTCCATACTGTAGGATGGTTTGAAGCTCATGTATGAAGCTGGAGTTGCCAGATCAATGAAAAGTGAGTGGATACACGGGCTACTCAAAAACAGAAGTCATTAGCCTGTGTAAATCAAAAAGGTAGAAGGAAATTGCAGTTGCAACAGCTGTGTGTTATTAATTCAAAAAGCAAGAATAAATGGAGAGAATTTAGAACAGGAATGAAAATGAATAAACTTACTGGACATACTCTTTTGTAGTCAAAAGAAAGTTTGAGTGGATTGGGCTTTGTTAGTCTACAGAGGACATGAAAAAAGTGGAAGGAGAGTTTACAGGCTATGGCAGTGAGATTCACAGAATCTAGGCCCAGATCTGTCAAGATCTGCTAGAATTTTCCTGTAGGTACAGAGTAAAACACTTAACTTTGTTGCTCCTCAATTTCCTATAAAGAAATTTGAGAGTAAAATATTGCCTGTCTTCTAATTATTTTGTCTTTGGTTTGGTCAGATTCTAACTTCCTAACAGAATGGACTCTCTCTTAGAAAAGGCTTTGCATCGAATAACGTTAGTAGGTAATATGACTAATTACTACTAATAAACAGGGAGACAATAATAAAGATGAACAAATGGATATTGCTTAAACAATTAATTATCAGCAATTTTTTTTTATGGAGAAAGATTTTTGAAGCTTTGGGAAAATTTCTATGGAAAAAAGGCTGGTCAAATTTTTATTATCTAATAGCAAAAGTATTTGCTGTTTCATGGCAGGTAACCAGTGATGAAGGAGAAGTAAGATGATGAAAATGGGGTCATTTTCAGCCTGCAGTGCTAGGGCTTGCAGAGCTCCTGAGCCAAGGATTCTGGGAGCTAAGAGCCTTGGGAATACCAGCTCCCAAGTTTGAGGACTCAAAGGTTGCTGTCAGTATAGCAAACTAAGAAACAGTCTGTAATCCAACAAAAATAGTCTGAGGTCTGGAAAAAGTGTCTGACAAGTCCCATGGAGAAGTTCTGTTTCAATCACCTGATTGTGTTGGTGATGAAAAAAAAGGAAAACAAGGAAAAAGGAAAAAAGGTTTAACTATCTCTAAAAACAACACATTCGGGGAGTCCTTGTATCTCCTGTGCTTAACCTATCAGTTTTCAAAGCATATGAAAAAATGAAAGACTGAACAAATCACTGGATTGATTTGACTGGATTGAGAGAACTATTCAGAAAGTCAGATATTTATGCAGCACTGCTAGTTTACCAGTTTAAGTTTTCTCAAATTCCTATTATTTCCCAGCTTTGGCAAATTAACCAGCTTGTAATAAGACCTGGGCTCAAGCCATACAAAGGCATGGTTAGAACAAGAATGTGACCTGAGCCTTGTGGAGGTACAGTAAAGGTGTTGATTAGAAGCCAAGTTTCTGTGTAAATAAAATATGATGTACATATTTTACTGAAGGATGTCCTTGGCAGTTAGCAGTGCTGAACCTGCATCTGAGGGCAACCATCTTATTGCTACTTTTACAGTAGCAATCACAAAGCTCAGCAGGAAGAAAAAATACAAATCTAGTTTTCTATCAGACAGTCAGAAGACAACCTTGGTTTTAACTCAGCAAAGTAAATTGGGCCACTCAAGACCTGACAATTATAGTCTCTAATCTCTAGGAGACATTATGAACTTTTGAAGCTTGCATCCAAAATGTCTGAATGCATTCTATTTCAAATTGATAACTCCAAGTGGCTATCAAGTCTTTTGCACTTAACGGTTGAAAATATTAGACCTGTGTTAGCAAGCTCAGGGAAGCAAGAATTACCTACAAGTGAGTGAATATGTAAAGAAAGAGAGTGATCATAAACTAGATAAGCATAAATAAAATAAATGAAAATGAAGACTATAGTCCTTTAGGGTTTAGTTCAAAGCCTATGAAATAAAAATTGAGAGCCACCATTGTGAGGGGCAGATGGTACTTTTGGCTCTTTTTCTCACCAGATGGATCTTTTCAGATAAAAAAAAAATCTGAGGTCTTAATTCATATCTGTGTTCAAAGTAAAGGAGATGCTTTGCTCTCAGATTCTAAGCAGTTTTCCTAACCTTTAAAAATAACCTGGAACAAAATACACAATAAATTACATTGTCTAAGTGAGAAATAATATGCACATGTTGTACATCTGCATTTTGTTGCCACACTATACAGATTCATGAAAGATAAACAGAGACATTTTTGAAAAAACTGTCTTTTTTTCTGACTTGAACCAACATGGTAACATAAAGCATTCACTGGGTTTGATCTAAATGAAAGGTTTTAAATTTATTTTATTTTATTTTTACTTCTAATTGATGAACTCATGAGATGGTAAATATAATTCCTGATGATTTTCTTGTTGGCATTATTAGAAAAAAGCATTTGTGTTAAGTATTAAAGATTTCTCATCTTATTTTGGATCTAAAAGCCCTTTTAGACATGGTAGATAAAAGGTACTTAGAAATATAGCTAGTTAAAAAATTAGAATATGATTATCTTCCCTCAAGTTCAGGAACTTACTACATCATCTGCTCCATAGATAGGGTTTTTAAGGACATGCTTACACTGGTAACTGTGCCATGATGCATTCTTTATTCTTAAGTGTAAGCAATATTGCTTGATATTATAAGACTAAAACCTGCACTTCAAAAAATAAAAGTAGATTTACCCTTACTGAATAAGAGTCTCTGGTTCACACTTTCCTCTTGTGTCTAAACTTTTGTGTAAAATCTGGGTAAGAAAATAGCTCTGCAGAGATTCCTTACAAGACAGAGAAAAGCAGGAAATCAGGGACAAGCAAAAAGCTGGGCAAATCTGAGCCTTGCATAGTATAGGCCCAGGCCAGGGAAGAATACCAGTTTTGTTAAAGCAAGTGAAAAACATCAATTCCATTTGCCACCGTTTTAGAAAGACATCTTCAGAAGCTACTTATGCAAACATATATGTAGGTAGATTTCTGTTTCAGGCTTCAGAAATGTTCTAGTGTGTAAATACAAGTGATCTAGGTACTAAATGCCTTTGAAAAATTGAAAGAAGGCACACAGTTTGGAAATGTCTTCTGGGATGGAAACTGAAGGACCAACACTTTTGCAACATTTCATTCAAAATGCCATTGTTCCTGTTTGAGTTTTATATACTTCTAGGAACTTCAAGAGAAACACTAATGGACAGTGAGCACTGTTAATACTGATATATCATAACATGACACTGACAGACTGTACCAACTGAAATATTGAATTTTTGTTTTTGTTTTGTTTTACTTTATTTTAATTCTGTATTCTATTTTACTATCTTTTCTATGTCCATTTTATTCTATTTTTATTTTATTTTATTTTATCTTTATTATTTTTTGCAAGAGAGAGAGTTGAGTAAAGTACTGATTTTGGAAAGAATTTCTCAACACTTCATAAGGCTGATGATAGTACTTGATTCGTTGTGAAGAGAGTCCTTCCAGTGACCATAACAGACCACTACCGACATTCTAACGCCCTTAGGTGACTGGCAGTAGTAGCTAAGCATACAAATACTTTATGTGGACAAGAATCCATTGTACAAAGATATTCCCTACATAGTAGGCAATCCTTTTTTTGCTTTTTAAGTGTATTTTTTTTCTGTTGAAAGAGAAAATCATAAATGTAGAAGAGATTAATTAAAAAAAAATAGTACAACTATTATAGTTTAACAATTAGTTTTTCAAAGTGCTATTACTTTACCTGTAGGATTTCTGTCTTAGAGTGCCAATGCACTGACAAAACGTCATTTATAATAATTAATAACTCTGTGTCACCACATTTCTTATCACAGCCACTTAAATTTACCCCTTCTATCCTGATTTTTATAATATCTGAATTTACTTTGTGGTTTAGTGATTGTATAGAAATACTTACTTACTGTTGCTCGTTCTAGTTTCGAAACAAAGACTGAATTGCAAATGTACATCAACTTCCAATACAAGTCTATCTTTTTAGGGTCAAATGAGTTTTGACTCCTCTTTAGCAACAATGTAAAATGAATCAAAAAATTTGAATGAATATAATTTTATAGAATCTAAGAGTTTTAAAATGAGAAATACTAGCATAAGGGAAATTGTAGAAATTAACACACAGTGTCCTTCTTTCTTACCTTCTTTACGTCTTCAAAGTTTTCAGTCAATAGTCGTGTTATTTTTTTTGAACCAAATGCTATTTTTTTCCTAATTAAACAAAAATTTTGAGGTTTACAAAACATTAAAAATGATTTATATAATTAATTTTGTGATAGCTAAGTTAAATTTCTAAATACTTGGTCCGAGGCAAGTTACAAACCATCAGCTTGCAGAAATCTGCTGACATACCTTTATCTTTTCACGTAACTTACGCTGAGATATCACAAAACTGTGTGATGGAAATCTCAAACTTAGCTCTTACTATTATAACTGAATGACCAATATTTTATTGGCAAAGTCTAGTTCCATGTCTCACAGTTCAGGTCATATATCTGCTTTCATAAAATGACCTATCATGATTTATTCAGAGTCAATGAGTACTTTTGCCACATAGTTTCATTAATATGAGTTGAATCAAGTGTGTAAAACATTTTTATTTTGAAATGTCCTATCATTGGGCTGTGCACACTCTGCAAATTATTCTTCACACTTGAAACCATGTCTCTAAAATGAAGACACTGCAGGACTATAGGCATATCAAAATATCAGTGGCTATTACAAGCTAATTCAGCAATATGCTATTGGGCTGGGCTCAAAGAACTTTGAGAAAATTCTCAGAAATTTCATTAATCTGGGTTGTACAAGAAGAAAAAGACAATGTCTGAGAAATCTAAAGGTAGGTCAAAAAAGAAAACAGTAATTCTGAGCAACATAATTTCTTCAGTATTCATTCTACATCTTCTTAAAAAACTCAGTGCTTGTTAAAACATCTCTTTACACAAATATGTAGCATAACATCTTAAATACACACACACACACACACACACACACACACACAAAATATGTCTGGGACAGTCTTTGTAAGCTGACAGCTGGCAGCTCTCCTGAAGAAATAAACTGTAGCTGAACTGAGTGACCCTTCCTTTTGTTAATATAAGTGTCAAAACTCTTTGTTACTAGCTTACACTTGTGATAAGATGTCTTAGGTTTATATCGCTACTGACAGTTTCCCCAGGAGAAACTTCTCATTAGTTCCAGACTTTTGTCTCATACTGACCTGTTGCAGGACTGATGTCCATTGGAGTCCAAGTGAAGATGAGCAGAAAGGAAGAAAATATAACTGTGATCTTAAAAGAAATACAAATTCAACTTAAAATCCAGTAGAAGTAGTTTTGTTTTTAAAGTATCTTTCCTATTTCGAGAGAGTCCCTTTGTGGATTTGGGCCTAAGAGCCTTAAACTGATGGGCAAAGTTGATTAGCTACACATGAGAGGATACTTCACAATTCAAATGTCAAATCTTTTTTTTTATAATTGCTGTGAGATTTTGGATCAGCTGTACAATTTATTATCAGGGAGTGCACAGAGAATAATTTCTGGTTCTTCTCTGTGAAAATTGAATTTCTGAAGTATTACTGTTAAGATTAAAAATAATATACTGTATTCAAATGACTAGTATTACCTATGTTATAGCGATTTAATTTGTTAAATACTTTGTGTCCATTGAGAAACAGTTTGCCATATAGTACTGTTTATTTTACTTTTAATATGCTAAGTATTTTTGCTCCCAAAATTCTATTTAGCTCCAACCTATGTGTAACTTGAAATTAATTGAGCTCCATGCAGCAGCATGTGGGGCCAATAGAATGATTTCTGTAGGACTTAAGCAGAATACTCAATTCCTTCAAAACTGCACTTACTCGAGAAAGTAGAAAAGAATATGCGCTTAGAAGCCATCGATGAGCTTGTGTGCTCTTCACAACAGGTTTTCCATAACCAGTAAATACCAAAAGCATTATTTCCCAAAGTATGATAAGTCTGAATTTCAGGGGAAAATGACATTTCGGTCGCAGAAGACCAGCCCAAGTATCAACTGGTGATACAGAAATGAGTAAGAAATGTAGCCTACATTTCTTTGGCACTGGAAATAGAAAAAAGAAGGGACCAAGGCAGTTTCCTGGTATGTAAGAGTACATTTTGCTCACAACTGTTAGAACTTCTGTAATCTGAATCTACTGTCCTGAAGAAAAGCTAACAGCTTCAGAAGCTCACATCAGACACTACTTGCCAACATCATGAGAGGGTACTGTAAAAAAAAAATTTGGAAATAGAACTGTGCTTTAACTTGATATTACTGAGTTAAACTATTCCTGTGCAGCTCTACTACTTTCTCATCACTCATAAATCAGGTTTGCAGCGAAGCATGATTTTCAGAGAGACACTGATTGAGTGAATAATGCTGTCCAGCACGAACATCAAAATAAACTATCCCTTCATAAAGTTCAGTAGATATAGGATGACAAAAGTCAGAGACTGAGGTGAAAACTTGTGAGTCAAGCTCAACAGTACAATACAAAAAAACTGGCACATCCCAGAAGTCATAAAGAATTGGTATATACCTCAAAAAAATCCAATTTTCTACACCTTGTAATGGAAATCAAACAAACAAACTACAACACGGCTGCTTTTTGTGGTGAAGCCTTTCCTTCTTGGTTATTCAGTAGAGCTTTTCTGTACTATTTTTTATAAACATGGAGCACATCTGGGCATAGCTCACGCTTTCTTACATGGGAAGTGGAATCAAAGCAGATATGGGGAAGCAGAGCAGACTGCGGATCTTTCCCTTTTTACTTCTGACTACCAGGAAATATAATACAGTTTTGAGTGTCATTCTCAGTGATGGAAGAATAGGTAGAGAAAAGCTGACAGTGGAGAAAGATCTCACAAACTAGAAGAGGTGCTAACAGAACATGTCCCAGGAATTTGCACATTTAGAACCTGAGGTAAATAAGGACACAGATGCTGCGGAGGTATCATTTTGCAAAGGTGATCTTGTATCTCTACTAATTTAGCAATTCTTGCTGGTTCTGAGTCACTGCTTTCATGTTGCTTCTCTGTGGTATTTGCTGTTCTTTTCACAGCTGATACAGCGTACATGTAAGATATGTCCCATTGTTGTCATCTGAGTGAGTGTTACTGCTATAAGAAAATCTACAGAGCAGAAAGAGCTGGAAAGAGCAATGTACCTTCAAACTGACCTTATGCTACCAGATAATGGGAATTTAATCCTCTATTCCTTTCATCAGAATAGGCTTTCTTGCTGTTTATCAGCTTGTTTAATAATAGCTTTATGTGTCACTTAAGTTAGAAGAACCATACCATTGTATTGTAAATTCACTTAATTAAACTACAGTATATTAAGGAGAGGATCAGATAGAGAATCAGTAAGGCAAACATGTTAATTAATAATGTTCAAAAACAGAATTATCCAATCTAGTTGGTGGCAACTATTCAGATGAAATTTTATCATCTTTAATATTCATATGTGCACAGTCACACACGTGCAGCTACATATAATGTGAAAAAAGCAAATTTTTCATTATATTATTTATTAAAACTTTTGTATTGTTCTTTATATTTGAAGAAAAACATTACCTTATTTCTTTTAAAGAAACATGCAATGATGCTTCTTACTGATCTGGTAACCATTTGTCAGGTTTGTTTTTTGTTTGTTTTTTTTTTTTTTTGATTTTTCATCTGAACTCAACAGTATCTCATGACTACACACCAAACAAATGTCATCCATAATATTAGATCACATGGTTTGGCCGACATATTTTTTTTCAAATTATGTTTAGATGCTGTTTCAGCAAGTTTGTCCTGACTTTGTCAAGACACTTTCAGCAAGTGAATGAAAGAGCTCGGGATTGCTTATGGCACCATCCATCACTGATCCTAGCCAAGTATCACTGACAAAAGAATGTCATAGAAACTGATTTAATATCTGGGCAAACAAAATGAGGTAAACAACTGTCCTACAGAGCATAGAATCCATGCTGTATAAATTATCCTATTTTCCAGTACAGTTCCAAAGTCCTGTAACTAGTGCTGCTTGAAGCTATATTCCTTCAGTCTTGCTTAAAAGTGACAGTAATTGTTATTCTGATATGTTCTATGAAAAGGTAACCAAATATTAAAAGATAAAGAGCAATTTATTTCATTGCTAGCCAAAAAGTGAGGCCATCCATTATACTCTGCTTATCTTTAGAAAAAGATGGAATAAGCTGAGGGAAGGGATGTCGTTGGTATGGTTAGGAGTAGGGTTATGAGTGGGGAGACAATACTGAAATGAATAATTTATTGGTAGATTCTCCTTGAACCATGCTGTGAAAAAAAGAATAATGCAGCAGACCCATGATTCAGTATCCAGAGTCTGCAAATGATATTTCTTAATGAGTCTCCTGAGCAGAACACTGTTTTTGAGTGTACTCGACATAGTTACAAGCAAGAATATTTTGTTTAATCAGGAAAAAAATACCTATGGAAAGGCTTATACATTCATCAGATATAAACAGATAAACAGCAGCCAAAAATATGTAGCCAAACTAAAAAAAAAAAAAATCCTATTTTTTTGTAGTGTCCCTTGGTAACACTTTACAGTGCAAGCATCAGAATCCACTTTGTGGAAGTGCTTTTATGCTCTTCCCTTTTCCCTTTTCATGCTCATATCTTTATTTGTAAACAAAATTGCATAGCAGATTTTGACACTAAATTTTAATTGAACATACTTATTCAAAACAGTCTAAGCAAAAGGTCCAGTGAAATGCACATGCAACGTTTATCAGCGTTCAAATACAAATTTCCAAAACCTACAGTTGACCAATAAAGATATTTATAGTCTCATTTCATACTTCCTTTGTGTTATAAAAATTAAGTAATTTACATTATCATATTATTAGCAATGACAAAATGTTGGCTGTGATGGTAACAAGTTGTAATTTTATTTTAGCGAGACACTTATCATTGCACTGTCTAGGATTTAAAAAAAAATGTATGAGTGAAATAGTTTAACTTCTTGTTATAAAATAGAACTATTTTAGTCCCTGTCTCAGGAAGAGCAATTTCAATACTATGAAATACTACTTACACATCTTTAACACCTTTTGAGAGTGAGAGATGCAGAAAGAGCTGTCAGGAAACTGGAGCTGAAACTGGCTTATGCCCAGAAATGCCATTTGTCAAAAATGTCAGGGCAAAATATGGGTATCTTGTCCCACAACACCTGTAAAGGTTTCAAGAGTTTTCCTTTTTGATCTTGGAATGTTATCAAAATCTTTAATAAATCATAGAAAAATAGTGTCTGTAGAGACACTAGAGTAGCAATTAAGGTACTACAGGAGATTAAGTAAAACAGTCTTCAAGTTCTACTTTATTCTATATCTCGGATTGAAACATTGAAGCAAACATTGAAATGTTGCCTGGTTTTCATGGCAAATACTGCAATTCCTGCTAGATATATGTATTTTGAGGGGTGGGGGATGGTAGCAGGAGTGATTGGCTCACTGTAAATGCTGAAGAGATTGCAGTGTCTTGTGGAGGGTTAAAAATAGGATTACGTTTGAGATTGAAGCCTAAAATGTAGACTTCTGTCAAAAATTAATAAATTAAAGTTAGTTTTAGACAGGGAATGTCCTCTGAGGCCACCTTGCACAAATGTACACTATTGGGGGAAGAAACGAGGTGGAAGGGAGCATTCTGACCCCCAAAAGTCAGCAGCCAAGTTATTAGAACTCTGCTTTGTGATAGGAAACGACCACGTTCAAGTCTTAGATCTGGATGGTGTGGAGAAAGAGCTTAAATTTAAATCTTCTGTATTGCAAGAGGATCTGGAAATAGTGAACTCTCAGCTGTTGCATGCAGTTTCTTCTAGCTATTTTGAAAGGTCTCACATTCCAATAAAGACTAACACTGAATTCCAAAACTTTGATAGTTTTTACAGAACGGATGTTCTATTTCCAGTCAGCCTTTATGCTATGAAATTTCAGAAAGTAAACAAGAGCACATCATTGGCAAACCTGTCTTTCAGCAGTTGGTAATATGCTTCCTGAGAATTTCTATTAAAATCTGATCTGAATTTTGAGGAAAGTGAACAATGTCTGTCTTATTCAAATCTGAATTCACAAAAAAACTATATTATCAGAAGGTAATACAGCTCAGACACTCAAACCTTGATGCTTTGAAGTCAAACACATAGACTGCTGCACATGAAAGAATTACTCTGATGATAACTGCACTTGATAAACGAGGACATTAATACCTCACTGACCATTTTGCCCCAATAACAAATGATGCATTTGCAGAAAGGAAGTGTGATAATATTTCTAACTATTTTACAGAGAAAAAATTACGGACCTTGGAAATAAGAATGTATCATTCACCCTGCTTACCCAGTTGATTCAAATGAGGGAACTAATGTTAGTTAATAATTGTAGTAAAGTTATACTCTAAATGACATATATGAACTATACTTTGTAGTCCAAATAACCTAGCAAGGAAACTTACCTTTAAAAGTCACTTCTTAGTTAAATAAGTACAGAAAATAAATACTTTCTGCATTTATACACACACATGTGCACACACATGCACACTTTTCATGCAATGCAGATGAGCCTTGCTGAAGCTACAGTTAGTGTATAGTGACTTGGTTCTCTGATGATCTGTTACTAACCTACGAGACTGAATAGGTCATTAGTAACATAATACAGATGCCACTTACTGGGCTATTAAGCTTAGCCTTTTTCTGTCTTAGGCATCCATACCATGGTCCTACTTCTAAATATATTAAAGTCCTTTTTATAATCATGTAGATTTCTTGCCCTGCTAATGGAAACCTGTTTCAGAACCTTTCCTCTCTGATGGTCAAATTTCTCCTAATATCCAGCTTAACCTTTGCTATGGCCAGTTAAATCAAAATGCACATACTTAACTTTACAAAAAAAAAGCTTGACCTTTGCAGTTAAGTTATACTGATGCAAATTCCTCAGGAAGTAGCTGGCTCATGAGCTGGTGAGCACACTTCCTGCAGCAGCGCAGAGCTCTCTGTGAGCCACTGTGCCCGACAAGGAGCAGGGTAAATTAGCTCCATAGTGCCCTGCTTATAGAGATGATATAAAGCTTGTTGGAGGATCTCTGCACTATCCTGAAACCATTTAAGCCATTAGAGCACTAAATATTTTTTGTGAAGCTGGAATTAAGTGTATCTTTATCACAGGCAGTGCCTTCTATTTAAATAACTACTACTCTACTAAAGAAAAGGAAGGGCAAAGGGAAGAAAGATGGTAAAAGTTATGTGAAAATAGAAGTAAAAATAATACTTAAAAGATACCATTGATTCAGTTCAGGCAATGTATGTCTGCTGGAGTTTCAAACATGACATTCAAAAATCTCTCTGCATAATTTTAACAAAACAAAGGCATATAACAAGTTTTCTAATTTTTTGATGATACAAACCCACTAGTAGAATCAGAAAAACAGATTAAAAAAAGGAAACTTTTATATCTGTTACTTTATTTCTTGGGGCTTTGAATTTGTATTACTTTGCTGGATCAGTTAATAGATTCTGTAATTTTGGTCTAGATTCAGAATTGTCTGTATTTGGTTGTTAATGATTATATTATGAATAATTCATGAAACATGAAAATTAATCGGCGAACTCTGATTCTAAAGGCCCTGTTGAGGGAAAACAAATTCTTCACATGGCTGAGTTCTGTTAAGTCTCTGACTTTTTATGTATAACCTGGTCCTAGAATTCTATGTATGATGCAAGATAAACAAAGTCCTGTTTGAGAAGAAATGTTCCCTTGACTAAGCAGACTATAAATGTGTGTTGAATTATGTATGAACTTTAAATTTGATTATGAGAAAAACACATTTTTGCCATTTTACATGGTTCTGAATGATAATAAATTCTAAATTGTATCAACTGATAACTATTAACATAAAAACAGTAAAAAGAAAAGTAACAATATTCGTGAATTTCCTGTAAAGCTAACTTCTAGTGTTAGTTAAATATTTTTTCAATGGTTACAGACTAAAATCAAAGATTTACCCATCTGTTTTTAATGCTGCATAATTTGTTTTCCCAATAAAAACATTATCGCCTGACTGTGAAAGGACTAGCAGTTATTGCAGCAGGGACACCGGATCTGCATTCCATGGGAATGCATCTTAGATATGCTTTGTGAAATAATGTTCTGATCTTGCCACTTTATCTTTGTGACTGCCTCTTTTGAACATAAATTCACAGCAGCACCAAATGCATATTGTAGAACTGACCCTGTTGACATATACTTGAGAGCAAATTTATATAAGAATTAAAAGGAAAAGGGACAGATTTTAGGTTTCATTGTCTGTTTTATCCGTGAAAGCTTCTGCAGCCATGTTACCTTGTGTGCAGTCCTGTGAGGCCTCTCAGATGAATTCACAATACAGCCAGGTCAATAAACGGTCAGCTCCCAGACCACCCATTGATTTGAATTGGAAGAAAACAGTGTGGGTAACAAAGTGGTACTATAAAGTATCTGGCATAGAGGTATGATATAAGAAAGAGCATATTCCATATTCTGTTCTAAGCAGAGTTTCTGTGTTCACATCACTGTAACTGAAATCCAAATATTGTCACATTTCAAAGGACTGTTGAGGCTCAATATCAGCATTAAATTTTCCTTTTTAAGGACTTCTTCAGCTGCATTTAGCAGCACCTTTTCTTTCTCTCCTAAACTACTGCTTGTTATTCACATATGTTATCTGAGATACAACATTCATGCTCCCTCACATAGTACTATTTTTGGAGAAAGAAATCAAGTAAATATTCAGATACTTCAGACACTTCCTTTTTTTTGTCTAAGAATGAGATTAAAAACAGCTGAATACAGAGCATATCACTAATGCAACACACAGAAATTAATTTTCACAGTAGTTATGAAGCTTGCTTTATATTTTAATTATGAATTTACCCAAAGATGAAATAAATCTATTTAACTAGGAATTTATTTTCAGCATTCTAAGCAATTTCCCTATGGAAAAGGAAAACATTTTTAAAGGTTTTGAAATACGAGGCATATAGCTCTTCTCCAAATTGCTCCCATTTAAAACTTTAAACTACTTTTTTTAATGATAATACCAATTATAATACAGTGCTTCTCAGAATAGTCATCAGAGTCAGATAACTCTGTTTCTATATATTCCATTTCAATGCCCAATATGGTTTCTCTCATTTTAGCTTTCTTCTAAATTTTAACTTTTAAACTGCAGTTAAGCTTAACTCACACAGTTCTGTCACAGTAATATAATCTGCAATGTTACGTTAGTTTTGCTATCAGGCTACAAAGATAAAAACAATTTGTCGACTTTTTTATCTTTCATTGTAAAGGTATATGGCTTTCTATTCAGGCCTCAGGGAATGTTATGAATTTCTGGCATCTTCTATGATATCTCAGTTAATATACAGAATTGATTTATTGTCCAAAATATAAGTCATAATAAATAACTGGATTATGTAGTAACTGCAAATTCTGTCTTAGTGAAAATATAGTGGGACAGCAAAAAGCCAGCTTAAGTTGAGTATCAAGTGAAAAAGGACAGACGAAGGAGATAAACTTCTAATAGGGTATCAGTCAGTAGAGAGTGTAGTAGGGTTTTACTTTTTCTTTCTTTTTTTTTCTTTTCTTGTAATTCTCTTTATGAGTTCTAGTTTTCAAAGAAACTACTGATGAAAATCTTCCATTTGTTCATCAGTGATGACCAGAAGAGTTTTCAGTGGTGCACAAATGCTGAAGTTCCCTGGAGTTTCCTCATCCAGGGCTGAAGCAAGGCGTTTTAGTGCCCAAGGCAGTCCCTCAGTTCTTTTCAGCTCCTTGTAGCTGCTGTCACAATGACTTTTTCTTGTTTAATCACCAGCACAAACTTACAGGCCTTACAGAGCAGCAGCAATAGCAGTGATGCCAGGCCAGCTATGCCAGCAAATTTTGCCCTTGCCACAAAGCTTGGCTTCCTCAGGTGCAGTATCCTTTCGTGACAAAGATGGAACAAGAGCAGAGAGTGACTGAGGGAACAGAAAGCTTATTACACAAGAGGAAATTAAAGTGATTGTGTTTCCCAGCCTAGGGAAATAAAAGTTAAGAAAGGATATGATTACTGCCATCACACACCAGGAAGGCACGACAGACAGTAAAGAGCTATGGAAACTAAAGGCTAATATTGGGCAAAAACTGGCCATCAAACCAAAAAAAAGAAAAAAAGAAGAAGAAGGATTTGTCATACCAATGTACATATGCAAATCTTACTATCTTATTGCCAAATTTTACTAGCAGTGAAATTTGAGTGCACCATGACAAGGAGATTACCACAGTCAGAAGTCCTTAATATGTCCTTTAGGTTAAAGATAAGTTATGGTACTTGAGATAGACAGGGTTTGACACCAGAGGTCTTCTTTACTTCTGTATTCCCAATTAATCCAATTTGAACTGCTCAAGTACTATGGGATGAATAGAAATTATCCTTTCATTTCACAGAACCCTTTAAAAGAAAAGTAATACGATCCCATGGACTGGCACTCAGCAGGGCTGACATGCAGAAGATCTGAATGCCATGGCTAAGTTTACCATGGCCACAGAGCTACAGGACTGAAGAGGACTTCAGGCAATCATTGAAAACAGATTGTTTCCTTCCTTTTTATTTATTTGCAGAAGCCTTTCATGTACTTCAGTTCTTTTATCATTTCATCGTCCCCTCATTCCTCAGGCAAAACAGCACTGATTCTTTTAAGCTTTCCCAGGATTATTTTTCACTTCTCTCCTCTTGACTCTTTCAGTTGGTCCACTTGAAGTATAATTTACAAATGCAAATATAATTTCTCCTCTGGAGTCTTAGCAATGCTTTGAAAGAGGTCCTTCACATTTTGTGACATCAGGGAAACTATAATCGTGTACCAGAATGAATAGTTTCCTTTTCCTCTGACATCTATTATTCTTTTGCTTGTACTGTAATCTTATTGAAAAAGGGACTCTTATATGTTTGTACAGTGCCTACCACTAACTGGATCCTATATCCAATTTAAGGCTCTAAGCCTCCCATAATATGTGTAAAGAATTTGTTGATGACTATAATTTCAATTACTATTGATGGGCAGCATGCTTAAAAGTTATTTGGAAATGAAAATCTTCACCACCTAATCTAAAAACCTCCAAATCACTGGAAATTGAAGAAGTATCAGCTCTCCATTGAGACCTGAAATAATTTCAAAGATAGTCAGAGAATGCAGACAGAAATTATTCCAGCACAGTGGATAAAGAACTCTGCACACTGGATGTCATGCTCACTGGGTTAATCTAGGTTTTGTACTTTACTGTGACTTGGTTTCTCAGTTTTCTTTGTCTTATCTTAGAGTCCCTATTCTCCATTAAAGAAATACATAAACATGGAGGGAAACATCCCTTATGAAAGAACAAATCTACAGTATCACTTTCCCCTATATTTTGAAATCACTGTGTCATGTAAAATAGATTGGGGGAGGGAGGCGGTTACAACAAAAACACTTCCTTTTGCATTAGTAATGAAAATTTGCAAGAGGGCTAAGTTTGCCATTTTTTGTGAGAAAATGATGTGTGCTTTATACGTTCGAAACAAAGAGCATTTTATTTGGCAAAAGTCTCAGGAAATCAATAATGGGGAGAAAATAAGCAGTTAAGCTGGAGGAAAATGGCTTTAAAGTTGTCACTACTTCTTTAATTCATGTCATTGTAGGTTCTTCATAGCTAAGGACTATTGTCACTCTTAGCTTGTAATTTCCTGTTTTTTATGGTTTTCTGTCACAACATTACTGTTATTTAAAGGTAGAGGGTTGTATTTAACTGCTCAGTAATTATTGAGTTGCAGAGCTTTTGTAGAGATTAATGACAGACTGACATAGGCTGCTTATCCTTGATATCACCAAGGTTATACTGTATACGATTAAGGTGGAATATAGGCCTAGAGAAGAAGATGTATAAAGTTCAGGTAGTTTGGAGAGCTAAATATGTCATATTTATTCAGTTTCCTTTTTTCCCAAACATGGTCACTACTTTTCTATGCATATGTATTTGTGTATGTGTGTGTGCATGTGCATGCGCATGTATATGTATGTGTGTGTGTATATATATATATATATACACACACACACACACACAATTATTTTTCATTTTTTTACTAGTCTATTTTGTGACCATGAGTAATGCAATCCTTTCAGTAGTGGTGATGCAGAGTGAATTTGTTTGTTATCTGTGGTCTTTACCAGTAACAGTTCTTTATTCTCACTCAGGAGAGGTCTATGTGAAAGGGTGGTTAAAATGCCAGCCTGTACTCATTAGTGCTGTCCATTTTGCTTTGGTTAGTGAAGTAGCATCAGTATTAAGCAAGAAAGGAATATTTTTTAGAAAAAATACATTAGTGGATGTGAGTGGAAGTGATTACAAAGCAAAGTTCCGCATAGATAGTGACAGCCTCACATGGCTGTCCACAGCCATGAATTTCAGCATCTCTGCAGTATTCACTCTCATCTGAGCATCCCAATTAGCACAGAGCCTGCCCTTGAGTCACAGGTTTCTCCTTTTACCCGGATCACATAAATCAAGACCACAGAAATTCTGAACTCCCATAAGCTATTTCTTATTGATTCCAAATAGTAATGTCCTGTCTATTCCATGCAGCTCTTGGGCACTGAAAAAATTTTGTATTGGCATAATTTCTGCCTTGTGGAGTCACAGAAAAATTTAGAGAGTTCTGTTAGATGCAAAGCTAAGGTTTGACAAGGTGGAGATGGATGCAATTATTAAGCATTGTTAATTATAAAGATAGCGTAGGCAGTCATTTGTTCTGTAATAGTGTGTCATACTGATCCTTTGCCTTGTATACATAGGGTTTATGTATGTGTGCATATATATATGTCATATGTACAGTATGTATTATACTGCCATATACATGTGTATATATATATATATATATGCATGGTAAATATGCTAACGTATGGTATGGTATCTATTATACTATAATAGAGATTATAATAAAGATCAGATAAAAACAATTATGAAAAAAATCCACTTATAGTCCAGATTTACACTTCTCTTCCTCTGTGAGAAAGATTTGCTCAAACAAATGTTTTTCACCAAGGAAAAAAGTGCAGCCATAGATAAACACCAAGGTAGATAGAAAATATCACAATAAAATGAATAGTAAAGTTTGTGAGGTCAGCAACATTTGATAGCAGACAGGACCTGTAAGCTTCCACTGGCTTGAATGGGATGGGCTGATATTTTGTCATGGAACCCAGATTTAAGCAAAGATGCCATATACTGTGCAAGTAACACAAAACTTTTATATAAATTAATCTCTCTATTTTTCAGCTACAGATTTGTTTGCCATAAGGATGAATTTGCCTGTGAGTATTCATAGGGAAAAACTGAACCTCTTTTTCCAGGATTTGAATCCTGCTAATCAAAAACACAACTTCATGGACTAATTAATGGTCATATTGCTCTACATGTCCTTGGACAGGGAAGAGAGCAAACATCATTTTCTTAAAGTGGTTTTCCAGAGGAAACTGCTGAGAAGAATAATTTATCTATATACTGTAAAAAGTATAGCTCAGATCTATTTCAATCATAAAATCTGCTTGACAGAGAATTATTTTTAAGTTTCTGAAACTGCCATTCTGGATTACTTCACTTTTAGAAATGTGTTTAACCAGTTTAAATATAATACAGAATAATGATTTTCTTAGGACTTTTGGACAGAACATAAAGACTTCAACCATCCTCTTCAGCAACCTGAATGATGTATTATTGTACAACCTTCAAGGCAAGGCACCTGCAGTGCATTACTCCTTTTATCTCTATGTTTAAACTTTCCAGATTAAAGGGTTTCTTCCTAACCTGTTCCTTTTGCAAAGTAGGTTTTTAAGGTCCTAGAACAAAGTTTATTACTGAAATTTAGCTGTCTTCCACTGATAGAGCTTCAAACAGGAGCACTAATAACGAACATAATTTGAACTGAGAGTATGAAGGGAAAAGACCTCTGAATTCAGACCTGGAGTATTTCCGTTATAAAATAAAATTATCCCATATTAACAGATGTGGGAGTGAGAGAGGAAATGACCCAGGGTAAGAAATATCTCCTACCAGATTCAAAGACAAGAAGAAACTAACTCCGTGAAGGAGTCTAAGGTATTAGTCTTTCATATATCACAGTTCCTTCCCTCAATACTACTGTTATCTGAACATAGCTAAACATTTTGACTCCTTGACTTAAACAGTATTTGGGATCTTATGGCCTGGTTATATTGAAAAACAGCAATTGAAAGAGGACTCCTTTGCTCCCAAAGAAATCTTGCTTGTTTACAAAGACTGTGCACAGTCTGTTCACCTGAACACAGCTGAAACCAAAGAGCAGAAAGTTTCATTGCTCAGTCTTCAAAGCACCCTTTTAGCCTTTTAGCTCTCACTCTCAGCCTTATTCAAAGTGCTTCTCTGGAGCTCCCTTTCAGCTCTTTTTGTGCTCCTCACAGGTTTTTCTGCTGCTGTTTCTAATTATATAACCCCTTCACATAGTTGTCAGTGCCTCTGTGAGAGCATTCAGGATCCAATTCAACATTTCTGCTCACAGTGCTCAGATTCATGATCAGGCTACATTTGATTGATTTATTTTATTGCCCCATTCCCTATTCAAGAAATGATTGGAGAGAGGGGAGCGACATTTCTCCTGATGTTAAAAAGATTCCTACTTCCACCAGCTTCAACAGGAACTTAGCTATCTTGCACTGTAACATTTCATTCAAATAGAAAAAAGACACTAAATAGTCTTAGTTTTTCACAGGTACTGAAGCTCTCAGTTTCCTGTCAGAAGACAGAATTTAAACAACTGTAGTGGCATGCATATGTTACCCCCATCATGCAGTAACCTCCCTGGAAGCCTGGGCCTCAGTAGCAGAACATTTTCTTGGAGAATGAACAGATCAAAAATGTGACTATTGCAGAGCAGACGAATATGCAGGCCCTAACAATACACTGCTATTCGGTCTTCAGCAGTTCTTAAGCCCAGCTCCAAAATACTGTCTCAGACCTCATTCCAGGAAAAATGCAAGCATTGTAATGCTTACATGTATTAAGTGTATTTAAACAATGTATTTATCCTTAAATTGGATTGTCCCATTTCTGAATTTACACTACACTCAGGAAAATGAATGCCTTATTCTGACCAAAACTATTACTACGTAGTCTTTCAGTAGAGCTAAAATTAATCACACTAGCCTACAGAAAATGTGCGGTGTGAGTGACCATACAGAATATACGGATGCTTTGCTGGATCAGGGTTTGGGATTTTACTCTCAACTGTGCTGTTAGCATTTCATATTCAAACAATTTTTCTGCCATCTCTTCTACGCCTGTACAGGAGATGGTAAACTGGTAAAGTTACCTCACTGTGCTTCCTGCAGCTGACAAAATGGTTACGAATGGATGTCAGCATAACAGAGACTAGACTGACAGTTCCCTAAAGTGAATACTTTCAGAACCACTGACCTTCTGGAATTAGCAGACATCCTCATTCCTGTTGTAAGCAATGACTAAAATTCTCTCTTACCCATATGTCATAGCTTTAATATATTTAATTGTCATCTAAGCTTCGTTTATCACATTGTCTTCTGCTATGTATATGGAATGCAGAAGCCGTATTTTTTATTTTTATTTTTTAATTTCCAATGAGTCTCTTAATTTATTGCAGAATCTTCATTGCTTCAGTGTATCATGTACTGTTGATTTTTCTTTTGCGCCTGCTCTTTTGCATACAATTTATCTTATTGTAGCTCCATTCATGATATATGAGGCAAATGATTTTAACTGTCAGCTTGCAGTGCCTCACAGATCTGCTGGAAATGAACACACAGGAAGCTGAGCTCAAGGAGAACTCCTTGATTTGCTTGTTTCTGGGCCAGATTTAAGCTATGCACCATTATCCTCCATTTATATTGAATACTGCTATTTCATCATCTGGCCCAATAAAACAAAATGCCTGTATGAAGTGTCAGTTTGCTGCTGTGTGGCATGCAGTGCTGAAAATAAGCAACAGAAAATCAGAGATCTTTTTTACATATAAAGCTTACAAGAGTGATGCTGTGCTAAATATAGCTGAAACACAGAGCTCTAGATGTGACAGTTTTAATAAGATCACCCTGTTGTTAGGGGCTACATTTGAGAGGTGTCTGTGTTTAGTTAGAGAGCATATGGGCTGCTATTTCAGATGTTACCAGTGACATGACTGTGTGTGTTTATATATAGAACTAGGTGAAGATGTTTCTTTTTTTTTTTTTTTTTTCCCTATCTGACAAAATCTTACAAAATTATTCCCTGGGTGACCCTGAAACTATTTTCTGTGGAAAGAGAAAGACAATTCTCTCAGAACAGCTGAAAGCATGTTGAGTAGGGCATTAATTAGGGATGCTGAAGATGTGTATTCAAGCCCTTTACTTGCCATGCTGCTGTTTGAATGCCCCAGCCACCAAGCTTTTCTGCGGTAGGTAGACATTCCCATAAAATTTGCCTTAATACATCAGTTAGAGCCATTCTGCTTCACAAAACTCTTTGAATGTTCGTTAAGGCAGGGGTACAAACTGGTTCTCCCAGGTTCCCTCAGTGTCTTACATCTCCCACTAACTTCTGGATGACACAGCCTGAGTGTTTAACAGATGGCACAAGAATCAATAAAGTATTCTTTTGGGCTGTTTACTGAAATACTAGACATCCTGTTTCAAGTACCCACTGTGAATCAGACCTTCTGCCAGTGGCTGTTCTGATCACAAGCCATTGATTTTTTTGGAATCTTTATCCTTCCTTCCAGTTTTGTCAGTAAGTTTGTTGAGGAGTGAAGAAAAATTCTGGAAGAAAGGGTTTTTACAACAAGAGTGGCTTTTAGGACTAAATACAGCAACAAAACCTGCACCCAGGAATGTGGGTTAGCACCAGTTGTTCAAACACGGTCAGGAAAACATCTGGTTCCTTTGTGTTTTTACATAATCTAAGCAGTGTATACGTGCAGTATATGCCACTCCAGTGTGGCATAATTTGACTGAGGCTTTAAGCCATACTTCTGGTACCATCTAGTGCTTGGTTTAAAGCGATGTTCAGCCACAGATAGGAAAGTCCCCACCAGATAAGACCAGATGTATAGAGATGCCTGTGCTTACAGTTCTTCACTGCCTCCTGCAGGGAGTCTATTCTTGCCCTCAAAATACCAACATACATCATCCCATTTGAGCAGTACAACAAGGCGGATAAATACTTTTCCCATAATCATACTGTGACTGATGTTTGCTACATGCTCCCACTGCCAAGCAAAATGAAGAAGTCATATATTCTTGAGTGCTTAAATGCTTTAATATCTAGACATATATGGCATAATGTGTCAAGTGAATTTTTTTTCTTCTTAATTCCTATTTCATCAAGGTTAATGTGCCCTGATGTATTTTTATGAGATAAAATAAATATCTGACTTGTCTAGAAGTTATACAGAAACAGACCACATGGCAGTAAGGTGTGATCATGGGTTTATTAAGGCTGAAAATAAGAACACTCTCCACAAATCTTTTTTTTCCATATTTTACCTTCTTAAGGAAAAAAAAAAAAAAAAAAAAAAAGGACTGGTGTGATCAGTGATCAGGCTGTACATCTATCAGTCATCCACCATAACTTCTGACCAGCTTTAACCAAAGCTGAAAAAAAAATCAAAAAAAATCAAAAAAAATCAAAGATAATTAACTCCCAGCTTCACTCACTAAATGGGTTGTTGAAGAGAGAAACTCAGGTTTTTTTCTATTCAGAAATAAAAATCATGAGAACTTTGTGATCATACTTTCCTTCTGGTAGTCTCCAGTTTTCTACCTGGGCAGGTCCAGGCAGGACAGAAAATTATCATGAACTAATGAAGCATTCTGTCTCTTCTTTAGAAAGTCGCCCTGAATATGTGAATGAGTGAATTAAGAGGAGTTTAGAGGCAAGGAGCCACATAACTTCAGGATGCCAGGGTTCATTGTTTTGACTACTTCTGGAACAATCATGATTGAAAAAGATGTTTTGCTGAAGCCAAAACACTTTTCAGAAATATTCCAGAGGCATTTAATTTTGGAAAAAAAAAATCAGTGGAAAGTTTTTGATTGAAAATGAACACTCAGGAGAGAAAGTCTTGCATCAAAAGCTGACCTTTTCAACATGAGACAGATATTTTGACATACTTCCATTTGGCAATAGCATTTAAAAGGTTCTGTTTTCATGACAAAGCAGAATAAAAATAAATCTGGAACTAGAAAATTGTCAGGAAACAAAATCACCATTCTTTGGAAAGCTCTACTTATTGCCTTTATCTAGAATAACTTGCTTAATTGAGTGTTGTCTCCACTATCCATAACTTTACCATCATCCAAAATACTTGGCTATTAATCATTTATTATCCTATCACTTTTATACTACACACACACATATATATATATATGGTATCAGCTTGCTGATTTATTTTGTGGAGAGAGGGAGAACATGATTCTTTAGAGAGGACCAGTTTGCTTCAATCTCCAAATAATGTTTTTACCTATGTAAAAACAGCATTTTGCTCTCCATTATATCAGTGAAACTGGAAGCAACATTTCCCTGGATTTGAACGTGCCCTTCCAAGTTAATTAATGTCAAGTCTTAGTTACTTTCTAAAGTTGTAACAAGAAAGGCATCAACCTACCAGCACATAGTGACAGTTATCAGAATAGTCATTGTCAGAGACATATAATAATTGGTCCTAGCTTAAGTAAAATAATACTCAATAATACTTGAGTATAATAATACACAGGTTGAACATTTATACAATATTTTTGATTTCCTTATGAATACAAAGTATTTCTTAGAGTCTATCAAGGCACTAGTCTATTTCACTCCAGCATTAATCTTCATCTTTTTTTAAGAAAGCAGTCTCTGTAATCTGGATTGATATAAAGCTGAGAGTACTTAATAGGCATATTTTTTAGAACATTAAGTGACAGCTCAAGTGTGCAAACTGGATATATATATAATCTAAATGATCACTGCTAAATTCAAAAATATTTCTAGAAGAAAAAGCTTTGAATATTCTTTTGTAATTCTACAATAGTAGCTGAAAATCATTTACTGAAGGGAATAGTACTAAGACTTAGAAAAATACATCAGGGTAGTCCCAGATGAATATAACTTTTAGTTATTGCTGGTTTCTATTCTGGGATTATCATAGTGCATGGGAGTTCTACCCTGAACAGCTTCAGGTTTGCTTGAAGCATGTAGACACACAATTAGTTCATAATAAAATGAAAAAGAGGTTTCAAATGGTTTCTGTTTGATATTTAAAAGTGTATTTGAATAACGATAATAATAATTAAAAAAACCCTCGTATAACCACTTTCCAAAACATGAATTTCTCATATTTTTTTCATTTATCATAATTTCATAACTTATCAAGTTTCTTTGTAGTTATTACAAAATGAATGAAGTATGAAACGTAAACCAGAATTGCAACACAGGGATGTACAGTTTAAATTAAGTGGAAACTGGAAAAGTATTTTTAAGTATTTCATTATTAGTGTAAATATATTGACATATTATTTATTCATCTTGTGGTGGTATCAAGAGTTTCCAGTACCTATCGGGGACACAGTCTCTTAGATGCTGCTGAAACAAAAAATCAATGGCTATGAAATATAGAGTAATAGTTCTGGAAAATGGAGGGGTAAAACTAAAGCCCATCTGACACTTTTTACTTGATAAGTTTCAAAAAAGTACAAGATAAGAAATTGAAGAAAGTAGTAAGCTTCATAAATTAGAAATCCACCTGGAAAATAAAAAACAGGTGACACAAAGTACTGAATGTACTTTAAAGGTAGAAAATGCTTTATGCAGTAGTTGTAAAGTTTTTCCTTGCTTCTTTTTGTCTGAGAAAACATTTTGACACGTCAGAAAACACTAAATGCTTTTTGGAATTACTGGAAGGAAAGCAAAGGCAATGCGAGTCATTGTTTCATTGTATTTTTTATATGTCCTGTATTATAAATCTATATAAGATTAGGTATTTTTAACAATAATTTTCACATGTTAACATGCCTGAGGTTAAAGGCTCTACATTTTTTTTGTGACTATTTATATATTTTTGGATAAACTACTTAAGGAAAAATTACAGCTGGCAGTCAGCCATATAATCCATTCCAATACCTAGATACCCATAAAAGAGACCACACTATGGCATGCAAGCTTTACCCATCTTTACAGTTTTACTGTTTTTAGACTGCCTTGCAAAAGAATGTATATGCTTGGTATAAAACTACAATCTTTGAACATTTAATAAAACAGATCCAGTATCTAAATGAATTTTTGCTTTTAAGCAAAAGCGGGTAAATTTCAGCAGTTTTTGCAGATAGTTTGTTTATAAGTGTATGTTCAGATAAGAAAGCTTTTCATTTCACTATAAAGAGTTTAGCAGATAATACCCTGGCTGAGATGCAAAAGCTGGTAAATTATCCAATTTTTTACATTTGTGGAAAAGGCTTGTAAGAATTCCTGTCTTAGAAATTGTTATGTTTTTGTGAACATGTAAAGAGATGCAGTGACACAGATAATATGGTTATATTACATTAAGGTCATTAATACAGAGTCAGGTCTCTGAAATAGAATTTAGCTTTTCTGTGGAATTTGAGTAAACTTTGAACCTTCACAGCAATTTTGTGAAAGCTAAGCAGCTGAATTCAGTATTGAAATCATTATCTGACTCACAAGCAGCAAATTACCACATTGTGGTTTACTGTTAAAAAGGAGCAGACAGCTAGTGTTTCCTGAATACATCTTTTTCAAATGGTCCATGTTCTTGAAAGATCCAGAAAATTGAAAAATGAAGTTGATGAATAGCAGAGAGGTGGATGGGGAGCAAGATGCGTGTTGTAGAATATGTCTCTCCTCTTTTTGTCTTCTGCTCACTTTCCAGGTTCTTCCCAGATGCCTAAATCAACTGACAGAGAAAGTAAGGGGGAAAGGAATATGGTTAGTCTGAATATTAGGCGTGATTTTGTAAGAAAACGTGGAACATAAGGACATATGGCTTGTAACAACATCTGGTTATTGGCTAGGTGTTTGTAAGAACATCTTGTTAAAAGACAAAGACAAGAAACAGGAAAAGTAATAAATTGAACACGGAGATGCACAAGCCCAAAGGAGCAGTAGGTAACGAAGACAAACCAAAGACCCAAGCTCTCAGATCTGTGATTGATGGGCTGTTGGAGGAACTACACAACTGTGACCTTGGAGAGAATCAGTGAGAACCATGTAACTGATAAGAAGGGAAAAAAGTATCACAGCTTGAAGAGGAAAAAGCAAACTTCTTATGGGCTATTCAGGGGGGATTATGAGAGTGGGCAGAACTTATTGAAGGATGTTTGTGGAGATTGTAGGACGTTCAGGAGCAAACATAAGAAAAGGAATGAAAATGGAGAGAGGGGGGATAAAAGAGGTCAGTCGTGTAAACAAGCTGTTAGTCAGTATGCTTGTCCGACTGAGTCCTGTGCCTGATCGCTGCAGTCTGTTCTAGCTTCCTAGTAAAGTCTATTCCTAATTATTTCTCTCCCTGGAGAATGCTGTGTGAGTGCTCTCCCTATTTTTTTTTTGTGTGTGTGTGTGTGTGTATGTGTGAGATGCTGGCCAGCTTCAATTCGGATTAGCTGTCAAGCAGGAGCACAGGTCTGGGAGCTGGGTACTGAAGGGGCCATAGGGCCAGTCCGGAGAGGGTCACGCCACTTGTATCATCCAGGCTTATGTGGGCATTGTTTGTGTGCGTGTGTTACATCTAAAGGCACTGCTCTCCTACCTGTGTCGATCTGCTGGTAGTCTATCATTTCTGTGCAATGTGTGTTAGTGTGTGCGTGTGTGCTGGGAAAACATGCTCGGCCTCATTACTAGCTGGACCTCAAACAGGGAACCACAGCACCTTCCTATCTCCCCAGGGTCCCAAAGTCCACTGGATTCAGTTTCTTTTAACAGGTATCATTAACATTGTCCTTGGAATGGTCCAAATTCTGATTATCTTGAGTTTGCATTTTTTGGAGAATTATTATACTTCTGTATGTTTATACTGAGTAATTCTTTTTAAGGGTGTATCATTTATGCGTACATTGCAGTGTTATGCATGTTATGATGCCGGTAGTTCTGGGCTTGTTCTTTGTCTCTGTTCAGTGGTCTGTGGTCCAGCTTTGTAAATATGATCAGTTACCCTCCTCAACCATCTTTAATGTCACTCACTCCCATTTTCTTGTTGTTATGTGTATGTGGGGGGGGGGGGGAAGGGGAGGGGGGGGGAGGGAGGGAGGGGGGGAGAGAGAAAGATATCACCACCTGTGGATCCAGCGGCATCCCGCTGGTCCTCTTCCTTTGGTAGTCTCGGCGGTGTGTGTTTGGGGGGGGGGGGGGGGGCTCCCATCTGGTGGTAGGTGGGTCCTCTTCACCCTGGGTGTAAGTTTTGGCGATGCGCGTGCCGTAATTACAACTCGAGCAGGGTCCGACCGTAGGTTCCCGCTGAAAAGCTCGGCGCCAAATCAAGGCAAATTAAATAAATAAATTGCAATGACACTCGTGCAGTAGTTACAGCTTGAGTTGGGTGCCTCTGAAGAGGGACCCCGAACAAAGAAATCCCTGGGCAATTATAGCTTTTTCAAATTAAGTTTCCCACCACCCCCCCACGTGGTAGTTCAGACCAATAGTAATTTTTGAGTCTGGGGTCTCCTGCTCCTTATTGGGTCTCATCGTTGTTCCTAGGCAGGCTGTTTCTTTTCTCCCTTATCTTTTCTGTTGCAGTTTCTGCCGACAGGTGTGTCTTCTTTCCTCGGGTCCCGCCATCATCTCTCAAGGTCGTGACAAAGAGGTGGTAACTCCAGCAATTGGCACTGTTTCAGATGCAAATTGCTGGTAACTCCCTTATCGTTCCCGCCTGCACCAGCTCTGGGGCCCTTTCTCACTGAACTAGGGAGTGCAGCCTAAGGCTTCAGCAAATTTAGCTACTCATGCTAAGCAAGTTTTATAGAAGTTGTGCTAAACCACAATAATTTACAGTCCAGGTCCCAAAGTCTCTGCCCGATTGTGGTCTGGTTCAGCGCAGGCTCTGTGTGTCCTGCGTGGTCTCAGGGAGACCATTTCGGGGGTCGCAGCAGCTTAGTCCTGTTTCCACTGGGGACAGATGGCTTGTTTGGGGTTATGGTTTGCTTGCCCCTTATGTACCAAGAAATGTTTAAGGCAAAAGTTCGTTCATCTGTCTGCCACATCATGTCATTTAAGTGTTTGAAAATGCTTAAGCTTTGGTGCTTCTCCATAAAAACTAGATACATTCCATCTCTTATTCTTATGTTCTTTACCCTCTGTTCTCTCCTCCTCCTCTAGAGTTACAAACTATTTCTTTATGAATGTGTAATGTCAAGCCCAACAAAGGCACAGTTTCATAGGGATCCTCTAACAATGGCTGCACTATGAACAAACTGTTCTGTGAGTTGATTTTTTCTGTTTTAATCAAAGCAAGTAGGAAAGGTGCAGGGCAACATCATGAAAAGTAGTGCTTAACTGTTGGAAGTGAGTGCCTGAGAATTAGTAAAGCCAAACAACATCGAAAATGTCCACCACAGAACATTTTCATAAATCAGTCCTTCCTTTCTTCCAGAAAAGGAGCAAAATGTGGTCATCCTGCAACTTCTCAGAAATGAAAAAAGTATTTTTTTTTAATATTTTTCAAAACTCCAATATGTCTACACTGCAAATAAAAACAGTTATTTTAGAATTATTGATATGGTCTGAAGTGTTTGCTTGAGTCAGTTCAACTTTTTGCTGGATGAAAATATTTTTGATCAGTTAGTGTGAAATATTTTCATCCTGCTCTAAGGAATTTGAAACAAAATGCATTGTTAAGTTTTTCTCATTTAAAAAAAAACCTTGTTATTGCTGTGCTATATTTCCTTTGATTATTTCAATTTTGTGAAAATATTAATTTCATTGAAAGAAATATTAATTAATATTAATATCAATTAATATCAATTAGTATTCTTTCTAAGAAAGAAAATATTAATTTTTCCATTAGCTAATTTCTGCAGTGATTTGCTAGTAAAAGTAGGTTACGGACATATGATAGATTTTGGCTTTTAGCAAATGTTCTTGTCTGCTTTTGTTCATTTTAGAATTAAATGCTTTAAGGAAAAGCACCAAGATTTGTACATAGAGAAGTATCCTTCTAGTATGACATGGATGAACAGTGCACATAGGTAACATCCTGAAGACAGGCACTGTTTATAATTATTACTGCTATGATTCAAAATCATAATCCTTTCCTATAGAAGCCAATCTGATTACAAGTGCTTTTCAGTATAGAAAACTGTAGCCCAGAGAAGCAGATCCTCTCAGAGGGTCTGTTCTGTTCTGAGGGGACAAAAGCAACATTTTCAAAAGTGTGCATATGCTTTTGGAGCTTCCAGTCTGTCAATTTTCATCAGGATTAGGCTCCTAAATATATGTAAATTAACTTTACCATTCAAGACAAGCAACCTGGCTTATGTATTTTTACACTTTGTTTGAATTCATTTAAATAACCAATCCATGGGGCAAGGAGGTGGGATTTATAATATAAGCTGTTTAAGATCCTAGAAAAGTTAGTCAGGGATTTCTTAGCAGTCTCAAAACAGTACGGTGTTCTGAGTCCATTTAGCCTAAGTCAAACATGTTTTGCTACAGCATAATAATTGAAGCCTGAAAGGCCTTCCCTGGAAGTAGAGGATGGACTAGCAAACCCATATGTATTATTTTATGTAGAAATCTGATTTATGCCATGAATTGTACTAACTTACGCGTTTTGCTAATGGCTACTGAGAGTTCCTCCAGTAAATTAACCTTTTGATGTCTCTTCTCTGTGCAGTAAATCTTGTTATAAGTAGGATTAGCAAAAGTTAATTTGATAACATCAGGAGTTTTTGTTTAATATTGTCATTATAGATGAACAAGCCAATACAGAAATGAGACATTTCTTGACTACGCCACAACATATTAATAACAGAAGTATACTTTATATATTTTGAACTATCGGCAGCTTCCAGATTCATTCAATTCCATTTGGGTCATCTAATCTATAAACCTCTGCTGACGTATTTAAAGCTGTTTGCCTGAACTGAATGATAAGAGAATGTTAAAGCTAGCAGTACTGTAGCATTTACCCCTGCAGGAGAGAACAGTGTATCCACCATAATGGAGAAGGATGTTCAATAGGCATTTAAAGAATGAGAGAAGAGTATCACTGAACTCTGTTCTGAAAGGGTTATGAAGAAAAGGTGTCTATTTATGTGTGAAAGACGGTGGACCAAAGTTTGTGACAACGGGGTTTTCCAGGTAATGCATCGCTTTGGGAGCAAGAGAAATTCAATGAAAATTAAAGTAGACATGTAAACTTATCGTGTTTCTCTGGATATATTTTGTCTGCCAAAAAGCACCCCAAAGTGAAAATTGAAAAGACCAAAACCAGGAAGATGTTCCAGTGAAATAACAGTGATGAAACAAGTCTTTCTTATATTTAAGCTCAGAGGTCAAGATTATTCAATGCCTTTTGCTGCAGCAGAAGAGATATACATAGTGAACCAATTTGAATGCCCAACATAGCGCTCATCCAGTAGCCCTATCATAATCCTCTTGTTTATCAATCACAACTGTTTTTTTTTTTTAAACAAAATAAGTAATGGCGTGGGATATCACAGAATGGAAAATATACATATATATATATAGTTTATTCATATATCCTTTCACCTCCAATACATAGCTGTCCCCACAGAATCTTTGCAGGTGTTATTCAATTCATTTTGGTAGATCCCAAAACCCATGGTTATCACAGCGTCTTATCCAACAGTACACTATTGAATAATTCTTTGTGACATTTGTCCGAACCCACAGCTGCCAACTATACACAGTAGCACTTGGAAAAAAATGCAAGTCACTACACATGTATAAAACCAGAAGAGAATCCAGCAAAACTGTGAATATCAGAAATTTTTTCAACCTTTATCTTTCCTTCCTTTGATCCTTGAATTGTGTTATGAATGTTCCTATTTCAAAGGAGATTTTCCTTCTTTGGTTTAACATTTGAAAGAGACATTAAATGACACTAAATGATTAAAAATTACTTAAAATGCGTTTCCGGTCTGAACCCAAAATACATCTTTAAAATAAATCTGAAATGCTAGTTTCTGGTTCCAGATCTGACTAACAAGTGAGTGTTGATCCTGTGTGCTCCGAGCTTTGCTTTTTCAGGGTAATTCCTTGGGAGTTATGGAAGATCCCCACCAGAAATGAAGAAAACATGAGAATTGTAAGACTTTATGAAGGGAAGTTTGTTCTTTGCCATACATGTGTAGCATAATATATCTAATGTCTCTCTCGTTCATATTTGTTAAGAAATTTTCTTCCAATATAAAGACATTAGGAAGAATCTCCATTTTAGATGGAGATGCAATTAGATGGTTCTGCAATTTCAGTATAAGATCAATTTATATTTTTAAACTTAAGAAACTATATGTAACCATCAAACTGGAATAGTTAAATGTAGTTATAGATTTATTGTATTATAAGGAATAATTTACATATTTAAGCACAAAAGGAAACCAGATGAAATGAATATATAGAAATATTTGCACTTGTTATTTGAATAGAGATGAATACATTTATTTTACCTTATTCTGTGAAGATTTATTACATTTAATTTAGAATCCTAAATGTAAATACTTCCTTCCATTAATCCTTTACAGGAGGATAATGTAGTCCTGCTTATATGAAATTTGAATATTTGCATTCTTACACTTTTGTCATGTCACTGAATGAAATCCAGTTTTCATTTTTTCTTAAAATTGTTTGCATGCCATCACTAGCTTACTGCTAGCTAAAGTTTTCCACCAGAAATTTACCAAGCAGTATTTTAATTAAACAGAATGGTTCCCATTAAAACAATCTGTATTTGAAAGGTTAATTAAATCACAGCTACTTGAGGTTATGTACCCCATTTCCCAAATCTTCACTGACTGTATAAAATAATTAAAACGACAAAGTTAAGACTTTGTCCCAGCAGCTCATTTCTATGCATGTCTAATGTAAAATATATGCATGATTTAATGGTGCACTTAATGTTAAGATAAAGTTAGGTTAATGTTAACCTTTCTGAAAACAAATGGAGTCCAGCATATGATTAAATGCTTTTCTGGAATCTGGAAGGATTATGGACATAATTGCCCACTCCTGAGTCATTCAAAATCCTTTCTAAACCAAAAAGGACTTTTTTTCCCCAAGAAGAGAAGGCATAGGATTGGCAGACCTTATGCTATGGTGTCATACTATTTTGACTATTTATGTTTTCATTCTATAGTATCAATTAACAAGGAAAATATAATTTTACCTTCATTAAACCCCCAAAGTCTAGCTGCTGTAAAAGCTACCTACACTATGAAATTAATAATGAGCAGCATCTATTTAAATTATGTCATAAGTATTGCTAGAAAAAAACTAAGCAGGTCTAGATGGCTAAATAAAACTTGGCAGTATTTATTTTGTTTGTCTTCACAACTAATAAATGATTCCATGAAGGAAGGGGGCAGCTCAAATCTTCATGAATTCTCATTAAATTCAATAAATTAGTTTGGCTAAAAAATCAATGGTAGATAAAAAACTAATGGAAATGAGTAAACACAATTGTTAACTGTTCCAGCATTTACTAGCACCTATGTGGCTAGAAAGCAAGCAAAAACATGGAATGGTAGTTTGGAAATTTCAGGACTTAGGTTCAGATTGCCTCAGGCAGCTAACAAGAAGGAAGCCAGTTATCCTACATTCTGGCACAGCAGCAAGGTCACTGAAATGTTGAGTCAAAGGAGGATGCCCTGTATGTGGGTGGGTGTGTATGCTTATATATATGTTTTTGTGTGTATGTGCGTATATGTATATACATATATTCCCAACCAGAAAGTTTTGTTTGGCTCAGCATGATATTTAGGTGAGGAGTGGTAGAAGAGGTTTCATTTAGGGAAAAAAAGAAAGGTCAGTCAGGCACTTATATTATTGGATCTCCTGCCTAACTAAATTGGTTGTTTCTGTGACCCAGCTCTTCATTTCTAGAACTCTTTTACAACCACAGGTCTGTTCTCTGAGGCTGGTTGTGGATGACCCACCTGCTGTGTTACTGTTTGAACTTTCCTTCAGTCAAAAGACAAACCTATTTATCAAATATAGCTTATTTAATCTGTGCAAAATAAACTTAGATAAAAAAATGACAAAATTAGTCCACTAGAGCATTGAAGACACACTGCAGGTAAACCAATCTGTACACTGCATAATCACTTACTATAATGACTTTTATCCCAGGCAGCTGCAATCTAGTCAAAATAAGATTTTGGAAAGAAAGGGAAAGACCATTTCTCTAGCAGTTGAAATGGCTTCTAATGGCTTTCAGGCTTTATTCACAAGTTAATATAAACCATCATGAAGTTATTTCCCCACTACCATACTTAAAATGTCATGAACAAATTCTTGTCATCAAGAAATTCCATTGTTCTGATATATTTTTTTCAAATCTTGGCTCTCCAAAATGTTGGACCCATATTATCTACAAATCCCATGATACTTTCTTGTGATTTCTCTTTCAGGATTCTAGCACTAAAGTTAAAGCTGAATGTGAATTTCCATAAATAAGCCTGTATTTTGAGGCACACATAACTTTATAGAGAAATTATTTTTAGAGGAAAATTTTTACAGAGAAAAATTGTTTTTCAAGAGAGAAAAACAAAATGCCTTTTATCTGTCTTTTTTCTTTTTTTGTCTAGAAGTATGATGAAATTCTATTTTGTCATATATGACCCCTACTAGCTCGAAAAGCATCTGTTCTCCTCAGGTGTTGGATTCTTAAAGTGAAGCACTTATTTTATGAAGCAAAGTTTAAGCCTACTTGTACTTATTCTTTGTCATGACACAGTTAAATATGTATTTCAGTCTAGGTGATTGTTCAAACTTTGTATGTCCTTTTTTATGGGAATTTTTTGAAGTTCTGAAAGGGTTGGATTTCTCCAAATATTGTGAAGCATTTCCTTCCTTTCTCTCTCTCTATCTCTTTCTCTCTCTTTCTTTCTCTCCCTCTCTTTCTCTTTTTTTCTGTGTATTTCACCTCTGGGCTGCCATTTAGGGAGGAGATGATAGCATGTGACTGAACATGAGTCTAACAGGACGTGTGTTACCTGCTGATAGTGATATTTCCAAACTCAGACCAATGATCAAAGATGACTGCAGAGAGATGGAAGGCAATTTGAAGTTTTTTCAGGTTTCAAATTAATAATTGAAGTTAGTCTCTTATGTTAGCTTCCTAAAGTCTTTACCAAAGATGCAAAAAAACGCACATAGTAAGAGGCAGTAACTGTATCCTTTAAGAAGTGCTGAATTTAAAGTCTAACATGTACATGAAACCTATGAACACAGAGAAGGGAAGGCAAGCGATGGGCTGTGAGAACACCACCAGACTTGGAAAAGGTTTGAGGTTTCGCAGGATGAAGCAGCTTGGATTTCTGAGATCCTCACTGAAAGTTTACAAGAGATACATTCACTGTCAAAACAAAATAATCGGAAAGGCATAAAGACTTTACATTTCAGATCAGGGAGACCACATTTGTAAAGTTCCCTAGTTATATCTAATAATATGACCTTTTTTATAATAAACAGTTCACTTTGCTTCTGGTAATATGACCAAGTGCTCTGTGTCTAATACAGCTGCACATGCTACTTTTCCTGACTGTCTATACAGTCTGCAGGAAAATGCAGTCCTCCTTCATTAAAGGACTTTGCCATCCATAGTCCTTCATAAACACAACCCCTTATGCAACTGCTTTGCAAAACATCAGCAAAGACAATTTTGCATAGTGCTTAGAGTATAATAATGTGAACTATCAGCAGATAGACGATTGTGTACTCCTGCAGCCCTGAGTTAATTATCATTAGGAAGACAACTGCTTTCAAAATTCTTAAAAATTAAAGTTTATAAAAGGAGAAAATAACATGTCCTTCTCACCGTATCTACAGTATGTATTGTATAAGCAAATAGCACATCTGGCAGCTGGTAAATATCTTTTTTCTCTCTTTATTTATATATGTTTTCATGAACAGGAAGTGTCTGATTGCAGCACGTGCTCCTAATGACGTTAGTTTTAAAACAAGTGGTAATACTTTGGCTTCTGAAAAGCTTGCATGACTAATTTGTGATGGGTAACATCCACAAAATACAAGGTTTATTGAAATTTGAGCTCACATATCTAACTTGTTGGCTATGCAAAGCTGGATTTTCAAATCTCAGAGAAATAGCTTGTCTCATATGAATCTTAACTCTTTAATCTGCACTTAGAATCTAGTAAAAGAGACAGATTTTTTTTCCCAACTGATTGTCTCTTGGTCACCAAAAATAAAATATGAAAGTTTTAGTTCTAGTGCATTTTGGGTTTCAAACGAAACATTCAACCTTTTTCTCTTTTTTTTTTTTTTTGTAGTGCTTGAATCTTTGATATGTACTAATTGATATGACTTCATAAAACCTAATTGATCACATGATGCACACAATGATAAACAGAGCATATTTATTCACTCATTATATATTCTTTAAAAGAAGCCTTACAAAACATTGCCTAATATGATTAGACAGCCCCTGGTACCCAAAGTGAATGCTTTAGAAATATCTTTCCACACTGAATTGTGCAGCATGGGGATATTCCTACATGATGGAAATTTAAAATACATAGACATGAGAAAAGCTGAGTGAGGACCAAAGTATGTCAAATGCTGTGCAGAAATTCCTCATGTGCAGAGATAGCAAGGGGCAGAAGAGTAGTTCCTGCTTTTCTGTTGAGGGATAGGTCACTTCCAATTAAATCACCATCACTTTTAAGACCTTGTTTCTGTGAGTTGTTCCAGTGATGTCTATACAAAAATGTTTTATTAATAACAGCAAAACCAATAGCAAAACCATGACTTTAAAAATAAATAAGGACAGCTTTTCTGAAATGTAGAAATATGAAGTAAAAGGTCCTTAATCTATACCAGTCACTTCAAGAAGTCACTGAACTCTGCAGTGAATAAATATGGTCTAGGAGATGAACTCTGAAATCCTTGGGTAAATTCCCTACTGATGTCAGTGTTACTGATGTCAACTATTACAGCTCTTCCAAAAGCAGAGAATAATTTACAACAAGAGAATTGACCTTTGCTTGAAAAATCAGGGCCATCATATTTCTCTCTGTATCCTAGATTTTTAACACATCAAGGACTGAGCAATATAACTCTTATTTATAGTTTTGATGTAGTGCTAGTAATGACTTTCAAGATCTTGTTATGTGCCATACGGTGTTGCTTATTTCTAAAAAAGCAATTTGCTTTTCATTAGTAGGAGATGTCCCAACTCTGAGTGATGTTCCACTATTATGATAGATGCTAATGTCAATGGGAGACCTTATTTCTCAGACCACTTCAGAATTGAGGCATTAGAAACATCAGATTCTCCAGCAGAATTATAGTATGGTCATGTGATGCAATCAAATTAGGGCCTCAAATTCTAGGGCTGGTGGGTGAAGACCTTTCCCTGGTTTTATGTTTTGTATGGAGCAAGTTGACAGTGAAAGCTGCCCCAAGAGAGGAGTCTTTATCGTTTGAGATGAACAGGTACTGTGGCCTGTTTCTGTAATATATTTGTACCTATATATGTCAAACCCAATTTAGGACATGGTCAGGCACTTCACACTTCTACTTCTTCATATTCTTCAAGATAATTCACCATGATTTTCTCCCTTGTCTATTTTGCTGTTTTGTTTTTTATTATTCCTGGCAGTCCTTCCCAACATATTATTCACTGTCTGCAGGTGATCCACTTTTGAGAAATGTCTTATGAGTCCTGCCTGCTCTAATGACTCATCAAAGTCTATGTCTTCCTGAAGCACTTAGCCAGCAGCACTATTGTAAAAATCTTGTGTAACACTGGAGGAAGGGGTTTGAAATAATCCATCTTCCTTTCTGTGCAGTCACTATTAAAGATATTCTTATGAAGAGAAGTGGAAGGAAAAGGGAAAGGGATTTGACTTGGAACTAGACATTTAGGCAGCTCTAACTTGCAATGGGAATCATGCTCTTCTCAAATAACTGAAGGTTGTAAAAGAGCAGAGAAATAGTTTAGGGCCAATCTGTGCTCATACTATCTTTTTAGTTTATGTCCAGAACATATGGCTAGGAATCTGATACATTAATACAAAGTCTTTCAGGAGTTAATGAAATCTAATAGCTACATATTATTTTAATGTCTTAGTGTCCGTGATGTGCAATTCATATAATCGATATTTATATCAAATAAATCCTGTCATTGATAGTCCAAATGATGTACTTTTGACAAATGTACCACTTATTCTTGTTCTCCACTGTGTGTTCTCAGAACTTGTGTTCTGTACTGAAGAAAGTTTCATTTTTTGAAGCAATATGTTTCAACTAGAGATTTGGGACTGTGTTAGTCTGTACTCCTCATCTACTCAATAGCAATATTTCTATTCCATGGTTCTTCCCTGGTCTGAAGTGTTTATTAATGCCAACGGAAATTAATATTAGATTTCTTTTTTGTATAAAGACATATACAGTTGTCTAATGGCTGAATAGAAAGCTTTAGGTATATGCGATAATTTTTGGAATGCAGTATTCGAAATTTCATGGCGGCACTTTTCATAGAATCATCTATTACTATTTAACCACCTGGCAGAGACTGTGAAACATTTGGAGCAAGGCTAAATAAATAATAAATAAACAAACACAAATATCCTCTTTGTTGTCTCAAAATGGTCTTATGATACCAGTCTTCTCCACGCTGTGGGTCTTATTTGTCTGAGCGCGTAATATTCTTTCTAACGGTATTACTAATTCTTATTTATTAGGACCTGAAGAGAATTGCATCTTCAGTCCTGCTAGTATTTCTTAGTAATTCCAAAGTGGCAAATATAATTCCCTGAGAGAGAAGTCCAGTTTTATGTTCAGACAGACACATTTTGATGTCTGGCTAACATGTCTGTACATGCTGTACATCGCTATATGCCACATACTTGAACTCCCATTATAGTGCATAGACATCAATATCTCAATATTGAGACTTAATATTCACACTAAATACAGGGCTTACAGACAATGGAGGAGTGATTTAGCTCACTCTAAAGCAGAACTGAAAGCTCGGGAGTAGGAATGTCCAGGCAACAGGACATGATCCTGCTGACTAAACATAAGCATCTCACACCAGGTGAGACATTCTCGGGTCATGTCACACATGGTCTGCAGCCACATGGAAGCACCAGTTCAAACACACATCTGTGTTGTATCTGCCAGCTCCATGAGGATGTCTTGGATGCCCACTGGTATTTATTGATAATAAACACATATTTAGGCAATTGAATTGTGCTTTAGCTGGTTGGTCAGCCGAAGCAGTCCTTAGGCTCCGTTAACTGTATTGACCAGGGTGTCAATTTGTTTGCCTAAACAGTGATTAGTGTGGGAACTTAAACATCCAGTACACATATATGCACATGTACACATCTATGTATATACTCTAACTTATATATCTGTATTTTGAACAAAATCCTTCCACATGAAGCTGGGCAAAGGTAGCTGATTCAGCAGTTAACTGTTTGCTATTTATGTCAATACAACAGGTAACACATATCTGTATACTTTTCAGTATATGTCTACACAGGTCTTGTTTTCTTTCGGGTTTCTTTTTTGATTTTTTGATTTTTGATTTTTTTCTTTTTATTACATATGATCAGTCCTTCAGCACACCCAGATCTTATATACACTTCTGTCAGGTACAATGTCCAGCCTGCTTGTAGGAATGCAGCAGATTTGGAAATGAGCTATTCTGCTGTGCGAAGACAAGAGAAAAGTAAACCTGCTTCTACAGAGCCTGTTGCCTAGCCTGCAGAGAGAAAGGTTTTTAAAATTGGCATGGTCATTGTCTAGGAGCTGTCAGAGCCAGGAGTTATGTGAAGGAGGCACCAAGAATCTGCTCAGAGCTTTCTCATTTTCTCCTTGTGAGGATGAAGCCCCAAACACCAAATAGAAGCAAGCTCTGAAATTTCATGAACATGAACATGAATGAACATGAGCATCAGACCTGACTGTCCTTGCTGCTTAACTGCTAGATTGATGTCTAGCTCAGTTTTGGACTACTTCAGCTTGTATGCTCCATGATGAAACTTGAGCACATCTTGGGAGAGCCTCAGCATTGATCACTCCCAAAGAGTGTGAAGAGATGGGATGAGGCTTAGCTGGGTTTGGCTCCCTCCATCTTGCACAGCAGACTTTACACATTCAGAGGTTCCAGCTGTTTTCCTGCCACTCCACAGAGCATGCTTCAGACACTATAATTTCGTGCTATGAAAACTGCAATAGAGAGTTTACATTGTTAATAATTATTTGAACACTGAAAAATGTGTCTAAACTCCTGAAATGATATCTGGGAATCACATAGGACAATTTTTATGTTGTGTGTATGCAGCCAGCCTGCTAAAAAGGTAACCAAACCTAACTGGTGTGGATATAAGCCAGTCCACACCATCTGGGCTAAGATCTCTCCATATCCCTCTTTTGTTTAGCACACAAGTTTTAGTACTAAATTTATGCTTATATGTTTTATATGTTTGCTTATATATTTTTTAATTGAGCTTTTAATCACAGTAGACTTTTTCACTATCCAATTTAATTAAAAGAAATGTTCAGAGAAGTCAGCAAGAGGGAATCTCTTGTCACTGGGCGTATGGGGAAAATCATATTTCCAATTGCATAAACAAGACAACTTTGTTCTTGAAGTTTGTCTTACAGAGTTGGGATGTCTTTATTGCACTGGATAATTTGGAGCCAGTGTATTTGTATATGTCAATAACTTTTGGTTACCCTGATATCATTTTCAATGGTGATATGATATTTATTATCATTGCACTTGCTGGTGTCAGAATTTTATGTTAGAAAGTCAAGAGACTGTTAAATAGTTTACTTATGGGAGAAATAATATGTGGTAACCCTTATTCAAAGCTGCAGCTGTTATATGTGCTAGAATATGAAAATAAGTATTTGTAGCAGTTTGTTTACATTTATTATCCATTTTACTAGAAGTGAAGTGTTTAAACTAAAACGAAGGAAGTATAAAATAGTCCTGATAGCAAATAATATAAAGTTAGATTGGCTATGAGTGTATCAATACATCTCTGCTAATATTCCCTCTCAGAGGATGGGATTCATCTCACCATCTGGCTATCTAAAAGTTGGCTTAATTTAAATTAGTAATTTCATCTCCCTTTATAGACAAGAGAAATAGGCAATTCGAGCAGATGAGTTGTTTTGTCCTAGGGTAAAGAGTTTATACATCCTTTGGAAGTGCCTGGATGTTCTCTACATTGATTTAATGGGTAAAATAAACCAATTTAGACTGTCTGGCTAATCTTTAGACAGCTAAAGTTTTCTGAGATTCACCATAGTCTTTCAATTATGCACATATATTTGTTTAATGAGAAAAATTAAAATCGAGAATAAGAAAGGAACCTTCATCATATCCAGGCAAATTGATAGCATAAAGAGGTATAGTACTATTCACTTCAGAGCAGAATGGCAAAATTCCAGCAGACTGGCAAAATTCCAGAAATTCCAAAATTTAACAGTGAAATAGTTCCCCTTTGTTGTCCTAAATAGTCAAAGTTTGAAAAAAAAATACACTGGTATCAACACAGGCTAGACATGGAAATCACCAAGAAAATGCGTTTATTTCAAAGTTAAAAACTCCAAAATGACATCCAAATTGAACACTGATTGAACATGAACAGTCAGCTATATTCAGACAGGACAGACCTCTGAGCTGGAAAGACAGTTGTTTTTCTTGGAAATGAGACTGCACTTTAGAGCATAGACTTTTTTCAAGACATTAGTCTTTGGCTTGGTTCTGGTTCAGATTATCCAGCTGCCCTGCAGAACAATAGCTTTTGCAAACAGCCAGCACCAAGGTCTGTTCCAGCAGCCCCTGAGCTTCTGCGTGGCTGGTTCCTCCCGCCAGCGCCGGTGGGCACTGCTTGCCGCTGGCCCTGGCTGCAGCTCCGGCACACGCCGGGGCACCCGGGCCAGCCACTCCCCTCCGCTGGCAGGAGGCAACCAAGAGCAAGAGAAATAACAGTGGGCATTGAAAGAAAGGGTCCAAGTAAATGACAGTCATTTTAATTATTTTTCTTCTGAGTTACTGAGCCTATCGTTTTAGCTCCCACCAGAGTTCTTAAAATCAAAACGATTAGCCTTGTTTAAAGGGTTTCTTTTTAACCACCAAAGTTGCTCAGAATCTGGTCTGCTGCATCTTTTATGACAAAACTGCAGTCTGCGCTCCACAGAATATGCACAGAGAGTAAAAGTTTGGGTGTTTTTTTTTTGTTTTTTTGTTTTTTGTTTTACTGGAGAAAGAAAAGATTATAGTTTCAACACAAGGACTGTAAAAAGGAAATAAATGCTCAAGTACTACTTGGCAAAAGCTGTACTAAACTAGTAGACTTTACAATATACATTTTTTTCCTTGTCACTGCCTTATATTTATCATATATAGCATCTAAATCAAAACAGAGTAGTTCTTACTGATGAAAAAAATCTACCTGTGGCAAGTTACTAGCTACTGCAGTTTTTTCTTGAAATGAGTTGTAGTGGGAGAAGAAAGGTGTGGATTACATTATGGTTTAATTTGCTTTTTTTTTCTTTCTTTCTTTTTTTTTTCTTTTTTTCTTTTTTTTTTTTTTTTTGTAAATAATTCTTGTCCTTAGTGTTAGTCTGTGGAAGTACTTGTCATATGTAGCTCATATTCTAAAAAGCTGGATGTGATGTTACATTGAAACACATTAATTTTCTGAGTAGAAGATAATTTCAGGTAGCACTAGAGTATAATCCATGCTGATACTCTTTCTTTCTCATTAGTTTCTTTCAGAGATGTTTTCTAAAACAGTCCAACATGACCTAATACGCTTCTTATGGTTATTTATAAGTATACCACATATTTGCATAAATCGGGATGGTTTAGAGTTGCAGGTAGCTAGAAATTCTGTGTCAAGAAACTGCAGCCTCCTGAGCCAGCATAGTATATTGTCCTATGCTAATACCAAAACCCACAAATATAAATTGGATCAGGACATCAGATGAAATTAATCTCTGTAATGTTATTTAAAATATTGCATTTATGCCAAGTTAAAAGCCTAGTCCTCAGACTATGAGCAAAAAAGAAATGACTTGTTTTTTTCCTGTGGTGGCTATGCCATTTGCTTTTGACCATGACAATTTGCTTTAGAAACTGTCTTTAAATTATGGAAATTACGGTACCACTGAATGCCTATGAAAGAAATATGATCTTTCATTAACAGCAGTTTTTATCCAGCCTTCCAAATCAGGTTGTAAAGTTTACTTAAGCCTCTGAACACCTCTTCAAAACAAGAAAATGTCAGTATTTGTTGGGTTTTGAGATAACTGAGCTAAAACAAATTGCTTGTTAATGTTCATTGGCTTACATCCAGTCCAATATATCTTGCACTAATACTATGGGTTGCAAGAGGAGAAGGGAAAAGAAAGGAAATAGCCTTGGTAAATGTAGCCTATGCTTTACTAATAAGGAGTACTAACGAGTAGATGGAGATGTGGGGTTTTTTTTCCTATTATTTATGTGTTATAAAGTACTAAGTGAAATAACATCATACTTTGTACATTTTAAGACACATCTAGATTTGAGGGTTCATTGTGTAAGAAGTATTTAATAAAGGAATTATTAAATTTATCTTATAATATAATTTCCTATAGTCCAATGAGTTTATATTAGAATATTTTCACATTTTAATATAAGCCTTGACAATTTCCATAAATCCAAGCACAATTTCACTAAATTCAGAAGTATCATAAAACAGTTGTATAATATCATTTTTTATAGACAAAGGTAGTTTCATACTAAAGTGAGGCAAAAAAAAAATTTCTGTAATAGTAATATGAAAATAAATAAATTCAGGAATGTCCTTACTCTTACTGTAATTTCAGAAAGTTAAATACCTGAAACTGTTATTGCAAATTCTTATGCCCAGATCATGAGAAAAAGCCACTATCAATACATTTCTTAAGCAATTTTTACAGCATATCTTTTTATTTTTATTTCTAGTCTATGAAATAGCTCTAAATTGCAAAAATACACCAGTAGTGTGATATAAGTTTACAGATTCACATTAAGCAAGTAATATAATAATAACTCTTATCCACAATAATTCCATTATATCATTACAAAGAAATGGACATGTCTTAACATTTTTTCTTAAGTCCAATATTCAGACATTTTCAATGCAACCAGGCGAGGAAATGAAACTTTACCTGAGGACCTGAGACTATTCCTGAAACTCTCTTGATTGATAGGCATCTCAAGTCTCCCAGATGTTTTCAACAAATATATAAGGCAGGTAGATCATGCAGTAATTCCTTCTACAAGACTATGCATTTAGCTTCATCAGATCCTTAAAGTAGGCTGGAAAAGCTTTGCCCTACCTGCAAAACACTGAGACATTGAAAATGTCCTCATTAGTACAAAACCAACTACTATCATTTTTTTTCACATCAAAATAGGAAAATGAATGCAGAGGAGCATGTGAGTGAAGAAGGAGAGAAGGGAAAAGACACAAGAAAGTAAAGATAGACAGGAAAAATCAGCCCAGGTTCTGTAGCTGATAAAGAAATGAAAAGGCAGATAAACCTTTGCTTTACTTTCCTCCCCCATCCCAAGTGATTGCCTGACCACCAGTGTACAAGCTGTTCTGGGAAATGCGTACGTGTGTTGTTATCACCCTGTTTGATATTTCATGCTCTTTTGCTTTAATTTCACAAATTGGCACTTTCAAAAACAACAATTTGCCAAAATATGCCAAGCAGTTCCAATGAAAATCAAGATGAGGCCCCGCCTACCCCCAAAAAAAGTTACAAAAAGCTTCATAATGTAGACAATTTTTTGATTTTTTCTCTGCTTAATTTGATTTTTCTGTATGCAAGGTGAGGAAAAGATGGCAAGATCTGAGTTGTTGCACAGGCAGAGTTATTACTGGAATGAAGAAAGGGGAAGCAATTAGAAAGAGAAGGAGAAAATGACTACGTCCCTAACTGCCCTTGTATGTGCTATGACTGTGGTACCTATGGGATTTTTTTTTTTTTTCCAGAAGTTTTAATGCTTCCTTCACCAATTTCATTACTGACTGCACCTTGAGAATTCAACAATTCAAACAAAAAAGAGCTTTTTCATTGTTCATTTCCTCAACGGTCTTGTTAACAACATTTTTATCACCTATTAACTGTTGTTGAAATCTCATTATTCTCCTCCAGCCTGCAACATGAGCTGACCTTAATGTTGGGAGTCTGAAAGAGAGCTGCTCCAGTCCATCCTAATCCAGGATACTATAGAAGGTGAGAGGTGCACAGCTCAGAGAGGAGCAGAAACAAAAACCATCATATTTTAGCTACCTCTTTTAACACACACTGGTATTTAAAGCACTCTACTAATCTAATTTAGCTTGGAACATGACAAAAACCTAAAGTTTTATTTAAAATATACAGTTTAACTTTGGACATATTCCAACCTAAATTACGTTATTAGAGTGTTGCAAAGACTGCAATGAGTTTTTAAGGAGACAGTAAAACAGGATGGTTTTTGCTTCTGCTCCTCTCTTTAAGTTACATCACCTGTTCTCCACAGGCTGGAGTGAAACCGCATTCTTCAGGATGCCAGCCTTAGGGTCAGTTCAAGTTAGAGCTGAAAAGAATATCCTGGCAAGTGAACAAGTGTTAACACATCATAAAAATGTTACAAACAAGAATGATAGGACAGTAGAGCAGACCATCATGACTTTGTGAGACTGTCTGTCTTCATTAGCCTGAACCTTCAGCAGGCTTGAGGATCTGAACTGTAGAAGAAATATATATGAATTTACCCATCTGATTTGAATTTGCATTGCACACTTTCATAAAATCAGTCTTTTAGGACAGGGTATATATGTGGTATATATTTTTATAAATTTGAATCTTGATGAGGAGATACTATTATACAATTGTGTCAAACAAATGAATTTCTGTACTGACATCTCTTAACTGGTGAATTATGAACCTGACCAAGCAGAAGTACACCTCCTCGTGTGACATTTAGAGCTGTATAGCATAACTGTGGAATATCTGTCATTCATATGTCTCAAGAAACGAATTGAATTACCAAAATCATCTTAAATAAGTATTAGTATAGCCCCTGTAATACACATTACCATCTTTTGTTCTTTATATGCCATATTTTATGTAAGAACTAATCTACCAATAAATTGGAAATATTTAATTCTGGCGACACTATTTCTAGTTCCTTCATCTAGAAATGTCTGCTTTGCAGATGCTGTGATGCCTCCAAGACTAGGATGATTCATGTAAGCTAGGCTTAAACCAGCTAGCTTGAACACTATCACAGGGAAAAACTGCCAAATTCATGTAGGTCAAAGGACTGAAGTGGTTTATTGATTTTTTATCAGCATGTAATTAACCAGCAAGCTGTGAACTATACATTCAGGATCAAGTCAGCAATATAACAGATACACCACATTACTAGACGCTTGCAAAATGTCACACTTACAGGTTTCTAAACACCCTGCTATAACTTCCCAAAACACTCGAATCATCCCCCTTAACACACACAATTTCATGCACACACGCACACACGCACACACACATCTCAGGCCACAGGGGCTACCAGCAAAAGTCCCCTCATCTCGTCATGGGGGACCCCCCACCGCACACTCCTCCCATGGAGGACAGGGGTGCCCCCTCTGTGCCACACTGTGCAGCCCAGCACCCCATGCTGTTATCCCAGGTGGTGTTACCTAGACCAGTGCAAATGCCGGCGGCAGTGAAACCACATTAGCATGTTCAGGGAGAATAAGTACTTAGGTAGATAGCTGGTACTGAGCACCACATATGAGATAGTGTGTCAGAAATATTTCAGAAGAGATATTTTTTGGCTCACAGACACATGAGGAATATTTTCAATTTACCTGAAATAATTTGGGTTGCAATTTTGTATGAGCCTTTAGGCACTACTGTAATGCACATAGCTAATATTCATACAGAGGCAAAGCTCAGGCAGGAAATTTACTGTGGGTGTAATGGATAATGCATGCGCATGCAATGAATGGGGTCAGATGAAGATTTTGTCTTTTTAAAATTTTTTTGAATGGTTGTTACATTATATATCTTTTATAATCTAACAGCACACCTCATCACAGAGCTTATGTGGCTTGCCTATGTAAATATAGATGTACATACATAAAATTCATGTGTTGCCTAACTTATAAGTTTGCCACTCAAATATTTACCCTTCAATAATAAATGTGCAAGGCAAGTATTAGAAAATATAGAAAAAAAAATTAAAAGGAAACTATGAAATGTGGAATATAAAACCTAAGATATATTTATCTGTTCTCTCTTCAGCACCAAGAAATGGCTCACGTAAACACACCTGTCTGAACTTAAACCTAGCTGAATATGCTAGAAAACAGAGAGTATATAGTAGTCTTGTCTTTGTTTAGAATCCTTACTGGGGAGGCAATAGAGTCGCTTGTCCGTTCCTACTGAAAAAGCCTGTTAAACCCGTCATCACAATGAACTGACTGTTAGGGGAGTCTATGTGCTCAGGTTACACAGGGACTTTTGCCTCCCTCTCCATTCTATAAACAGAAAGTAGGCCAAATCCAGCCTTGGTGTAGGTCGGCATGTCTTATTTCACATTACACGTTGTTATAACAAAGTCTAATTTTATACTCAGCCAGCCTGATAATGGCAGGTAGTATTTTTCAATTCATGCTACTACCAGCATAGGAATACCAGAATAATAAAGAAGAAATACACTCGAGTGATAATTTAAAATTAACAAAATACCCATTGTATAGAAAAAGAAGAATATCCTCTTAAGCTTTAGCACTTACAAGGTCAGTACTGTGCAACTACAGGAGTAGGTAATAGCAACTGGAATGTCTTTACACAAAACTGACAGGCTCATGCAGATAAAAAATATTACATATAGCTACCTGACATGTTGGTGCTATTTATTGTTTGGAACTTATCTTTGTTTCATAGACCACTTTCAAAGTAAATTAAAGATGTATTTTATTCATTGTTTTTGATTAAACATTAGCAAAATGCAAACTTTAGCTATTATAGAGTAATCAGAACTGATGAGGTCATCCCATCATTAAATATAACCAAGTTATGCGGGTCTGTTGTAATGAATCTTAGCTATTATCATATTTTCACACATAAGGATATTTTACAATTCTAATTGCCTAGATGCACATCACATTCCCTTGTTTTCTAGTAGAGTGACAAGGATATAGGGCTTCATTTGCACATTTAAGCAATATAAAAGCCGTGATTAAAAAAAAACAAAAAAACAAAAAAACCCAACCCTGCTGCAAGTATACTGTACCACTGTGTGATTATTTAAAAAAACAGGTGTACATACAGACTTTTTTCTTAAAAGAGGCTTGACAGAGGGTATCTTGGATTCTGAATGTATTCTGTGCCATTATAAGAATAAAGACTTATAAATCTAGCATGAAACATTCATAAAAGTAAGATTTTACTCAAGGAAATCTTCATGTCGGTTTTAATGAGAAGTTTCACTTGGATGAGACTTACAGATTTGTTCTCCTAGGAGCTGTTCTGTTAGAAGGAGGAAGGTACAAGGCTCAATGTACCTGGATTTCATTTCTAGGTCTGATATAGACCAGTAGGATTCTGAATAATTTATTTAATCTCTCTGGGGATGATCCAAAGCCTACAGAAATCAATTCGATCTATGCATTGACTTGAAATAATTTAAGTCAAGTCATCAGTGTTTCAATTGCCTGTCTATTAAAAAAAAAAGAAAAGAAAGAAAGAAAAAAAAATCCTTTTCTATTTCACAGTGGTGACATGAGTAGAAATTAGTGCATGTTTGTGAGATGCACAGGTAGTAAAGTGACATCAGCTACAGGATACAAATTCAAGTTACAAGTGATCCAGAACACTGTATACACGTATATACCTGCTGTACACCCTATACAGCTTTCCTCTTTTAGGGCTTGGAATGAGTACAGTGTGCCTTGTATGGTGTTGTGCTCCTTAGCCACGATGAGATTTCCAGGTCCTGCTTCTGATTCAACCGCTGTGTGTTGAATGAGATTTTTGATGGTAGTTAGGAATATATGTTATTTTCAAAAAAGACCTGTAATGTTGCCTGAGAACAATAAATTGTCTCAACTGAGACAGATCTAGTAATTCAAGATGCTGGTTTCAACCTCCTCCCAAATCCATTCTGTAGTACTTTCAGCAGCATCAACAAAATCCATAGAAAGTGATTATAAACTTTAAACAGAATAAGAGAACTGTAAGGGATGGGGAGGAAGGCTTGTCTCTGAATCAATTTTATAAGCAGAAAATCTTTATTCCCAATGTTTTTAAAAGTTGTCATAAAGCCATGCATAAACAGGAAGTAATCAGACCCTAATCTTATTGGTCTGTAATTAGATCAGATCTTGGTGACATCAAAATCAGTGGCAAATGTCTCATTAAATGCAGCAAGTTCACAGTATAGATAATTCAAGCAAAGACTGTCAATATCATGATGATTTATCCAGCTAAATTACAAGATTTCACAGTTCCTGTGGAATGGGCAAGGAAATACTCATTCATTCTGTCTATCTGTCTCTCTCTCTTTTTTGCTTTTTTCTTTTAAGCTAAATTACTCTGCAGCAGTGTTAAGCATCATTACATAAGCATCATGTTTCACTAGACAGGTTTTGGATTAACCAATTGTTATGAGTATAGCTTTATTAGTTTTTGCTCTTCGTGAAACATTTGGGGATTCTTTCAGAAACCGACATTGGTGAGCGGTAGATACCTGATGGGGAAAGGCTTCAGGAAATTTTTAGAAGCTCAGATGTAGATGTTGCTTTTTTGAGGCACACTTCAGATCAAAATTGATTTTTTGAATGTTCACAACAAATATCTGTCAGGAAGGCAGGATAAGCAACAACCTGGTTTCACATGTGAAATAAGCCTTTTTTACAAATGTCTGAGACGTTAAATGAATTGAATCAGGCCATGCAGCTAATCAGCAGCAGAGTTAAGAACTATATAGTCTGAAATCTCTCTTGTCTGTGCTATGTCCCATTCTTTGGCTGATCCACTGAGGATATGAGCTTAGCATTAGTCCTAGCTCTCTACAACAAGCAACTCATATTTGCTCTTTCAGCTCTGAAAGGTTTCACATTCACATCCTTCTGTTGGCCAGAATTTCGGTTGATACATAATCATCTAGGTCTGGGAAAATTAAATAAAATATAGTTCTTTTAAAGTCTAACACAGAAGAAGAAATCTTAAATTATTGAAAGACTGTTTCAACTGGATATTTGTATATATAGGTATATGTCACATAAGGAACTAGACATCACTGTGGCAGGAGTGTTTAAAAAGCTGATAAATCAGGCCAGTCTCAAACTTTGAAACAACACTTTTCTAGATTGACATTCATTAACAGCACACATTGACAATGGATAGTTCTTACTCATTATCACTACATATTCACACAATTATTCCTTAACAATCTTATCCTACATTATATGTGAGTGTAGGATAATAAATAATACTACAATATATATATTACAATACATAAAAATACTATGGAGCTGATGCCACAGAGTTAATGTTGATGGGTACAGTCCTTGACATTCTTAGTCCACGGTCAAGGTGATTGGGTTTGAGAGCTCTTCTGTGAGGGAAACTGGAACCAATGTGGGCATTCTTTCTTTCTGATCTTTCCTCCTTCATCATTGATGTCCTCATCTCCCTTCCTAGAAGAAAAGTGAGTGATTTCATCTGTTTCTGATATGGTTCATCTTATTTCAGGGACCACACCTTGTTCTGGTTTTGCAAGTCACATTTCTTGCTTATTTTTCTGCTGATTACTTTGTTTCATTATCAGGACATCTCTCCTGACTGTTCTATGCTTTTTGTTCTTATCTTGCACATCCTTTTACTACTTTTACTACTCTCCTTTGTGCAGCTGTCTCACAAATCTCCATTTGTCCCTTTGCAGTTACATATTATATTGTATTTATGTTCAATTGTGTAACAAAATGTTGTTGCTGGTTATGGTATTAGTGGCGGTACAACATCACAGAATATTTGTAAGCTGCTGTTGCTTGACTACTTAAGTAGCTAATGTCTAGGTGTAAGGCAAGCAAATATTGCACCTTTATATACTTTATAGGTGCAATATACCTCTACTTTGGCTACCAGACTCTTATCATACACAACTTTTCCAGAATCCACTTTTGTTAATGTACCACTATGCCTTGATAGACTTGGAGAAAGCTGAGAAACTGAAAAAATATAGATTTATTTGGAGCTCTTTATCTAAAAGTTAATGCAGCAACAAACCATGCATCAGAGGTCTCCCTGCAGATATTGTGAGTGCTTAACTTCCCATTTGACCAAAGCAGCACCCGCATCCCAAGAGCTTGCTCTCTCTGAAAGCGAGGTCAGTTAGGTAATAAGGCAATTGTGCTTGGGTAGAGACAGAGGTAACAGAATTCCCCTTTAAATTTCTTAAAACAAAATATTCTGATACAAAATATGAATGACTAAGCAAGCAGTGGAAGGTCAGCCACCACTGCTGCTTCTGCTGCTGAGGACGTTTGGTCCAATGCAACCATGCTATGCAACCATGCTGCCAATGAGAGTTAGTGCCCAAAGGGACTGATCAATAAAGCAGTCCTCCTCACTTTTTTAACATGAGGGAGATAGGTGGGAAGATGACCAGAGGATCAGTCCCAGTACTAGTTTAAATTTAGCAGAAAAGTCTGCACCAAAAGAGGGAGATGCCATATACAACAGGGTTTATGACTGTCCTTGAAGAAATTAGACAAAAAAGCACTGTAAAGTCTATTTCTTTTGAAGATGATCATTAGATTCATGCTACAGATCATGATAATGATCATTGCTACAATGAATAAAATCAAATTTATCTATTGATACAAACACTGAGGTGCTTGCAAGGAGAAACACTGAGTTCCAAATATTTTCTGAGTATCTATAGAGCAGTGACAGAACATCCCGCAGGCACAATCTGGGGACCATTAACAGGACCCTATTCAAAAAATGGCTTGGAGAATTTCAGTCAGACATGACATCTAGGTATACTGCAGGGACCTAAGGGATCTTCTCCTTTGTTGGAATGCTTAGACAAACATAAACTTTTCCAGAAGATGTCAGGAAAAAACATCTATACAGTTAACCAGAGTATCAGAAAAATGAGACCTGGGTCATCTGGAAAGAGATGAATTAGGAAAGGGACCTGGTGGTCATAAAAACACCAAAAAGATTGTAAAACCATAGAGAAATCTTTGGGGCTTTAATCTCAGATAGAAGGATGAAAGAACAAAGATCCCAAAATCTGAAACTCAGACCTTCAATAGAGAAGGGTGGGAAAACCCACAGGTCAGTTGTTTCAAAAGAGGGAAAAGACCACCAAGAGAACCCCTCCCCCCAAAAGAACAACAAAAAACTTGCCAGCTTTCCCACAAAGACAGACAGTAACTGATAGCCTGAAAAAAATCAAGTTTAAATTTCTTGGAACCAATGAGGAAAGCGAAAAATAGAAAGAAGATTACTATGTGCAGCTGAAGGCGTGCATTCTAAAGCTAGTGATGAGGTACTAGCTCCTCTGGGCACACACAAGTCTGCCACTAGCAGAAACTGAAGAGCTTTGCTAGGAGGAGAGTCTGGAGACTCAACAGCAAAAGGAAAGGAGCACCTCATATACGATCCTCAATCTTATCAGTGGCTGGAAACTATTACCAAAATCTCTCCAATTATTGTTCTGAATGAATGTGTGATACATTGGTGACAGACAATAAGGATTTGTCTCTTCTTAGTAAGGCATATTAGTTGTTGCTTATAACCTCAATAGGTGTTTTTGTTGCAATAGGTTTATATGCAAACATTTAAGAGAGAAGTTAAGGGGAAGGGATTGATTTACTGGAATACTGTTCATTTGTTTATAGCAGGCATGTGTGTGGATGTATGAAGGTCCATTCCCAGTGTCTTAATTACTACTATACCAAAACAGTGCCAACTCTAGGAAGCTGGTATTTCTCCCCAATAGCAGTGGGACAAGTAGGGAGACAAGCAAAGAGGAGCTCGATAGAGACAGGATACAACTATAAGAAAATTTCCTGAAAAAACAAAAGCATAGACGGGGACACAAGAGTGCAAGTGAAAAATTTCTATTGTATCACAAAGTACATGGCATGTATTAATACCTCAGGGAACATCTCTTGGCAGTGATGCTGAGAAGGGTAAGCTGCAGTTAGGAAGGAAGAAGATACTTCAGAAGCAAAGCTGACTGCAGTTGTTTTGCATCGGCTATGTGGTACTGGTAAAAATTGGGATTATGGCAGGATTACACAGCAGGCAAGGCAGAGGAACACTAGCAATTCTATTTTATCTCATAATTAATTGGAAAAGGCACTATACTGTTCTGGGCACAGTCAGAAGAGCATTTTTCTGAAAAGATGCCCCTCTCCCTAACCCATGGCAGCCTGCGGTTTTCTTTCCCACCTCCACCCTCTACAGAAAAGGCTGCTGGTTCCAGTAGATAATGCACTGAGTTTTGGCTGCCGGGTGGAGACGATCATAGCATCAGTCATAGCCAGTTAATCTCTTTTGGGCATTTCTGAGCTTGGGGACTATTTTAGCACAAGAGGCAGCTTGTTTACTGTCTTCAGACCCCTCCAGTTCTGGGAAACAAGCTATATGCTGCAGCCTTTAAAAATCACAGCCATATATTTATGAAATGAAAAGAGTGTCTAACTGGATGTTAATCAGAAAGTTTTGTTTTCCACCTTAGCTTGCAGATTTTATGATGGATGATGACTACTTTCTTTATTAAAAGTCATCCCTTCTTTCACTAAATCATTTGAGTTACTGTGTTCATTGCTGGACAGTTGCGGGTGTACAGGCAACCCAACAATTTTGCATCTGATGTTGGACATTCATCTTTTAAATAGACTCCTGTCACTTGTTCTGCCGAAATCTGTAGCAGAATATATTTTCCAGGAGCATCATGTTATAAAACCTTGAGCCATAAGAACATCTTCTTAAATTTCCAGCTGACGAGTGAAACAGAAAGGGGCTGGGGAAGGAAAGCGTTAGATCGAAACAGATATTAAGGAGGTTTTAGCTTATAACCTTTTGATTGATTAGGAGGCTATCAGCTGCTGATCCTATGTTCTAAATAAATTCGATACTTTTTTTCCCCTGGGCATAGGATACATTTTTTTGTCAATTAAGAAATATAAATCTATCCTTTTCAGAAGGAAAGCATCTTTTCTTCAATTGAATTTTGAATCACATTTCAAACAACTGGCTTTGACAAAAAATACACTCTCACCAGAGAACTATTAATTTCATCTCGGATTTAGAGCTCTGCTTCATCTCTGGCAGAGTCTACCCAACTATCATTTTCCTTCTGGCACCAGCCGCAATACTGTTAATTTAAAGGACCATAATCAAGACAAATGTATAAATTTCATCAAGTCTTTACTTGCATTACTCACAGCAAATCAGTAAAACAAAGATCTTTAAAAACATAATTTATTTTTCATTATTTAAACTATTGATTCACTTTTAGAATTTCATCCTTGGACAGTGAACCTCCGCTGGTCAATTTTGCACTGCTTCATAGTAATCTTCCTCTCACCCAGGTTTTATGCTACTTTGTCCTGTCGTGTCAATGCAAAGTGCTGAGAGAGTCACACATTGTTTTATTTATTTTTAAAAAAATATTTCTGTGATTTTCAAGATGATAGACAAGAATTTACTACAAAACTCTATGACACAATTATCTAAGGGTACAGCAAAACTTTGAAGGCAAGGTCTCAATGCTTTTGGGAGTGTTCTTCTATGATCTAAGTAACTGGAAATCAAAATAGCAGTCCTTTCTTGAAGGTGCCCATAGCACCTATATACACATACACGTGCATATTTGTGTGTATGAGTGAATGTTTGGAATTGATTTGTCCTGAATGAATGTGTTCTTTAAAGTGCAAAAATTTTCCACTACCAGAAGTCTGAATATGGCAGGTATGGAAGGAGGAGATATGACAAGATAATAGTGAAACATTACACAGTATTTCCTATCTTTTCTATCACTTTCCATGAGATTGAAAATGTGGGAACTGTATGAATTCCAGTACTTTTAAAAAAAGTAAAATGTGATTCTTTAGACTTGTGCAATGGAAGCAAATTAGGCTATGGGGACTCAGAAGCCGGCCAGGTAATATTGTATGAAATACTGGTAGAAACATATTGTCCCGATAATTTATTCTGAAGATAGAGAGAACATGCATGTAAATTGAGAGTATCTGACTGGATTGTTACTTTCGTCAGATTAGAAAATGGCATGTGTCCTATTTGTGGTCATCTTTCTGTATAGCTGTCTGATTTACCGTGTAGCTTAATGTTATCTAACATAGTAATCTATCACAAGCTGGCACATTCTCACAGCATGTTTAATGAAAGAGTCTGCAATAAAATGAAACATAAGACATTCAGTTAGCTTAAACTGATCTTTATATTTGAAAGTGATTTGTCGTCAAAAAGTGAATTGTGACATTTTATTAAGCTTCTGGAAGAAACACCAGTAGGATTTTACTTTCTTTGCTTGTTATACTTTGTTCTGGAAAGAACTGGTTCTACTTTTCTAGGATCACCTTTTCATAATTCTATCTTTTGTCTGAATTTCAAAGTCTGATAAATTAGAAAAATATACACAAGCCCTAGAACAATTTCTAATGCTATGTTTTTCTTTTTAATAAATGAAATCATGCATATCTGAGGTTTCACAGATGAATTACATTATTACAGTTACTGCCATCTTTGACATTTTTTTCATTGTGCCAAACTGAATGAGACATGGGCACAAGTATTTTAAATAAATTTAATTTTTTGTTACATGTGAACCATAAATTATTATTGAATCAAAATATTCTGTCTTTGATAGACCATTATAACATTGTTTGAATGCAAATTGTTGTAAACAAATGCATATTTTATTTCCTGCTGTCTTGAATGTGAATAACTTTGGAGGAAATGCTATTCTTTATTGTATAGATAGTAATTCATTCACTAAGTCTTCATGAAAAAAATAAGATATGAGCTTCATATACCCAGGTATAGGAAACATTTACACCTTCTCATGTTGCACTTTGAACAAAAATATCCCTTACTCATATGAGGGAAAATTTCTATCTTCTTTGATTAGCACTACATTCTATTACAGGATATATATCTGAATATTTTTTTTTTTAATCCACACACACACATATATATATATACATATCTTCCCTCTCTCTTTCCATCAGCGTATACATAAACATGAGATTGCACCGGCAGAAAATTGAACAGATTCTGCAAATGAATCCAAGGCAGATAAAGATACTTTTAAGGAAAATGAGATACTTACTTACAATTTTTTTAGTTTGATTTCTAATGTAGGCCAAAGAAGACACTCCAGAAAATTCTATATCAAGCACATAACTTCTATATCTATTTCAATATAGTATTTTCAATAATAGAAAATGAACTTCATTACTAGGTAAATTCTCATACTAATTTATTTTTTACTAATTCACTTTGCTAGTTTCAGCTTTAAATAAGATATCCTTGTGCCTTTTCTTTATAGATTGTCAGAAAAAGAATTACTATGAAGGAACTGCTGTCAATGATCAAGTAACTGTTTCTCTCTCTTTGGCAGCTAAACTTCCAAAACTGTGTCCTGTGCCTTTAGGATGAAACTGCTGGTGTCACTAATACTGGAGCAAAGGGAGCCTCAATACCGAAGGCTTTGCTGGCATGATTGTATCTATCATGGGACTTCTGCTATAGCAGCTGAAGTTCTGCCAGCTGCGAGAGTCAAAAATCTTGCCTCTTTCCACACCTGCTGAGCACTACTGGAACAGTAGGTAGTAACAATATCAATTCCATACCACAGTAGATAGCTTGGACAGCTCAAACCCTTTGAATTTTGCAGCAGTGGAAGCCACCATTGCCTTTAGATCTGGTAGTGATTCTGCTTAAACTGGTAAAAGCAGATCCATCCCTACCATTTTTGTTTCTATTCTGGTATGTGTATCAGCACACTAATTATGTCATGTTTTCCTATGGTCATACCATGAACCAGATCCAAGCAGTGATCTGGCTAAAAAATATCCTCCAGTGCTTCCCTATTGACTCTGGGAAGTGGCAGAAGGCTTCAGAAATGGACATCACAATTCGGTTCCTAAATCCTCTTTGTTACTCTAGCTATTACTTTACATTCTGAAAGGCTTCATTTCCGGAGTACATCACTGCATGTCACCTCGTGTAAGCCCTGCTTTTCTCTGTCCATGTTGGCTAACTTTAGCAAATGGTTCTAAGCCCCACATCTGAATGCAAGATGTTGTTGCGGTCCATAAAGCATACATGGGCTTGTGCTGTATTTCCTAGTGTACCTTGCCTAGCAGAAGCTAACAGTAACTGCAGTGGTGATTGGATTTCCCGTGCAGCTTGGTGAGACGGAGCACGCTGATCTATCATAGCCTGTCAGCACTCTCACAGCATGCCTAATGAGGGGGTCTGTGATAATGTGGAAGACAAGATATTCCCTTCCCATCAATTGATCCTTGCACTTCAAGGTGATTTGTCTTTGATGTGTCTTGCAGCATTTTACAAAGCTGCAGGCTAAAATGCCAACTAATTTTTCTCCCTTTACTTAGAGGATGCCTGGAGTCAAGTATAAGGACCAATACAACAACAGATGATGGACACTCAGAAATCATATCTAGGCCCCTAAGTAAAGGAAACAAAGATAATTGATTGTATTTCTGCTGGGGTTTTGCTTTCTTTTCTTTTACAATAATAAAAGATATTAGGAGAAATAGTTATGAAATGCAAATAAAATAATCACTTTGCTTCTGTCAAAATCATGAGTGAAAGAAATGTCAATATATGAAAGAGATTCAATACTCTCTTTTTCTATTAGTGTCAGCAGAATGTTAGAGACTCACTGGAAGATGTAACCTGTGCACTGGCTTTCTGTCAGATCTGAAGACATCAGTGAATTTTACCCTTCTCATACTAGATACCTGTGCTTCCCACAGTCAGAACCAGACCGTCACTATTAGGTTCCAAATAAAAAATTAAAAAAATGATTGGCTTGCTCTTGTCATCCATTCCCAGGCACTCACGACTTTTAATTTAACTGCGGTTTCATCATTCATATAATAGTTTCCTTCCCCCTCAAAAGCTGCTACATCTTTGGAATATGAAATTTTTCATAGGAAGAACATTGTTTTCAATAATAAACTGAAACAGGAAAACCTAGAGTGGGGATGTGAATAACTTTGGAGTCTTAGTTGACTATTTTGTTTAGAACTTATTCACAACTCCCACTTAAACTGCCCTAGCAATGCAGTCAGAGTACCAAAAATGGATCCCAGAGTTTAGCCATATATTCTAAAACTGACCCTTCTTATTCCTATTCACAACTGCCGTCACTATTTCCATAAAGTCATTTTTACCAGCTCTGCCGGTCCTGGGTGACAGAAATCATCCCTCTGACATGTTTTTTATTGTCAGTGTGGTTTTACAAGATCACTTATACAAGACACCTGCCTGTTCCACTGATATCAGACCCTCCTTCTCAAAGTCAACTTGAGTTTGGTTCTGGAGTGGCATATCGAGGCAGAGTTCAAAATCTCTTGCTAAGAACAGCCAGAACAAAGCAAGATCTCTTGGCATAGACTTTAGCGTTTCCTAGCAAAATCTTTGTTGCTTTAAGTAGTGTGCAACACTCATTGGGAGCCCAATAGCTATTAGTTCTATACGATCTGTTTTAATAAGCTATAAAAGGATAAGCTTTTAATTGCTAAACAGCAATAAATATTGATTCTCTGCCTTGCTGATCTCCCCAGGACATGCCACCATGGCTCTTTAGCCTGGACTGCCAGGTTTTAATACCTTACCACTTTGGTTGTTATCTCCTTCCCTGCTCTCACCCTTTTTTCCCACTCTTGTTACAGCCTCCAGTTATAAACTGAAAACTTTCAGCACCAAAATTCATGTGGACAGAAATAGCTAAAATAGGGGCAGGAAGACTGGAAGAGGCAGAAGCTGTAATAAAAGAATAATGAAGGTTAAGCACAAACAGCCAAAATTCAACCTTGATTTTAGCCATCACTTTTCAATAGAAAATGAATGTTAAATTTTAGTTATATATTCACTCCTACTTGTACAAAGATATCACATGTATCATGTATCATTTCATCACATTTCTTTCTGGAAAAAGGCATACAAAATGTTTACAATGCAATATGCAATACAATAGTAAAACACTATATAGAGCTTTTCTTCTATGAGATGATGATTTAGCTGTATTTGGTCTATAAGATCGAGTCTTTATCTAATCTTAGGGGGATCAAAGAGTTTCTGTACATATAAAGCCTTTTAACCCTAGGACTCACTTTGGTTACCTTTTTTTGATGAGCAGCCACCAAAATTTCAAAGACCCAAGTGAATTTTCATCTAGAGGCCTTGCTTTGTAATACTATCCATAAACTGGAATACAATAAATAGTTGACTCCAGACCAACAATCAATTGATCTATGAAAGAAGATATTAGTTATCATGAAAAAATAATAATTTGCTAATTAGGTAAGAAATGTATAGTGGTATGAATGGTACAAAAGTCCATTTGTCCAGCAGCTACTGAGGAATTTTCAGGATATAAATGGCACATTAGTCTGGTTTAAATGGCTCATGTCAGGCACAGTTTTTCAAGCGTCTAGAGTCTCTAAACTATCTCGGGTAAAGACATACTGGAAAAAAAAATCAATCAAGGAAAAGAAAATAAAATAACAAGAAAAATAGTATCTTTTCCTATTCCTAAATTTCGTTAAATTCTAGCTTTTTTTGACTGATATCAAGACACTGTGGACTTGTAATGGAGCTAGTATCAGTTGCTGGTAAGGACCTTATTATTAAGGGGTTTTTTTGATTGAAAAATGTTGTTTATCTGTAACTTTTTAAAATCATGTTATGTTCAACTAAATGCCCTGCAGGAGAGATGTTTCACTGGACTGCACAAATGAAATTCTTTGGATATAGAAAACAAAATATTTCCTCCTGCACCAACTTCCTTTCTTGTTAGCAAACCCAAAATAATTTAATACTTTTACTACTAAGACATATGTAACTTCACAAGATATTTTATAGCTACAGATATATCATGAATAATAGCATGATAATTGAGCAATGAGGACACATATATTAAAAATATACAATTTAAAATTCATTTAAATCTTTATATTAAAACTTCACATTTATAAGCTGTAACATCTCTATATTTTTGGATAATATTTTTATTCTGCTTTCAGAAACTAAAAGATGATTTTATTCAAAATCTGGAAATAAAAAGTGTTTTAAATCGTCAGCATTTCCTGAAAAAACAAATATAAACTTTCAACCCACTTTACCGGCTCCTCCTGCATTCTGTTTGAGAAGCCTTCTCTCATTTCTTTTCCTGAATCCTGGGCAAATCACTTTGCCTCTCTCAGATTCCCCTTTTATAAAGTGAGTAAAATATTTACTTACTGTTCTTACCTCCCAAGGGGTTTTCTGTAGGTTAATTAGTTAATGTTTATATAGCACTTTGGAAATGTAAAGTGCTATATTAGTGCCAAGCGCTATTATTATGAAACCTATTAAAAACACAATATATGATCAATTAGCTCAGATCAAAGGACATGTAGCTGCAAAGGATCTAATTAAAAGTTGATAAATAGAATTATTGAAAGCAGATGAACTTTTGTACTACCTCACACTTGAAGTGCACAGAGACCTATTAGTCACCACCATGTCCTATATTCCTCATGTCACAGACCAAGCAGCTAGAGGTTTGAAAAAAGTCAATATTTTCCTTATTTATTTAAGAGCTCATTAAGCAGACTGAAAAGCCATGTTCTACAAAATCTAAAGGCCTTTATTTAAAGTGATGTGTGAATGTGGCTAAATAAATTTTGGGGCATGCCTCTGAGATTAATATGAGTTAAAATTGATATTTTAACTAATCAGATGCCATCTCATTTCCTCTAAGCCTAAAAACTGAAGGTAATGATGGGAAATTTTAGTGATAGAGCTTCCTAACAACAGTAGGAGCTTGTGATAATGTGGAGTTTTGGATAATATTGTTAGTAAATCTTCAACATCTGAATCAAGCCATTCTTTTACAAAAGTATATTTTATTCACCTTTGTGTACATTTTTTGACCTGACATGGTTGATAGATTTACTGTATTTCCACTTGTGTAAATTAGTACCTGCCAATAACTTATATTTCAAATAAAATAGCATGGTTTATTTGGGTAGAGTTTTGAAGTTGAGAAGAGATATTCCTAACTTTTATTATTTTCTGTCGCACTGATTTGCAGATATAGAATGAAGGAATGAAGGAGTTTATCCATAAGAATGTATCCATATCCTTCATATTTTGAACTATATCTATATATTTATCTATCCCTTGGCATAGTTTCTTCATTGCCAGGAGACCAATTCGTCAATGTTAATACTGGTAAAATATAGTTACTCTAAACAAGTCAAAAGTTACAGCCATAGTAATAAAATCAAAATATGCCACTGAGGTCCACATTTTTCTTTTTCATTTGTTCTGTTCATTCTTCTCATGCCTTTCTTTATTCTCTTTGATTAGGAATTTGTCTACCTCTTTTATTTCTCACTTCTTTATGGATACATCTTGCAGGTCTGGAATGTCTGAGCACTGCATGTCATATAGTAATTTAAAGTAATAATTTAAAGTAATTTCTGTCAAGAAAGCTTCTTTCACACTTTTTCTTTTATTTTTATAGGATATACACAGTCTAACCCCCTTTTGGGAGCCTTCTGCTAGACCTTCCCCAGTTCATCCATATCTGTCTAACCAAGGGGACAAAACAGGACACAATATTCCAGATATAGCCTCACCAGCAGAAAGCAGGCGGACATAGTTATTTTCCCTAAACTGCTAGCCACAGTCCTTTAAGAGTTATGCAGTACAAGGTTTAAATGTGCACTGCTAGCTCATATTCAGCTTGGTGTCCACCGTAACCTCCAGGTCCTTTTTAGCAGGGTTATTATTTAGCCAGTGCTTCCCTGCCTGTACTGATTTATAATGCTATTCCACCCTAGCTCTTCAGAACTTTACACTTTTAATTATCAAACTTCAGAATATTCCTGCTGGACCAACCCTCAAGTTCGTTAAGGACTCTCTGGACTAGGGCTCCACTATTTGCAGTGTCAGTCACTTGCCTAATACAGCGTCATCTGCAAACTTGCAGAAGGTGCATGCTGTATTATCATCAAGGTGTTGAAGACGGTGATCAATATAGGCCCGGTAGTGACTCCTGGGGTACTGCACTTGTTACTAACTGCCAGCAGGATGGCAAACCACTGAGCGCTACCTCTGAACGATTCAGTTAGTTTTCAGCTCTTTCAGTTTCCAACAGCCTGCTCATCTAGCTCAGTCTTTCCCAGCTTCCAAATGAGAATTTTGCTAAAAGTGGTGTCAAAAGATTACTAAATACTGAAAGGAAGTTATATTACATCCACTGTTTTAAGGCACACATTTCCTTATCTTCACCTCTAACCCTTCTTTTCACTACTACCAGACAAAACTACTTTATATACAGGCAACTTAGATTGTGCATCCATAATTTTGCATTAAATGCATTATAGGGAGCTGTCATCTTTCCAAAATCAATAATCACAAACCCAAGAAATCAAAAATTTTAAAAACGAAAATACTGGTGAGACATTCAGTCAGCTCTCTACAGCAATGACACCCCAGACATTGAAAAGGGGCCTAAGGACATATTTTTCCTCTTTTGCATTCTTTAGTGCTCAAATCATCAGCAATTTTTACCTATATAAATTCTTCATGCACACAGGAGAACAAGACTAAACATTTATCCTGAAGCAAAGATACTTATCTGAGTCACTTCCATTGTATTGCTGGGCTAGACTGCTTATCCATTTGATTTTTTTTAAACATCCTTATTTTCAGGGGAAGCCTTGAGTGGTCAGGACTCACACTTCACGTATTTGCGTTATCCTGGTATGTATCAAGTCATTCCAAATTCTCCATATTCCCAGCACCAAATTTCCCAGCACTTTTCCATTTCTTACACCCTTTAAACTCAATATCACTTAGGCTACTGTACGCTGCACTTTCTTTATCTTTCATGAAGCACTTTGAGCTATATCTTCCATGATATTTGACATGAAATATAAGCAGTGGGACACTATACTCTTCCTTGATTTAAAACGTATTCCTCTTCCAATAAAATTTAGCATCCTGTTTGCCTTCTTCATTGCAGCAACATATTAGGTTGAAAGCTTTATGGGCTTTTTTTATCATAACTCCCTAATCTCTTTCTTCGTAAGTATGCTGAAGCACCTCACAACTAAACAGTTACTTTTCTCATTGCATTTTCAGTCTAAGATGTTCTATTGCCCATATATCTTATTTAAATGACATTTATCATTTGTTAGTCAAGGCAGTCAAGGCGTCCAAAGTTTTCAGTGCACATATACTTTTTGCCTTTTGATATCTATGTTGAAACAACATGTTGTATTAACTACCAAAAAAAAAAAAAAAGTTCCAAGGTCCCTTTAGTCTTTATGCCCAAAACGCTGTTTAACTTTATAGCAAAGGTTCCTTAACCCCCATGGTTGAGACCATTAACATTATTCTTATATGATTTTTAGGCACCATTTTTTATAGACTGGCCTTAGCATCCTAAATCACAAAGCTTCCAGAAAGGCCTGAAGGAACACTGAGGTACTTGGCCACTTTTCAGTATTCTTCTTTTGTGTATGTATGTCTGCATTTTGTTTGAAATCATCAGATTAGAGAAGAATTTGAGATTATTTTATTAATTTATGAAGAAATTTGCTAGCGATATGTTTTGAATGTTTTCAATGCTAAGGCTTTAGAGACATGAAATATAGAAAGTTGGGGGATTGGGCTTTTTTGAGTTGTTTGGAGGACTGCAACATATCACTGATAAATAGTGAGGAAGACAGCAGTAGGGTAGCCCCTTCTCTCCCGGATATTTACCTGCAGGTTAGTATATTCTGCTCATTAAATGTTATTCTTTAGGATGAGACAGGGCATCTTCTTCTCTAAACAAAAGCAAGCTTTGAGCAGCAGACATATTGCACAGAATGGTGCAGTAACATGCCCTAATAGGTACAACCAGGAATATGTCTGAAGCATGTCATTACCTATATTTCTTATGTCATATACTGGAATGTAACTAAGCATATTTATTATGAATTGTTAGAATTCTGGCATCAAGGAAGTACAGTCAGAAGTCCATAATATGTTTATAAAAAAGCTTTAAATTACAATGATTACAAGTTTAAATAAACCCCAGTTAAGCCACCTAATATGTTATGTTACCAATGCAGAATTTTCTTGACTCTTTTAGCTGGTTTTAAAGAGCTCAGATAAATGTTTTGCAACAAATCTATTTGCAAGTCTTCTGAGATACATTTCTTGTAAGGATTTTTTTATCCTTCTCTACCTCAGTATTTATAAATAATATTCAGGGTCTATTTGCTTGCTTCCCATTAATCTGCAAAATAAAATATTTTTTTCTGGGCATGTATCATCATCTCAGAACCTACTGCTTACAAAAACCTTAATATTGCTCTTCAATAGCTAGCTTGTTTCTTCCTAAGGCACAGTACTAAAAACCAGACCACTGCAGAAACTAATAACTTTCTTCCTCTGTTAATAAAGTTTTAGATTTTCTTAGGCCAAATATATGGGTTTACATGTGTTGAGTTATGCTGTAGGAACTGGGTGTTTTCAAATTAAAAAAAAAAAAGAAAATCAAAGTGACTCTGAAGCAGAACTGTTAAGTCTTTCCTGGCTTGCAGCAACGATCAGATACCAGCCCTAGATGACTCCAGTCACCATCAGCCAACTGAAAGTTTTGCAAACCTTAGTCAGACATTCAGAAAAAAATATTTCAATGCTTCTCAGGGTTTCCTTTTCTTTCTTTCTTTTTTCTTTTTTTCTTGCAATAGCCTTTAGAAATTTTGCAGGACCATAAACTACGGTTTTTCATACAAAAGTTGTATGCAACCAGCTACTGATTGGAGAAACTGTACAAAATTTAAGCCTGGTAGGTAATGCTCCCTTGAAAGTATTGCATAGCAATAGCTCAGTTTGATTCCTTAAAGGTTGTCACAACACATTTGTTGTCTGTTCTTCTTCTGGGTTTTGTTTCCCCCCTCCCTCAGATCTAAATCTTTCTTTTTACACAACCAAACAAGAGGAACCTTGTTTGGGTGGGGAAATAGTGTGAAATCTTCATAAACACTGGATAATTCATCAACACAGACACAAAGAATGCCCAAGGAAATTCATTCAAGAAATGTATTCATTGGCATTCAATTTAAATTGTAAACCAAGGAATCCAAGATCGTAAAAGGTATTCAGATAGATAGATTTTTTTGTGCTCAGTACCTGTAACTGGTCAAAGTTTCCAAAAATCTCCATTCCTAATTAAGTGCAAGGTAAAGGGCTATATTCTAAGATAATTGCTGCTTAGATGAGCTCCAAATCATGCACAGGCACATTTTTTGACATAAACAATGCCCATCTATAATAACCAACTTTCAAAATCTTGGCCTTACTTTTTGCTATATTCTGTGGGATAACTGAACTGTCTTGAATATCTGGTAATGTTAACTGTGGATGAAGGCTTCTTTCACAAAAGCTAAATGCTTACAATAAGAGATTCAGAGCTTGACTGTTTCTAGTAACACTGGGGATAACCCCTGCAGATTGAAAGCTTTTTGCCTTCTTGTTATTAAAAACAGTTTTAACAGCTGCCAAAAAGCAAACAACAGATAACTATAAGTTCAGACGTGAAACTTAGAAGTGAGACAGTAAAAAATTGGCAGTAGCAGATGGAGTTTTCTTTGACTATAAGAAAAATATTCACTCTTGGATATTTGTTTTAATGATGACATCTCGTTGCTTTTTACCCTTTTGCCATTGGTTACGTTCTTTACTATTCTGACTGAAAAAAACCTTTGGCCATAGTTTGCATTCTCTAGTTGCTCCTCATCTTTTTTTGTTTTTGTCTTTTTTTTTCCCCTCCTGAATTTCAGATTATGTGCCAAATTTTTCAGAAAACACAGGACCAAGTCAATATGTCCAATAGTTCATCTGCCCAATGTAAAAAATGCATTAAATACCAAAACACAACTTATATAGCTATTGAAGGGTCTGAGTAAAATTTAAGGCCTTCTGCCCCAATGAAAGAAGCTGAAAATCCCAGCTCAGCTACTACAGAGCTGTGGCGGCACCTTAGCACCAGGGAGAAGTTTTCCAGCTTTGCTAAGGACCTCCCACTTGTCTCAGGATCCCTGGGGACAAGAATGAGGCTGTTTGGTTTGAGTACCTCAACATAATGTACGTTTTCAGGCACGTCTAATTCATGCGAATAGAATAACGATTGTCACAAAAGGCCTTTGCAGCTTCCATCTTTTTAATATTGCTAGAAGAGAGCGGAAGGCAATGGGATGTAATTAAAGCACTCATGCCAAGACAGGAAAACACAGGTTTTTATGTGTACATTGCAAGCTTCAAGCTCCTTCCAACCACACCTGTTACAGGTGATCCATAAAATGGTCTGTTCGCTAGTTTCATTAAAAAGGGAGGAAGAGGGAGAGAATCAATCTGCCTCTTTATTTCTTTTGTCAAAGTTGTGCTCCTGTGAAGAAAAGACTTGATGGAGCATGACTGAAGCCTAGTGACTCAGCTGGACACAGGCCATCAAGTTCTTATGCCCAGAACAGTTGTATATTTTATTCAATGACTGATTAATGTAAAATGCATGCATCAAATTAGTATTTTTCTGTTCAGTGACTCTCTGGTTGAATTTTTTTCTACCTGCTCTGCTCATTTTTGAATGCATAGGATTTTTAATCCTTCATTTAACCCCCTCAGCCGGTAAAGCTGAGTCCCTGCTGATATCGGCTGCACTCGACTGCATAAGCAGAGCCATGCAGGAACTTAAAGCTCTGGCAAATCCAAGGATCCTGGGCTTTCCATAGGTGGGAGTAGGCACTATATACCACTGCTGATACTATTGCCCTGAAAGAACTTATGAAATACTAGGATTCTCAGCCAGTCAAGTCACAAGGTGTGTGCCTCTTTCAATGGCCTAGAAATCAAATGAAGAACAAAAAGGAAAAGTTAGTGAAGAATGCTGGAGGTGTATATGCTGCCCTATTTCATCATTGGATATGGATATATCAGGATAGACAATTGGATAAAATTACTGCACATTTAAGCATATAGGTACTTTTTTTTCCATTGGTAGCTCCAACATACAATGTCACATTGAGTTTTTTATAAGCATTAGGAAAGATTTAAAAAGAGGAAAAATTGCCAATGACATTTTGAAATTTCTGAATTTGCATTTCTAGTTGATAGCCAAAATCCCCACTTAATTTCATTTTAAATGGCAGCAATTCTATAGGAAATACTCTCTCAAGCTGTGCTAAATATGTCCATATAGCCGTCTAGTAAGAATTCTGTTTAAACCATGCAGTAATGGCCATTCAACAGTGCACGTATGGAGCCCCATTAAATTGCAGAATCAGGGCTTTAGGCAAGCTGCTATTGCCACTGTGTTCTTTCTGTTCCAGCTTAATGGAACTTCTAACAGACTCTGAGCAACAGATAAAAATGTCTCAATTTGTTCTGCTATCATTCAGCATCTATTTAAAACTTTAAAGCTATCTACTAATCTTAATGCAGCTTGATGCTCTAATTGAAAGCTGGTCTGTACTTTGCTCCACTCAAAGCCCAAATGATCACTTCTGAGGCTACTAGCCAGTGATACAAAAGGAAAAAAAATATGGCTTTCTTTTTCTTTATTGCAATTTTCTTCATAAATTGTGTAACACTGGACTTGCAAGTTAAGACTGAAGTTAGGTAACATCAGTTCTATATTTAAAATTCTTTTATTTATTAATATTGGCTTTGGTGTTAAATTAGAAAATAGATATGGTCTGTGCTGTGTTGGTCCTGAAGAAAAACTATGGTGAGTTTGTCAGAGAAGTGCTGTTGTTCAGAAGATTATGTGCTATTTAGTCTCACTACAGAGAAAAAGAGGGAGATATATTTTATTCATATTTATTGTACCCTTTAGGTTTAAAACTAATAGGCACTTTTTCATACTCTGGAGTACTTTATATTTATGAACTCTAATTTGGTTCTTCTATACTCTATTATACAGGAAAAAATTCTCTCAAGACTATCATTCTTTGCACTGAATGATGTGGAACATTTATTGCTGATGAAGAAGCACACCTTTCCTTTACTGAATTTATTTTGCCTTTTATATTTACATTTTACTTTAAAAGCCCATATCAACTTGTTGTTTCTTATGTTCCAGCACTCTTGATGAGTCTAGCACTGATGTGTTTCATAATACACTTCTCTCATGGTTTCTGTGCTGCAAATATAATTTACTACAAAGACATTTAATATCTTTAAGCAGTCTCTGCCCTTTCACACTGCAGGAATGTCAGCAGCCCTTCCCAGACTGGTGGAAGCCTATAGCTATGGGTCTATTAGTATACTTGTGCACCATCTAGGCCAGCTGTGTCTCTTTAAACATCCAATGAGTAAAGTTACTAAAGGAATTACAACACTAATAGAAGGACAATCCTCCAGATTTAGACATCTAAATTTAGATGTTTATTTCTGCTGTGTTCCTAATGTTTTTGCTAAGTTCCTAATGTCAATGGTTATTCAATGTCATCCTTAAAGCACATATCTAATAGCCAGCTGGGCAGCTGGGCAAGCAGAGCTGACTGCCACACTTAAGAATTTCATTTTTTTCCAGCAATAATGTCAGATGGCTCACATCAGACTTTGGAACTCACTTCGTGGCGCTGGATCATTTCCAATACATTTGTTTCCTTAGGACTTTGAAGGGATGGTTTTCTGTTCTTTTTTTTTTTTTTTTTTTTCCCTTCCCTAATTTGCAGTCTTACTTCCCTAATGCCAATCCTTAGCTCTAAAGGAAGACAAAGAAAATAGTGTTTAAGAAGTGATCCTGGCTCTTTCTGTCTTAGACGCAATCTTTCACAGCTTGGTCTACGTGGGAAAAGTTCATTCACCTTTCTATTGCTTTGATCTACAGAACATTTTCCCCAGAGACAGAAAGAAGCCTCAGAATATGTTTCTGTTGGAAAATACAATTTATAGAAAATACACTGCAACAACTGCTGGTGAATCTGTCATGGAAGTTTGCTTCTTTGGGCAATACAAAATGAAAAGCACAGGCCACTATTAAACTGCCAAGGTCTATAGTAGTTTTCCCACAAAAGCCTAGCTTCGCAGATTTTAGATTTCTGCTGAGAGAAATTTCTACTTCGGTTTCATCCTTCCAGTATTTTCAGGATCTGATACTTTCAATCAAAGTGTGAAAGTAAACTCAGAAGGCTCTGGTCTTAGAAGTGAAGGTGAGACTGTCCTTCAGAAAAGCCAGGACAACACAGAGGACTGAATCTGTGCTTCAGAACCATGTCCTGCTCTTCAAGCTATTGGTTCTACATTTGAAATCTTAAAGTTTGAAGGCATCCGTTCCTACCAAGTCTTCAGGGGGTTGAGGGGGAGAAAAAGAAAAAAGGAAATCAAAAATTATTTCCAAAATTCAGTTCTTAATTTCACCATCATAACATTTTTCTAGACTTGCCAACACAATGCCTGAACCTATGAAACTAATGTTTACTTTGAGGAAACTGCAGGATAGTATTTGTTCAGAATTCCTCTATTGGCAAGAAATATGCACAGACAATTTTGGATGTTGGTTCTAAAATGCCTGCTACAACTACTATTTTTCTCCCAGAATTTTATATTGTGATTGTGATGTTTCACTGTCTTGTATGAAGGATAATTATTTATGAGCAGGAAAAATTAGTGTAGAGGACCCATGAAATGCCGTACATTGTTTTAAAGCCATTTTTCTCTTCATCCACTTTCTACAGATACACAGCTACACAAGGTTCAAAGAAACAAAAATTTAGACTTATTGTTTCCTTTTTGGATGATATTTTAATCAGTTACTCATTGTTTCATCATGTAGTCTTCCTACCTGGACAACACTGTGAGCAGGACTATAGCAATCTGATTTAGCTGTACATGTAGTGTTCTTCAGTCCTTGGAAAATTCGAGTGAATGCAGAGTGCCACAGCACATCTCAGCAGCATCAAGTACTACGAGCACATCAGACCTGTCTTTCCTTCTCTGCCCTGGTTTCCTAGGAGTTTGTCAGTTCTTATATTGAAAGATCAGGTAGAGGTACAAGTGTCCTTTGACTGTGATGGCTCTGTGGTCTCCAAGGAATCAGAAGTATTTTGAAGGCTGGCCTGAGACTCTCACAAGAAATTTTGCGAGAACTAGATTTGATCACAAACCTTACACCGTTTTATGTTAGCACAAAATTCCATTTTTAACCTTGACATCTTTAAAATAAACATACAGTCACATTTGTTTTAGACATATGGAAAAGAAGCTGTAATAAAACAATCCACTGCATACATAACTACCTCTGCAGAGAGAATAGGGAGCAAACACTAAACTGTAGTTATTGATCATACTGCTTCAAGCATAACTGGAAGATGCTCGAAGAATCAAGTAATAGAGTGATGCTCACAGTTCAAGAACTGTAACAGAACAGAACAGGGTTTCAGCAAGATGTATTTACTGCGGTTGCTGGAAATCTTGAATGTGTATAGATTTGGGGATCTCTCAAATTGTCTTTATCCACTTGAGTCATGGCATTGTTTTCTTCCCATACTATATGTAAATGCTAATAGTGTGTGTTCTGCTTAGAAAATCTGTGCAGCACTAAAATCAGCCTGCAATAGAGTGTCTTTTCACAGGAGTTTCTTTTTTTAACTATGCTACATTTCCAACTTAAGGCCAATCATATTAAAGCAAAAACTGCCTTCCCACATAATTACTTAATAAAGGCAATATTTCCTGAAACTGTCAAATCCTGATATTCAAATGATCACAGTAAATTCCTTAAAGGTCTCAGAAGAGCCCAATTTACACAGAATACTTTCAGAAATATATTTGTAAGTGTTCTTACAGCACACTGTAACATGCAATACACTTTACAGAACCTGATTTTTATATTACAGTGTCATCATTGCAAAGACAGAGAAAGATTTACAGCTTCTGTGTTTTTTTTCACCCTTGTCTCTTCATAGTTGGTCGGGAGCTAAAGTTTTATTCTCCAAAGTGAGCAATTCATGTACAGCTTAAGCCCTTTGCATCATTTAAGAGATTTCCAAACTCCAGATTAGGAGTGTTTTCTAAAGCCTGTACATTGGTGTTCTTTACTGTAAATGAAATCTAGACGGATTTGGAGATTTCTTCTATGCAAGTCAACCCTTTTTATTAGCATTAAATAATTGAGTCTCAGAATATCACTCTGTGGCAGATTAGTTTTGCCATCAACGTATGCTAATAGGAAAGCCCAGGTAGTTAATAGTAAGTTAAGGATTTTGGCATTCTTGATACAATTTAAGAAAAAAAAAAAAAAAAAAGAGTAAGTATGTATGTGTGTGTGTGCACACTGTTTTTTAATTCTGGAGAAAACCAATTAAGCCTGCCATATAATGAGCAATCATGCCAACAGCAAATCAATTTTCATATAATTTGTATGATGCAGTACAATAAATTCTACATGCAGGATCAATAATGGGCAATAAAGTACCAAGCTATAATTCTCCAACCTTCATGGCAAAACTATACATACTTCTGTAAAAATAGAACTTATTTTTTAGTTTATTGTCTGTACAAACTAATTTAGCAGATAAGAAAAAAATTCAAGGCTACAGCAACTAGTACAAGCTAAAATATTTCCAGAAAAACTAGAAACCATTAAAAAAATAAAAAAGAAAAAAAGAAAAAGAAAGGTGGGATACAGGTAGCTAAACAGAAGCATCTAGTCCCCTTTCAGTAATCCTGGGATATCCTACCTGCTTTACATCACCACTACAGAATGGTATAGATTTCCTCTTCAATTTGTGTCACATCTACCAGACTCATGAAAAAGTCTTGTCTATATTAAGTCATCTGAAATGGCAGTGGATGCCTTTGTTCAGGCAACCACATATCATTCCTCCATCCCACTCCTGAGTATCAGAAGAAGTTCTCCAGTGGATCATAGACTCACAAGTGAAGAACAGTTAGGAGAGAACAAATGCAGAATGAGACAATCTGATCTTTATCATGAATTCATGTAAGGAGGAAGATCTATTATAAAGTACAGACAGACAGGAGAAATTGCTATTATATTTTATTTTTTACATGTCTACATTATTTAAACTGAGTTCCATTGACTACCTTTCTCAGGAGAAATCTAGAAGCTGGAGAGAATTCCAGAGAGATAAGGGACATACCCATACCACTGCTCTTATTTTTGAATACCAGCAGCTTTGGAAGTGACCTCAAGAAATGAGAATAGCCAGAGACTACTGTGAATGTTTGCAGTTGGAGATGACAGAGTTTGCAGGAATCTCCTTATAGCTTCTTTCAAGGGATTCCTCAGGGTCTGCACAAGTTTTCTCAGTCAACATGATTTGTTTCTTATAATTCTTGAAAAGTAAATATTCCTGTTGAACTTAATTGAATTGGTATTTCACAGTTTATACTTTCTGTGTAATTTTTTTCAGTTCTTTCAAATAGAACAAGTCAGAGTTAGTTGTTTTTCCTGAGTAGCTTAAAGATAATCAAATCTCATCTTTGAATAACAGTTTTCAAATTCTAGCTAAATCACTATGAATTGATTTTGGATGGGATATTACTAAGCTATTTACTAATTATTATTATAATTATTTTAATATCATGATGATTTCTGTTAGTACTGGATAAGATTCCCCTCTGTATTAGGAAGAATTATGCTGACAATTTGCTGTAAAAATATAATGCAGATCATTGACACAGGCATAAGTTTCACTCATCATATCAAGAAAAGTTTATTTTTAAGTAACATTATCCCCAACTCTGTTTCAAAGTAAGTGTACAACATTATATAACATAGGAATGTAGAAAAAGAAAGTCAGTTAACAATCATATGGAATTCCTACTGATTTCAATATATATAAACAGCATAATACGTATATTCCCTCCCCAATCCAACATTGCAAAGTTATAAGCAATTTTGGGGTTAGTATATAGTAATGAAAATGGGAAGATTCTTCTCATAAATCATCTGTTAGCTTATCAGGTTTTTGCTCATATTACTTTTTACATTGATCAATTCTTTTGATCAGTGAATTCCAACAAGAGAACTCCTTTCATTCCGAAAAATTACCATTCTGCTGAAACCTAATAGCATTTTTCTCTGGCTTCCCAGAATAGACAATCAGTAACAAAGTAAGCAAATAATGTATCATGAGTATTAGAAAACTAAATGTAGAAAAGGAACTGTCAAAGGAAGCCTAGTCAGCCTAAAACAGTACTGCCCATGCAGTCTCCACGTATAGGGCTAATACATATCAGGCTTCCACAAGTATATTTCCTTTTCCACATGTAAATTTTGTCAAAGTAAAATTTCAAGGTTTTTTTTATAGCTGTCAGAGGATACCATATGCTGGTATCAGAGCTGACAAACTAGCTCTGACTAAGCTGCTATACTTTTGGAAATTGTGAAAATACACACTACTCAGCAACAGAATACAAGTGCAGTAATTTTGACACATTCTGAAAACATCTGATTTATTGCACAAGGGCTGATTTATGCATATACATTTTTAGGAAACATCAGGATAATACCAAATTCATTACGGTTACTCATATTTCTTTTTTTTGGGGGGTGGGGAGGGGGGGAGATCTGGTATCTTCTGCAAGTGGCTTCCCAGTTGAGAATTAGGATTACAGGACACAGGACAATAGGAATCATTAAATACCCTGGCCTACCTATAAACATGAAACAACAACAACAACAACAACAGCAACAACAACAAAACAGTTCAATTGGGGAATTGATCTCTCTATAGTTCTCAAATGCAAACAATACTTTGGTTGATTTGGCCTCAGTTAGGGTTTTTGATACAACACTTTTGAGTTTCTGACCACATTGTAATATACTTTGGGTGCAGCAAACAGAGGCAGCTAACAGAGACACAGCAGTAGTGCAGCAGGGGCCCAGAGGGGCCTTCTTCACCTCCAGCTTTAATGGTAAGACTAGCCTTCAGGAAGCCCAGGAACAAGAAAGACTTACCATTGGAGGAGAAGATTAGGTTAGGGAATACTTAAACAGACTGGACATACACAAGTCCATGCTCCCTGATGGGATGCACTCCCAAGTGCTGAGGGAGCTGGCAGCTGTCGTTATGCAACACAAGAGTTGTTTAGGATGACCTCCCTCCCCTTGGGACCAGTGACCAAGTTCGTGATGCCCTTGGACTGAATTAAGGTGAAACGACACCAGCCAACCAGTTTTATGATTTATTAACACAAAGATAAGGCATGTGGTCAAATAGGATAATTCAATGGCGGTTACTTCAACTAGCTAGACAAGTCCCACGCCACACGTTTCGATCAGATCTTACCAACATTCAATAAAAGAGAGAGAAAAAGAGAGAAAGACAGAGAGAGAGAGAAAAAGATATCACCACCCGTGGATCCAGTGGCCTCTTCCTTTGGGAGTCTCGGTGTGGGGGGGGGGGTCCGGTTTTGTGGTGGGTGGATCCTCCTCACCCTGGGTGTAAGTTTTAGCGATGCGTGTGCAGTAATTACAACTTGAACAGGGTCCGACCCTAGGTTCCCACTGAAAAGTTCGGAGCCAAATCAAGGCAGTGACACGCATGCAGTAGTTACAGCTCAAGTTGGGTGCCTCTGAAGAGGGACCCCGAAAAAAGAAATCCCTGGGCAATTATAGCTTTTTCAAATTAGGTTTCCCACTCCCCACGTGATAGTTCAGACCAAGAGTAGTAATATTTAGGTCTGGGGTCTCCTGCTCCTTATTGGGTCTCATCACTGTCCCTAGATAGGCTGTTTACTGTTGTCGTTTCTGCTGACAGGTGTGTCTTCATTCCTCGGGTCCCGCCATTGTCTCTCAAGGTCGTGACAAAGAGGTGGTAATTTCAGCAATTAGCACTGTTTCAGCAGTGCACGGGAATGCAAACTGCTGGCAACTCTTATCTTTCCAGCCTGCACCAGCTCTGGGGCCCTTTCTCACTGAACTAGGGAGTGCAGCCTAAGGCTTGAGCAAATTTAGCTACTCATGCTAAACAAGTTTTATAGAAGTTGTGCTAAACGACAATAATTTACAGTCCAGGTCCCAGAGTCTCTGCCCGATTGTGGTCTGGTTCAGCGCAGGCTCTGTGTGTCCTGCGTGGTCTCAGGGAGACCATTTCGGGGGTCGCAGCAGCTTGGTCCTGTTTCCACTGGGGACAGGTGGCTTGTTTGGGGTTATGGTTTGCTTGCCCCTTATGTACCAAGAAATGTTTAAGGCAAAAGTTCACTCTTCTGTCCACCACATGCAGGCACTCTAGATTATTTTAGAAAGATCATGGCGATCAGGAGAGGTGCCTGAGGACTAGAAGAGAGCAAATGTCACCCCTATCTTTAGAAAGGCAAGACAGAGGATCCTGGGAACTACATGCTGGTCAGCTTCACCTCAGAGGTGATGGAGCAACTAATCTTGGATACTATTTCCAGACATCTGAAAGACAGGAAAGTGATCAGTAGTACTCAGCATGGATCTAGGGGAAATCATGCTTAACCAGCCTGATAGCCTTCTACAATGAGATGACTGTGGGCAAGGGAAGGACAGTGGATGTTGTATACTTGACCTCAGCAAGGCCTTTGATACAGTCTTCCATAGTCTTCTTATCACCAAAATGGTAAGATACTGGCTGGATAACTGGATGATAAAGGTGGCTTGACTCCTGGGCTCAAAGAGTTGTGATCAGTGGTGCAAGGTTCATCTGGCAGCCAGGAACTAGTAGCACCACTCTGGGATCAATACTGGCATAAATGCTGTTTAATGTCCTCATTTAACGTCTTCTATTGTTAATGGACAATAGGATGCACAACACTCTCAGCAAGTTTGTGGATGACACCAAATTGGGACAGAGTGATCAACAGGTTGGAGGGTAGGGTTGGTGTTCAAATGGACCCATATAGGCTGGAGAAATAAGCTAATTAGAACTTCATGAAGTTCAACAAAAGCAAATGCAAATTCTTGCATGTAGGATAGTATAACCCCATGCACCAGAACAGACTGTGGGCCAACTGTCTGTGAAGCAGCTCTGCAGAAAAGAACCTAGGCACTGTGGTGGACAACAAGCTGAGCACAAGTCATCAGCATGCTGACTCACGTTTCTGTATGCCCTTGCAGCGAAGAACCACATCCTGGGATGCATTAGTAAGCGTGGAGTCAGCAGATCCAGGGAAGTGATCCTTCCTCTCTGTTTCACACCTGTGAGATTGTACCTGGAGTGCTGTGTCCAGTTTGGGGCTCCTTGTTCAATAAAGGTATTGATATATTGGAATGAGTCAAATAGCCGCCAAACTCGTCAGGGGCTGGAGCGCATGAAGTAGAAGGAGAGGATGAGGGAATGGGGTTTGTTCAGCCTTAAGCAGAGCAGGCTCAGGAGAGCCTTCATCGCTGTCTACAACCACTACATTGGAAGATAGAGGACATGGAGCCAGACTTTTCTTGGAGGTACATAGTGATATGAGGAGAGACAATAGACACAAGTTATAACATAGGAAATAATGACTGTATATAAGGAAAACATTTTTTTACCATGAGGGCAGTGAAATACTGTGACGTTCTGGCCAGAGAGGTTTTGAAGCTGCCTTCCTTAGAAGTGCTTGAGACTCGCCTGTACACAGTGCTGAGCAATGCAATTCAATTAGATCTCTTTTGATGAGTGGGTTGTACTAGATGACCTCCAGCAGTTTCTTCCAACTAGAATTATTCTATGATTCTGTGATTAGAGGTGTTTTCTAATAAATTAAGATTTTTTCTGAAGTGATTTCAAGGAAAAAAATTGGATCAAGTCCTTACATCCATTTCTGGCTGCCAATGGCAGATGTAGGGTAGGTTGCTTATGTTCTGAAAAGGGTAAGTGAACAGGTTTACAAAACATCTGCTATGATGCAAATGGAAAATACTATGGAAACTATACAACAACTAGTGAAATGGAATGCTATATAAAATTATCCTGCAGCATATTAAACAAAAGAACATTGCCATTATGAATGAAGAGCATACTTATGTTTAGCCAGTCTTAGACTGAATGGTCTTAGAGACAGAAATGAAAAGAAATATTGTTTTTGTTAATAAAATAAATAATATAAAGATTGGGGGAAAAAAAAGAAAAGATGATGCCTATGGGAGTAATGTATTTTCAATATGTGTCCTTTTTGGTTTCTTTCTAAGGTAGAAAGAACTCTTGACACAGCTGTGTGACATGATGGTTTAAGATTAGGAAGCACAAGGCCGTCCTACCTTGAGTCTTTCCCCTGAAATGCTCTCAATGGCTAGAAAACTCTTAACAATACCACTCATAAAACGTGTAACAAAAAACAAGACAAATTAAAAAATAAAGCAAAAATGAACATATTTTTGATTTTTTTTTACATTCATGTTGTCCCTTTTTAATACTAATGCCAAGTAGTTTTTCTTGCAGTAGCAACTGCAAGAAGAGTCCTTACAAATGTTTAACTGCTTCAGATCCTTTATTTGAAGATTGAAAAGACTCCTAGACTGATTCTGTATAGCCAGCTCATTCAACAAATACAGAAAAGTGAAGACTGGACATTCTTTTTTTTTTTTTTTTTAGTTTTTTTGCTTTTTTTTTTAATCCTATAAGAATGTAGATCAGCTGTTTCTTCTTTATATTGTGTAGGCTTTCTGGTTCTTTCTATATACGGAATAAGAAAAGAGTGAGCTTGGAGTTTTTTTCTCTCTAGGTCACCTTTAAGATATCGACTCAATAGATTAGTAATTTGTAACAGAAAAGAGGCAAGTAGGAGCTAAATTCATTGATAAGCAGAAATAATCTATGCCTACTGACACTCACAACTAGTTGGCAAACACAGATTTTATTATTTTACATGTAAAAAATTGGTGCTGACAAGCAAGACTGGATGATGAATCCTCCCATTCTGCACATTGAGTAATAAATAGAATACTAGGAATGTTTCCTTGCAGATTATCATATGGAACTAAATCTAACATTGTTAAAAAAAAATAAATATGTCTTTAATAATTAGAATTGCTGGGGATGTGACTAGTGCGTCATCCAAGCAGACTAAAAGGAATAGAATTTAAGAATGTAATTTAGAAAAGAAGAAATAAAAACCAGGCTTAACAAAGAACATATACAGTCCAGAGCAACTCAGGAAGAAATGCCGGCTGATCTATTGAATTTCCCAAGTGATGGACCCAGTGAAATTAGGATGGCAGCCGTAACTCCATGCTGAGTTAGATCCTGAATATGAAAAAAGAGCAATAAGAACACAGGATATGATCAAATAACTATCCTAGCTCTGCACTATAAATTAAATGGATATTACTTCACTTTACTTGCAAAAGAAAATGTTTTACCAAGTTATTTTCATTGCAGGAAGATACTATATATGCATCTCATCATCTGTTGTTAGGCCAGGACCCAGAAATGATCCAAAGGCCTGTGCCAAGAAGATTTGGCATTCTGTAAGCTTGACATATATTTGTGCACCAGTAAATTTCCTTGAACAGAAATATGTCCAAAACAACTATTGTTTATGATGTTGTTTGTTAATGTGAAAATGTCACGGCTCCGAAAGCCTGAATCACCTGCAAGATTACAAAGAGTAGTAGCTACTGCTGTCAGTGTAATTATGGAAGTAAAGAGTTTCTTTAAAATGATACATTATCCAGAGCGCTCTCACACTTCCATGAACCTGGAGGAGAGCATAGTTTACATAGCATGTAGGGTGGACACATATGATGGCAATATTAATTAGAAACTCTAGTAACAGCAGAGAGACTCCACTGGAGAAAGACAATGTATAACATTGTTAGTGTAGGTTAGAAAAACTTGGCGCTGAGGTCAGAGAAGTAGATACAGAAGAAAATAAACTAAAAGCAATTACACAGTACACTTACAGAAATGTTCAGAAATGACTAGCACCACCATATCCAAGAGCACTATGAATGAGAAATGAGGGTAGATTTATTTTTCGTTTGACAATTCCTATCTCCAAGATAGGAATTGGTAAATACAAATTGAAACTTTTGTATTGACATAATTGGATATCCAATTTGAAAATTATTGCAAGGTGGTTTCTGTGATGAAAAAAAAAAGTTGCATAATGTTAATGCTGCAGTTATTGCTGCAGAATAATGCATAAATTATAAGCAAAAGTGTGAAGACTCAACATGTGGAGTGACAAAAATATGTCTGGTCACACATAAAAATGCCAGGGGAAATTTCAGCAATAACTATTTGTCCAAATATTGCAATATGTTTAAAAAATGGACAAAAATTTATAGGTGGTAATAAAAAAGTGCAAGGGTGATTTCGGTAAGCATGAAATGTCCAGTGAATGGATAATAAGCAGTGAATGGATTATAACCAAGTATCATCTGTTACGTTGAGAGTCAAACATGCAATGGGGACGAGATGTGATAAATGGAAGTCTAATGTCTGCATGAGCAATATTTGATTGAAAGATCAATGCAGATGTTTTAACCATTATGTCTGAGGAAATAGAAAATAAAACAAGGATATTTTCTAGTTCCATAGTTACTACTCAAATGGAATATGTTTGAAATACTATCAGCATAAAGTTGGTAACAATACGAAAACAATGCTACTTACCTCAAAACATATACTGCCTGGGTGAAATTTTAACTCCAACGAAGTCAAAGACAAAATTCCTGCTAACTTCCAGGAAGCTAAGATTTCATCTCCTGCATTTGTCTGGAGTCCTGTCTTCCTGGCTGTTGTCAAAATAGATGCCTGTGCTGTGCCAGCTCCTGTTCCCACTCTGGATAGCATGGCCAAGGGAGTGAGAAGTAGCTTCTGTTCTTGCAGTATTCTTTTTTCTAGCAATGTCATACAGTGCGGAGTGACTTTCAGACTGCGAGCTGAGTTTGCCCACTGGCAGAATGAAATAAAAAAAAAGAAAGAAAAAAGAATTAGTTTCTATGTGCACTGAATAGATCTGATGTAACAGTCACTAAGAAACAGCATGCACAGAGCAATAGAGAAGTGAAGGTAAGCAATGCTGTGCTGGGTATAGTCCATGGGAACCATGTCCCAGAAGAAATGATCCTAACAATTTTGAAGAAAACAATTCTACTGAAAAACATGAAGCAAAACTGTGAAAAGCCCTTGACACAGTCTCACATACCCATCCATATTAAATATTTACAGCTGTTATAAATTGTTTAGATTATGACCTAGATAGTGTAAACACTTCCCCTGTAGTTTGCTTTCAGACTTGCATTTTAATAATGATGTTTATAGAGCATTTTATTAAAGATATTAAAACTTCCAACAGCTAAGTGTGCAGAATGAGTTTGCATACATAATATAATGATAAACAGAACATTACAAATATATACTGGAAATCCATTAATAAGAAGAGAAATTTGGTACCTTTTTAAATTAAACATTTCTCTTTCATTGTTGGTGGCAAAGGTTTATATCCAACACCAATAAGAATAGCCAAACTGTCACCGTCCTCAGTAGCTCAAGTGAGCTGTTATGAAATGAATTCCATGACCTCACTGGTTAGCTGCTTGCAAAACACATCTACACAGCAACACAATCCATAGCCCTCCTGTTATAGATAAGATTGTAGATATTGATGCAAATGTTAGCCCAAGGAATGCAAGACTAGGTGGCAACAGATTGTAAGAATTAACACATAAGCCTATGAACAGGATTTTGCTAACATACATGCAAAATTAACTTATTAGTAGAAACCAATGCTGAAAAAAGGTGAAGCATGGATAGTGGAGTTTAAACATGAAACTTGAATCCCAGGTGCTCATTTTTTACCCCACATCTACCATGGTATGTTAATCTACCAAGATGATCAAAATTCTACACCATTTCAGAATTTATTTGAAGGATTGGGACTGTACAATGAAAAAGATTTTGCTTTAAGGTATATATTGTTAAATATACTGGAAGAACCAGATTCTTCCAAATTCTTCTAGATGAAGCCAAAAACAAAAAACAAACAAACAAAAAAACACACCCTATTTTTTTTGTGAATCTAGCTCATAAGCTATTACTAAATGTTTACAAAAAACTCTGACTGCCTATCAGCCTGTGGCCTATTGCATGTATAATCACCTAATGCTATCATAAAATCTCTCACTCCATAAGAAACATGATGCTCTTGAATAGCTTTCATGCATTCAGAGTATCTTTATCATGCCTTTCCCTCAAATCTTTCTAGGAATAGAAGCAAAACACCAAGTGCTTCCTTTTATGAAATGTTAGCCATATACCAATCTAACTGCATTCAAAGGCAACTGCAGATGCTTAGCAATTCAGAGAAATCAGATTCTACATCAGTTCAGCCTTCACAGCTAAACAAACAAACAACCCCCCCCCCAAAAAAAAAACTACTTTATACTTTTTCTACTCAGTGAATTAACAACCTAAAGTTTTGATTCTTGTTTCTTGGCTATCATCTGTATTTCTTCATCTCTGTTACAGTACTTGATTAACAGCTCATATAGATTAACCAGTATAACAGACAGCCATTATTTTCCATCTTGTCCCACTCAATAAATCCATCCACTCCCCAGCAAATGTATCTTGGCAGCAGTCCAATCATGGGTGTCACTAACAAGATGGTTCACCTGAGGTCAAACAAATCACTCTTTAATATAATAATTGCAACACAGCTTGGCAGTCAATCACCAATCATTTTCCCCAAATGAATAAATAAAACTGCAGGAAGAAATACTCCTGGGCACCTGCTTGCACTGAAACGGTGGCAACAGCTGGTCCAGCAGATGCTCCTCATGTGACTCAACACCTGTGCTTCTGCATTTCAGCAGTAGGCCTTGTTAACAAATATTTCTTTCCTTTTTTCAGAATCCTGAAATATTCATAGCTAAAAGGAATATTCCCTGGGATTTAGCAAAACACTACTTCTGTTACCTGAAGGAAACCACCCAGTTGTAAAAAAAGAGCCTAAAAGGGCCTTAAAAGTCTCTATCAGTATAATCTCTGTATTTCATAACTGATGTCTGATATAGATTTGAGATCCATCAGTCCTCCTGTTATTCTGAAGGACTGTAACACATATGGCAAAAAAATGCAAATTACCAGCCAGAGAGAGTTATGTTGAGCTAATGCAGATGATATAGTTACATATATGCATTTTTTTCATTATAACTCTTAAGAGCGTTTGAACTGGTAAATGCACTTTTCATTATTAGTATGAATAATCTATTACTTTAAAAGCACATCTTTGGTTATCTTGTATACATGTTAAAAATGTAGGACAATAACTCATTTTTCTCTTAGAGGTTTATTAGACCTGTCTGTCCAGAAAAGTACAAAAGGTATGTGCTCACAAAAGTCACCTGTCCTTAAATAGTCTTGTAAGTCTTGGTACTGCATGAAAAGAGCATGACTAACAAATCTACCCATTTACAACTCTAGTGGCTTCAAAATGAACATCCTATGTACTCAAACCTATCAAAAATAATAGTAATAAAAAAGACAAACCATCACCTTCTCTTCACCAGAACTGCCTGCCACTTAGGGATGCCAAGAGACAATGAGAACATTGTAGAACTTAACTTGTCCTCATTGGAAATGCCTCTTTGCCTACGACTATCTCAGTTGCAGATGAGTACCCTTGGTCATGTATCTAATGAACCCCCCCAAAGCTTATGTGATTCACCACTGTTCTGGAAAGCGCTTACTAGGAGGTTTCTTAAGATGCAGATCAGACCAGGTGGCGTTAAGGTCATGGAGAGGCAGTCTCTGTAATTTTTCACTTTTTAGCACTGGGCCTTTTTCTTTTTTACCTGCATTTTTCTATGAAATTCTCACATTTCAGGAAAATATGAGCAGCATAGAGCATGGTGAGGCATTTATAACTTAACCTATGTGTTGGTTTTGTTTTTCTTATGCATATAAAAATGGTCCAAACTCTATTGCTCCCCAAAGTGTTAAATCAGCACTGCAGGAAGCAGTGACCTAATAGTCAAAAGGCTTTAGGGCTCATCTGGCATTTTCAGTATTTATGGTGCAACAGGAGCATTGCTGAGTAAAAATAAAAATTAGAAACTATGATTTGAAATGTGATTTCCTACAGATTTCTATTTAACTGCCAGGATACCTTTCAAATTGTTTGAATTAATGAATATTATTCAAGATCATTTATAAAATAACTGTTTTTTAATATCTTCAAAAATAAATTTACGGTTATGGAAATTACTTATTGCTCAAAATTATTAGAATTTATAAAGAACAGTTTTTGAGGGTTGAAGATAATTAACTGTTTCCAATACTACTCAGATAATACTCTTAACAAGAGGCCATCTCATACAGATAATACTTTTGACAAAGAGATAAATGTGTATCAAAAATGAAAAGGAAAAAAATGGAATGTTTAAGACAAATATCTTGACATAGATAAAATTAAATGTCTTTCTGAAGTTCTTAATGTTAACTTCCACCTTACTATGAGAATATAGTACATCTCAGATGAAAAATGGAAGTAAGGTGTCTGGAAACCTGCAGAGTGCTTTTAACAGTGATGAAGCCCTTAACCCCATTAAGATTGTCCATTATTCATTTAAAGACTTCTGCTTTGAGAATAGATGAACTCAATCTGTGACAGAAGCTCTGTCTCAAACATTTCCTTCCTATCTGTTCATAGAAGAGACACAGTGATTGTTAGTCATTATCTAGACTTTTGATGACCTCTCTGTTCTAGAAAGAACAGTGTCTTGTCAATTCTCGCATTTCTTGCCTATACTGTTAGAATAGGTAACAAAACAATTGAAACAGCCAGGAAAAGATAAGTATGTCAGAGGAGACAAGGGCAGCTCAGTGATGTGACTAAAGCTTATTCCAGCATTTAGAAAAAGCAAGAATAGCAGAGTTAAGGAAGGAAAAAAATTACAAAGAACTTAATGTCATGAAATTCTTCTCCATGAAGATCTTGCATTTATATAGAAGATTAAAAGCCAGCTTTTACTAATGGTTATCACATCCTGCTGGAAAATATCTTTTCCTGTATTTAGAAATAGCAATGTCTGGTAGATGCCTGCTTTGAATGGCAGCACTATATTTTGTTTCACATCCACTAATTAATCCTAGTTAATTAACTAAAGAAGGTTCAAAATAAACAATTTCCAACACGATACTAATGCAAAAACAACCCCAAGAAATGTCTCTTTTTATATAAGTCCATCAGATATGCCTAAAATACACAGTAAGTTTCTAAAAAGAAAATCTCATTACCTATGAAAATTGTTTTCTTAAAAAAGCATAAGGTATAAGGTAAAATTTAAAATATTTTTTTAATTATTCCTGAACCCTAATTAAAACACTATTCAATCATCTAAAAATATGTTAGCTCCTAGGATAATCTTCAAATGGGCCCAAGCAGGTGTCAGATGCTTAATGTACTTTTTTATATATCACTAAGTACTTATCTGAGTCTCTAAACAACCTCTAAACAACCAAATACTTTTATAACTCTGACTCAAAGATTCAGATGATCAGGAGGCTTAAACACCTAAATCAGTAAAACTCTTCAGTAACTTAAATACTTTTGAAAATATCATCCCTAAACTTTCATTAGTTGTTAGATAAACTGGACAATCAATTTGAATAACTTTAAAAGAGATGTCATTTTAAAGTCTTCTGGAAATGAAAGTAGTTCATCGTCTGCAAAGTCTGACAAACAAAATCATTAATCATTCTTAGAAATATAGGCCTGAAGTTCCTTATTTTTTCCTTAAAGAATTGGATCTTTAACATTAAGAGCAGATTATCAGAATAGATACCAGAGCCAAACTTTTCTAATTCTTTTTCTTACACACTAAAGTGAAATGGCCTTACACACACAAAGTAAAAATGTGAATCTAAGACAGTTTGCTTGATTCTTTGTCCTGTTATCCCCATCCATAAGATATAGCAGAACAATTTATTTTATATTATTTGCAATAGTAAGAAAAATTCTGCCGTACTTTCAGTCAACAAGGAACAAATTCTCTCCTCCATGTTCATATGACCAAAAAAAAAAAAAAAAAAAAAAAAAAAAAAAAAGAGAGAGAGAAAGTAAGGAACAAGATTAATGCTTCCTCAGAATGGTGTGAAACTCACTCCAACTCAGCAGGCCAGAAAAATCCCTATGAACTATTTAAGACCTCAAATTAGATTGCAACTGCTCTCAGATATGCTTTGTGGAGATCAGCTGTAGCAGTAAAAGATACCCAATAGGGTTGTTACTAGAAAAAAGACAGCTCAACACGTAGCTGTTGCCACCCTGGGATTAGAGCATAGTCCTGGCTATCCTATGTCAGGACTATTTTGGAGAATTTCTCTGACATAGCTCTACTGGTAACAGCTGGGACATTCAATGATTTCTGTCTAACATAGTTTGTGCTGGGAGAAGATGCTAGCATATATTAATATACCAGATATATTAAGCAGCCAAACTGATGGTGTCTTTCATTTTGACCAATAGTGTTTCACTGTATTGATACAAAATGCAGCTTTTTTTTTTTTTATCTAATTGTATCTTGCTCACTATAAATTCTCAGAATTTCTTTAAGAAAAGTGATCCTATACGAACATAGCTTCTCTTCTCTCATGTGGTTCCCATTAGAGTGGAATTAAAAATTCTTAAGAGTAACATTTAGAGAAGGAAAATTACTGATCAATTTCCCCTACAGTATTTTAAGACACATTATGTGACTGTAAAATGGCAAAAAACCTTAAAAATAGAAATGTCATAATCAGCATTTGGAAAATGGAATTGATGATAATAGCAAAGGAAGAGAGTAGCTGGAGAAGATGATCTGGGATTTAGTGGTTCAGCAGGAAGAAAAGTGGGAGGCAGAAATTTTAGTCAGGAAAAACACATTCTGTCTGTCAGAATATCAGCCATGAGACTCATGCCTGAGAAGATCCTTCACAGTCTCATCAGAACAATATCTACCCATCAACAGAGTGTTCTGGCATGGACCTCACTGTTCTTGGTTTATGTATGTCCTTCGTGCAGATTTCCGCCTTTTAAATATGAGAACAGTAAAAGAATATATCTAGATAACAAGTACTTGTTGAAACGGTTACATGAATCAGGATTTCTAGGCTTGTCTCTCAACGAGCATGACCCCAAAAGCCCCACAAAAAGCTCTGTATTACCCTGCATGCACCTAACAAATGTCATACTGGGATCTAAAGAGGTTATTAACGCAAAAATAACCCCCAAACTAGAAAATTATCAAATAACGTATACCATGTAGAAAGAGTTTAAGAAAGAGCAATGAGAATGATTAGAGGTTTAGAAAATGTGATCTGTGAGGAATAGACTTAAAAAAAAAAAGTTGTTGTGTTACTTAGTCAAGAAAAATAAGGGTAGAAAGAGGAAAGTGATTTGCAGTCTACAAATACGTAACAAAGAGGAAGAGTTTAATTTCTTTTCCATGTCCGTAATAGACAGAATAAGAAGTAATGGCCATAGTTTATGCCAAGATAGATTTGGTGACATCTGAAATCTGTAATCTGAAATTCAGATTGCAAAATAAAATTTCCTAATGGTGAAGATGGTAAATTAGACTGCATGGATTTCCTGGGAATCTCCATCGTAAGAGCCTTCAAAAACATCAGTAATAAATGAGAGAGACACAGCTGATCCTAACTTACTCTGGTGTATTTGATCGACCCACAAAAGACTTTCTAATTGAATTCTGTAGTTTTAAGAAACTAACGCTTCAAATACTTATATGTAAATTTAGATTTATTTTTTGAAAACTTATGCCAAGATTCATCATCCTCAGATTGGCAGAAGCTACTATTGCCTTGTACAACTAGAGAATAACATGTCCTCAAGTGGACATTTCTTGTATTTGTGCTCTTAGATTTGTTTGTTTGGCCGGTGCTCTCCTACCTCATGCCTCTTCAGATAGCCCCAGAGAAAATGCAGCTGCCAGAATTTAGGGGGTTTTGTTAGCGAGTTAATGTAAGAATTTCCTGTGAAAAGCATAGGCTTGTCTGGTCAACTATTCTGAATTTTTATTACACATGCCATTAACTGTTTCTATTCATAATGCTAAAAATCTAGTTCTACTATTCCAACCATTCTACTATTGTGATTTAATAGATTCAAAACTGAAGTCAGAACAATGAATACCTCTTCCTGGAGAAGCTGTTAACTTTCTCACAGCTCCACAGAAAAAGATGGTCAGCAAAAATTGCAAAGCTACTTAAACACTGAAATGCTATCTACCATAATACCTAATTTTTGGGGACCTGGTTAATTCAGAAGCCTATGTTAAACATCTAAATTTTTTCATGCAGTGGTAGTGAGGTTAAGCAGCCTCAGAAGGAAGCTCAAAATAGGCAGTGGATGAAAAGGGAGGTGCCTGTTCTTGTTAACCGGAAATACTTTTCCACATATCACCTCATTCACAAAAAAACAGATATTTCCAACATAAAACTGCATTGCACAGAGTAACAATTCCCTCAGTTTGCAATAGATCAATACTCCAGATAGTTTTATTTAGCTTAGAGAAAATCTCATTCAGCTGCCCTGCCTGGCCCCTGCCTTTGCTGTTTCTTCTAGCTGTTAGGAATATATGTACACATCAGTTTAGTAAAAAGATTATAGCAATTGATAGTCATTAAATTAGTGATGGACACTGATTTAATTGCAGTTGCAGGGAAAAAAAAGAAAAAAAAGAAAAGAAAAAAGCCTTTATTAGCATCCCGCTCACCGCTACCTATGATTAACCTTTTCTTCTCCTGTATCTCTGACTCATAGACAAGACCTGCCCTAGCTTTTGTGTAGGCAGAGACTTCTCTTGCAAAATGGTCCTGTGTGTGCAAGGGGTAGCATAAAGGGTATGGTCCTGAGCCAGAAGATTAGCTACAAAAAGCTCCCAGCTTTGATCTGTCCACTGTCAATCTGCTAGGACTTTGGAAATTTATCTCAGTCCATGAGCTTCTGCAGTATAGCTCCAACTCCTCTCTACTGTTGAGAAGGGAAGATGTGTTCCCCTGTTACCTTCAGTTGTTCATAAAACTAACGTGTTTTTCTAAAGTTCCATGATAGGTCTTTGTGTCCCACTGAACCTTTTGGAAAAATCTCTTTTAAATGATTTTAAAGTGAAGAGTTGTCTTTTTTTTTTTTTTTTTTTTTTTTGAAACAATACTTTCTTGAAATAGTTGCATTAAAACATTCTGATTCCAGAAACTTTAGATACAATAAAGAAATTCAGCCATTTAAAACACTGCAGTTCTTGGAGGGAGGCTCACGAGAAGTCTGGACAACTTCGGCCATGAGGTTTCCAAATATTTGTTTCAAATGCTGAACAAATTTTTCCCTTCGATTGCTGGTTCAAGCTGCTGTGTTATTAGAAATTGATACTGAGATCTAGTACCTGTCCCAGGAAGCTATGTTCACAGTGTTTCTATTAAGTCAGTAAGAAGAAAAAAATTATCTGCTTGGAAAAGAAAGTGGAACAAAGATCAGGAGATAGGAGAAGAGCATAGAGTCTGGAAAGGCAAAGATGCTAAAACAGGAAAGTTGTGGAAAGGAGGTTTATAAAGCAAGAAATATGGGGAAAACTGTGAGTCAAAAGTCAGTGGCGGATACTAGAATTGGCTTATGGACCTTATAGGGGAAGAATAAGATAGGGAGTCAATGTGAGTGTCAAGTTTGCCTAGGCAAGGACATAAAATGAAAATGGACAATTCTACTATAGAAGTAATTAGCAACTGATACATATGTATGCACGAGGAGCCGTGGAATGTGTATTGCCTTTGTAATTAGAATAAAATCAAAGCTTTTAAAAGGTAACTCAATCAGAACCATGACAGATGAATCACGTGCTGACATTTTATGACCTATATTATGCAAGTCAGATTAAATTGTTATAATAGTCTACTCTTGTCCTAAGACCAGAAATGAATATAATATTTAGAGCTCCCCTCTAATAGAAAATAGTAAATCAACTCTCTCTCTTTGTTACTTTTCTGGGTCCAAGGATTCAGGCACGTGGTTTTTAAATTTCTGATTTTGGAACTGGTAGAGAGCATCAGGAAATGTTAATGTTTCTGTATAAGTTTCACTAACTCTATCCCTAAGCATCTGCACAAGGGTACCATTGGAATACTAATCTGGATAGACCTTCTGCTTGACTTGTTTTTATTTTTTTATGTTATTTTCCACCTTATTTCATTTGACATCAGACCAGGTTACAAAATATTAACATGCAAGCTAGACAGTGTGAGTCAGCATTGACTAGTTCCAGTGTCCACTGTTACTCGGCTCACCTGCCCTCTCTGAGTTGACTTCTATGTAATGAGAGGTTCTTAAAGTCCTCCCTTCCACCTCACTGCCATTTTTCTCAGATACTCTGCCTTCTTTTAAAAGCATCACACATTCCTGTGACTTATCACCCACTGAATGGAATAATCATCAGAGTCATAATAAGAACTTTCACAGAAAGAAAAAGGCAGGTGTCCAAGAGGAGTGGCAGTATTTGAAAGAACATCTGTCTCACCCCATGAAGCCCAAAATTCCTCTTGGGCATCCAACCATTAGATCTACTCACGTAGTCGAGGTGCTGTGCTTAAGGCTATAATCATTAGCACATATTATTTATACACATGGAGGCAATAATAGACAAATTTATCTAAATTCACCAGATAGTAAGGAGATATGCTATAGGACAGAGGTAAGCTGCTAATGTAGCAATTACAAATTACTAAGACCATACCATTAAGAGCTAAGAAACCTGATATCACTTCTTTTTTTTAAATGAAAATTAAAGATTCTTAGTACTTAAAGGAGTGGGCCTTTGTGTAATACACAAAAGAAAAGCCAACCCTTTCTTAAACTAGGATAAAAGTTATAAAATGCCTACCATTTAGGGACAACGACTTCTTTAAGAAAAAAAAAAAACAAACAAAGGACAGTCAAATAGGAAAGCTGGAAAATTGCCCCTAAGATTTCTGTACTAGGCACAATAACGATGGGGAGATAAAAGACAGATTTTGAACAGCTTTGATCATGCAGTATGTTGGCTTTCAGGTTGGTTTTCAGAATAAGGTGATAGAGATGTCATGCCAGATAAATAGGGAAAGGCTGTGTTATGCTGGCCATGAAAAATATGTAAGCAATATTATAAAACACTACATGCGACAATTTTTTAAATGAGACACAGCTCCTTTGAAAAATATAGACCATAAAATTGCCTCTAAAATCTGAGGAAGACATTGAAAAAAAGAAGGGGCATTGATAATACTAGTAGTGCTCCAGGAAGACATTCCGTTAGAAGGCAAGAGGAAATTAGGTTTATTTTTCTTATACAATGAATCTGATTGTGATAAACTTATTTGTGACTTTCATAGCCTCCAATGCCTGTTTTAGTCATCCGAACCCTTCAGATCTGAAAAGAATGTTAGGTACAATGAACCAAAGAAGATATGATTAAGGCTTTACAACAGCTTTGTGAAAGGAACTTAAGTCTATTAGTGTGTATTTACATGGTTAATGAGTCACCTGGACCAGCAAGGGAAACATCAAATCTGTGATATCACCAAACCTTCTCAAAGGACCATCGCCGACGTAGGGTAGTGACAACTCTGAGTTCATTGTGCTTGTGTGTTTTCTGACCCAGCCACACATGCACCCTCCATTCTGATGACTGCAGGTTACCTTGGCTGCTCATTACTCTTGACATAGCTATTGCTTCTTCATTTCCATTGCCATGAGAACAAATATGTGTATTTATTACAACAAAATGACAACGTCTTGCCTAAGCAGAAGTGTGATTTATTTTTGTTGTTCATGACTTGAATTGCCAGACTGATATGTAATTAAAATGTGAAGCTTGCTCTAAGGCAGAGTGTTGTCATTCTGGATGGAAAACTATAAGCTGTTATCATTACCAGACAATAAATTTTGTCTCAAATACTTGTGTTAATCAAGAATCAAAATAAGCAAAACAATACAGAAAACAAAAGTAACTGTCTTCAGGATTATCAAATATCATGGGTTTGTTCAGACTCTTTTTAATCGAAGAATCTACTGCTTGGGGAAAAAAATGGCCAATCAGAAGACAGGGAAAAATGCAAGTCATCTTACATCAGGGATACCAACAAATTTACTTAAAATACGACACATTGACTGCAAGCAAATAAACGTACTCACTCAATGCCACTGTACGGTAATACAGAGATATTAAAGTGTAACTGTAAAATTTCATGCAAATACACACATTTGTGTCTACATAGAAAATTATAATCCGTCTGAGCCATGCGCAAATATTCACTGTTCGTGATATGGAAATTTAACAGTATTCAGCACATCAGTCAGTTGAAATTTGCTGGGCAGCTCCGTTTCTTGCCTTCGCCTAGGGTTTTCCTTTTTGTTTTAGAAGCTATCTATCTTCTTTGTTTTTCCTCATTGCTCATGCAGTTATTTTTTCCTGAATCTGTCTAGAAAGGTAATCATATAACTGTAATCTGCATGAGTATATCTAATGAAGCAGCTCACTTTCCAGACTATAATTAAACTATTTTAAAAAAGTGGTGTTAAACGAATGTGAGGAATAAAGCCCTCTGGCTGAATGTCTAAGCTGCACAACCATGCACTACCTCATGACACTGCTTTTAAGTCTAGAGAACTGGAATTAGGAATGATACAATTCACTTCTTGAAGCAAAGTAGAAAATGGTGAACATTGGCATTCACCACTGTTAATTTTCTCAAGGAAAAAGAGGTAGATCTTTCTGTAAAAGATTTTGAAGCAAAGGTAAGTGACTGTAAGGCCACATCAACTCAAAGTGAAAGCCTGAGATAAAAGGCAAATGGAGACGAAAAATACCAAAATGAATAGTTAGCAAAATTTAAGTGTTTTCCTAGAGTATGGAGCAGTTTACTTAAATTAAAAGGGAAGAAATACAAATATATGAGGGTGATAAAGGTGTTTGGGATCACAGAATGAAGTAAAAATTTAATCTGGAGCTGGAAACTTACCAAGAAAAATAGGTACCTGAAGTGACATCCTGTGTCACACACTTTTATTGATAAGGATGTTTATGCTAATCATGAACTGAATTGTACCTATAGACACGTTGTGCATAATTTCTTGTCTACAAAAGCTAAAAACAGCAGCAATGATATCAAAACAAGTGATTCTTTCTCATATTAGCTCACGCAACATATAGTTCATGATATAGCTCAGCTATTTTACTTAGTAAGTTCTATAATTCCTCAAGTAATTAACTTTTACAAACTTACAGCTGCCACAAGTCTTTGTAGACTCTGTTGTAGCTCAGATAAATACTTGTGGCTGAACTGCAAACCTTTCATATGAGCTATCATTGGGAAAGCAAGCATATCCTTAACTATGCCATGGTGTTTGAGTCCTGTGGAAATGTTTTGGGTTTATGTTACTTTATTAGTTCTTTTCTCCCAGTGTTATTACAGAAACAGGAAGATGGCAGGTGAATTTAGAGATTAATCCATTACACTGTACATGCTTCCGTTTCAAAGTTTGTTAATTTTCTTTCTCCTTTGTCAGTTTTAATTTGTCACTAAAACCAAAACGAAATAATTGTACCAGTGTCTAAGTTCTCTTGTACAGTCCAGGTTTTAGTGAAGGTATAAAATTGGTTTTTGGATTCTACTGACACTAGTTAAACGATTACACAGTAACACATGTTGAGACAAGGCTCCTGACATGTCAAATTAAATCAAAATCAAAATTAGTTCAATCACAGTTTAGTGTTTTTGCACACTGGTTAACATAGCTCCTAGAATGTCTATAAAGCTACTGTTTGCAAAATATTACAATGATATGTAATCACTGCCTTTGGACACCAAAGGAAGGAATTACAAGCAGTGAAATTACTCCTACTTTGAAATATCTTTTTCTTCTAGTAAGTCACTACATGCTTAAGAAAAAGAGGACTTTATAAAGCACCTGTCTGTCACATTAATATTCTATGCCATGATTAGGCATCAAAACTATCAAAGTCATTCTAAACTTTCACAACTCTCTTTGGCTAGTTTCCCACATTAGTCATAAAAACAGTACAAAACCTACTTCCATTCAGCCTTTTACAGCTATTAAAACAAATTAGAACATTTAATTCACACTGACATTCTTATAGAAGAAAGTGCAGGTAGAGGCATTCTCGAGGCTTTTGTAGAGGGTCATCAGATTGAATTCCAAGGCTAATCCATATGGATAATGAAAATAACACCTTCCTTTCTGAAAATAGCTATGAAAACAAAAAAGACTCACATATGGATATGGCTAGCTGAAAATGAATGACTTAACTCTGGTACCAAATTGTATTTCTGCAAGTCCTAACACTGCAGGCAGAGCCAGGTTTTCCAATGCATTTAAACATGAAAACAAGCAGTTGAAGTTCTGATAGGACCTTCTCTTAAGGTATCTAACCTTGACAGAAAACAGTGGGAATTAATTTTTGACTTGCATTAAGCACTTCAAAAATTTTATCTGTAGCTTTTACCTATGGAATAATCACACTGGCAAGAATACCTTTACTTTCATGAGTATGTATTACAGAATTAAGGGCTGTTGAACTGAGACTTTAATTTCTAATGCATAAGTGATTTTAAGATTAATTGATTGAAGATCAGTTCACCCTTTGATAAAATTCCCAGTGTCTTCAATGGAATCAAAGCAGAGTCTACAAATGAAAGTGGAATATTTGCTTTAAAGAAGGCAATGGAAATTGTCACAGTTAAAAAATATCTGCCTTGTTTATGAGCTGTCCACATGACATTAAATGTATTGTTCCTGTTAGTTTAGGCTCTCTGTGTACCCTTTCCTTCAACTCATGCTTCTGTGCATGCTTCTTGACAACATTATCTCATGAGAAAATTTTGCCACATAGCATCGTATTTCAGCACATCTGAAGCACTGCATGGTGGCTAAACCCTTCTTTAGCTATTGCTCAGTTGGTTTTACCACTAACTTCATTAGGAGCCAACTCAAGTAAGGAAAAATAGATGTTCTCTTTGACTTCATCCTCAAATTTTCTCTGCTGCTTTCAGAAAATGGACCATTACAACTCTCAAAATAATGAATGCAGCAGAAAGATCATTCTTATCTATGAGACAGCACTTCATACAGTAGGTCAATATCAATCCCATTCAAAAAGTAAGGAGGCTGTGGCACAAAGACATGAAATGGCTGGCTCAAAATCATCCAGGAAGCCCATAGAAAAAAACATGAAAGGAAACTCATATCTGTGAAGTAGCAGGTCAGCAGATTCAAAAGCCAAGCCCTTGTCCAAAAAAAAAAAAAAAAGTTGCCAACTGATTGAGAACTTCAGCTATGTGGCTGTTCCAACATTTACGTACAGATATTGAGAGATGTTCTTTTTAAGTCATCTGAACTCTAGTTTCTTCACTTCACACACATGACCAGGAGACCAGGACTTCCAGATGAAACCAAGACACATGAGAAATTAACCTAAAGGTCAGGTGAAAATCACAGTTCGATGCTGGTCAATCCTTTTTGCAGTTAGAAACTCCAGATACGACAAAAGTAAAACTTTCAAGGGAAAATATATTAATCTCACTGAGTTTTCTTTCAGGAAGATTTCCTGCTGCAGAGGACTGAAGGGTAAGAAGTTAGTCTCTCTAGATCCTACTTTGCATGATTCAGGATGTGGAGCCTGATAGACTATTAGTGTAGATTAGGCTACTTTTCACATATAATTACATAAATTTTTAGATACAAAAAGAGGAACTGATCTATGTTCCACAAGTCAGTGAATTTATCTGTCAGAGTGGGAATGGTATGAGGATTTCTCACATAAGTGCCCTAAACAGCAGGATTTCAGCTGTTTGAGAGGTGAGTTAGCCAAAAACTTTATAAGGTTCATTGTAGAATACAATCAAATCTCAAAGGTTTTATGCATCAAGCTTGGAAATGCTGATGTTTAAAATATAGAAAATAAAGACCACATTAGGCAATACAACAGGCAGGATAGTGACATTCACGTGCTACATAGTATAATGCCTTTCTCTAAAGGTCATGGTTTGGTCTGAGTATTTTCACCTCTGTAGTATATATTATCTGCCAGTGTCTGGTAGGAGTGTTTGTTTGCTGTTTGTTTGTTTGTCTGTTTTACTATATCCATTGTGGGTAAATCAATATGTTACATTTCCCAGCTATGGTTGGTTATAGATAATAAATATGGAAAACGACTACAGTAAACTATTATAAAGATCAGAATGACAACAGGCACTCCAAAAAAAAAAAAAAAGAAAAAAAAAAAAAAAAAAAGCAGAGTTGTAAGGGGTTCCTAGTTATATATTTCATCATAAACCCCATCAAATTCATGTTTGTAAAAAACATACATTAGATTAATCACATTGCATGGTTTTGTGATTTGACAGAATTTTTTTCTTTCTCCGTCAGATAAGTACTAGCTCTCCACTGCATACCTCAGGAAGTTCAGTGTCTTAAACTCAACTAGCCATAACCCTGAGTCACAAGGCAAAGTGCGAAATTTTGGTACATAACAAATAAAAATGCCCATTTTTAAGGACTATTATTCTGAAATAATTCTACCCCCCAATATTCTCTATTTATTTTGCTAGTGACAAGGTAGTACAAGAAGATTCCTTTGTACAAGACTATCCCTTATGAAAAATACTACTTCAGAAGTGAATAGCACCAGTACCAAAGCACTTATCCCCCTCAGAGCAGCTCTCTGTCTAAAAATCTGTTTGAATTACACAAGCAAAGAGATGATAGGTCTTCATGCTACAGTTCCACATACTTTAATTTTTCATTTCCAGGAATTCAACCTAAAAATTTTAAGACTTCTCTAATTCCTATTTTCTAGCAATGAATATTTCCAAGACGAGGGTTACCCCAGTGTTGTACTTCATTTTTCTTCCTCTTGACCTCCAGCTGTCTTGGAAATTTCCTCTAAACAACTGAGACCAGATGTGGCTTGCGTGTGGCAGGTCATGCCAGCTCTGACCAACTGAGAATGCTCTTCGGTTGCAGTGAACTCTTCAGTAGCTGAATTAGGTAATTTAAATCTGCTTTGTCCAACTCCAGCAGTGCAAGAAATCCTTAAAAGGATCTTTAAAGGGTAATTATGTTTTAATTAGCCTGATGAATTTAATGCACTTATATAGGACTTATTGGTGTTGTTTCCATTATACAGCTTTACAAAAATCACACTTTTTTTTTTTCTTAATTGATGTACCCTGTACCACTAGGACTCCCTGTATAAATCTAATAAATGAATAAAAGACAAATCATAATATAAACTTGCTAAAGCAATCCACTTTATTTCTAGTGTAAGAATGGTATGGCAAATTCAGAAGTGGTAAGAAAGAGAAAATAAACTAAATCCATGCATGTGTGTCCAAGGATGAAAAATCTAAGTTAATATTCATTGAATTACATATCTGAAATAGTAGAAGTTTCAGTAGGGCAGGTGAGTGGGACTTCGAGTATCTGGTTTATAAGAATCACAGTGTTCCTGGGACAAGACAGCTTGAAAGATCCAAATTCCAGAGATTGCTAACAGTCCCTTCACAATCGGCTGTTGTGTGAAGCAAACAGTAGTATTATAAAAGAGTTCCTCGCAGCTGCTCATGATATCCACATAGATGTAAAGATATTCATAAGAATCAAGGATCTCCACAGATCTCCATTTAAGAGAAATAAATATTTTAATACACTGAATGCAGTATTGCAACACTGAGACTTTTAATGAAGGGCTTAGCCTTACTCCGTTGTTTTTTAAAGAAGCTCCCTCGTTCCTTTTTTTTTCTGGACAGAGGCCCAGATTATCCAAGATTAATCAGTGGGAGATAGGTGCCGACGTAGCTGTAGACTGCTTGACTCAGATCTACAAACTTCTTTCTCTGGCTCCTAGGAAGCTTGTCTGTTTTCATTCATATTGGTTACTGAGCACATCAGTATTTGAGCCAGCAATGTGCCCTCATGGCAAAGAAGGCCAACGGCTTCCTGGGCTGCATTAGAAAGAGCATTGCCAGCAGGTCGGGGAGGTGATCCTTCCCCTCTATTCAGCCCTGGTGAGATGCATCTGGAGTGCTTGGTCCAGTTCTGGCCTCCCCAGTTCATGAAAGAAATGGATTTACTGGAGCAAGTCCAGTGCAGGACCACAAAGATGATTAAGGAACTGGAGCATCTCTCATATGAGGAGATGCTGACAGAGTTGGGACTGTTTAGCCTGGAAAAGGCTCAGGGTGGATCTTATCAATGTGTATAAATATCTGAAGGAAGGACATAAAGAAGACAAAGTCAGACTCTTCTCAATGGTGCCCAGTGACAAGGGAAGAGGTAACAGGTACAAATTTAAACACAGAAAACTTCATCTGAACCTAAGAAAATGCTTCCTTACTGTGAGGGTGATTGAATGCAGGAACACCATGTCCAGAGAGGTTGTGGAGTTTCCATCCTTGGAGACATTTGAAACCCAGCTGGACACAGTGCTGGGCAACCAGCTTTAGCTCACCCTGCTTTAAGCAGGGAAGTTGGACCAGATAATCTCCGGAAGTGCCTTCCAACCCCACCTATATGATAATCCTGTGATACTGTACTGGAGTTTGGTATGGAGTACTATAAAGTCCAGTGAAATGACTTTGAATTTTTATTTACACCCGCAGTTGTTTCCTTCTTTACTTATGAATATGTCTGAGAATATCACCAGAAAAACAGTCAGCATAACAAATTAAAATTGTTTTATGGTAACTAAGCATGAAGAAGGGACAGAATCCTGCATAAGTGAATGTAGCTTGATTATACTGCACAATAGGACAGATCTCTGACTAGGCACATTAACAAGAAATAAAACCTTATGAGGCAGCAAAGTCAGCATTCTGCTTACTAGCAGCACACGAAGTGCCCTGACACCTCTGCAGGGTGAGAGAATGGATGTCCTCTCTCTCTTTGTAGAACCTTCATTTATATTCTCTATGAGGCACTGGGTTCACATGTGAAAACCTATCATTAGTATGAGGCACATTATGACATTCTTCTAATTCAACAGCCTTCCATAATTATCAGCTACAACATTTTTAATTAAGTTCCTGATCCACACATTTTATCCCAATTTGCATTTATGGTATATTGTGCATATTAAAGGTTATAACTTATTACAGATTTTTCTTTTCATCTTCTATGGAGTGTTGGTGAATATGTAACTAAACGAATTCATCCTGTACTGGACACACTTAAAATTTCTTCCATGTTATCCATCTTTTTAGTACTCTTCATTTAAATTTTAGATATAACTGATATATATGTATAATAGACAATTAAATATTTATATGTATATGTAATTATATGTAATAGACTATTACAGATATAGCTGAGATATTTAGAACACAGTCTGGAAAAACAAGCTGAAGAATATCTTGCTCTTACCAGCTTCATAATATATAAGAAGTGTCCAGCTTCTGATTTTCTAAGCAAATAGGTCCTCTGCAGAAAAATCTCTTCAAACAAGTCTGCAAGAAACAGTAGGGAATGGAACAAGTTAAGGAGAGGTGTTTCATTTTTATTTTGCTTTATTTTGGTTACTATCCAAATAAAGACTCTTGGAGTTCAGCCCAGTCCTGGCTCTACAGCAGGGTTTATGAAACTGACAGCACTGGCTTCAGCCAGGCTTTCTGGCTCTTTCTTCCTTCTTTCCTACAGAGCAAGGGAGCTGATCTTCAGTTAGAGCTGAGGCTCCCAGCACTTTCAGTCCCTGGTTCAGCTTCTCAGGGTGACCATGGCTGGTGCACTAGGCTGAGCGTGTCTGCTCAGCATGTGCTATAGGAAACTTGCTAGTGACATGCTCCAGAGCCACAGGCCCATGGTCCTCAGAGCTAGGGATGATCATACCACGACAGACCTCAAGCTTCAAGAAAGCTGACAGGGCTCTGTCAGAGCCTGAGAAGATTCATATGAAGTATTTTGGAGTCAATGAACTGGCATTTTTTTATAAATATCTATTTCCTCCAAAAATATCCTATAACTTCTACTTAGGAAAGATAAAACAAATTAAAGCACATTAAAACTTTCTGTGACTTCCCTCATTCAGAAGTAGTGACCTTTCTTCACTGTAGCTCAAGGCGGATTAAGGTAAAGTGAACCAAGACCATTCTATGTCTGAATTATAGCACCCATACAAGCTGTAATGCTCTGTAACTAGTGTGCAATGGTTAATTTCTTTTAAATTCTCCTGAATGTCCTGTGCCTTTTTCACATTAATGGGCTTGCTCCCCCACTACAACCTTCTTAATAAACCGTCATGATTTACTAAGGTACTTAAATATGTGGTTAATTTAAAACACATAGCAAGTCCGTTCATTTCAATGACACTTTTCTTGCCCTTTAAGTTAAACATACGCTTTCTGAATTGCAGCCTGAAAGTGAGTTTGTTCACAAACAGGATAGTTGCCTACCCTGCAAGGTGATGAGCACTCTGCAGTCCTAACCATTGCAAGAGCAATAGTGGATGCTCAATATTTCTCAAACGCTCTCAGCACCTTGCAGGAACAAATCTACCCAAATCTATCCTATCAGTCAGCAAAATCGAAGCTTGATTTACATGTATCTGCCTGCCTTCACAGTTTTAGGCAATTTTAGGCTCACAAATCACTGACCTGGATTCCTGTGCCCAAAGTAAATGTGAGCACAAATATTAGCAGTTATCTAATCACCCAAAGAATATTTGCACTGGCTATGAATTATGCAGGTATAAATTGAATCTCAGTTATTTGTATATGCAAAGTTGAATACACAAAAAGACCATTTCTTAAAATCTGGGACAAGATGTTAAACTCATTGTATTTTATGCAACAAGTACTGACTTGTCAGAATATTGAATATTTTATGTCTAGGTAGGAGCAGATGCTTAAAAGCAGTAAAAAGTGGATTAATATGAGATTCCTCATACAAGAACAATCACATGCTTCTTGCCTGGATTCTGGATATTTTAAAGACAATAAAGTCTGTGTGATTAAAGAGGATGAATTCTTCTGTTTGTGTATGCCAATTACAGTGTTTAAAAACAGGATCTTTAAAATGTCAGTCCAATCCCAACATGAGGAAAAGAGTCAGAAATCCTTATGAAATTAAAAAAGTGAAAGATGGAGAAAAAGTCCCTGAACTAAAGCAAAAAAAAAAAAAAAAAAATTCCCAGAGAAGGAACATTTACTAAGATGAGCAGTGGAGTTCTGTCTTGTTGCCACTAGTCTACCAGCAGGAGGAAAAGGATGGTTGCAAAAGTATAAAAGTAGGAAATAGCTCTTTCCATCACTTCTTTGATAAGGAGATTGCTAAGGAGTTCAATCAGAATACGACCTATTGTTAGATAAGACAAGGGAAAAGAATTAGCTAGAACCTCAGGAGAGTACTCATGTTTTGACAGCTGACAAGGAGGCATGGAGAGAGAGAAAGAACTGAACAAGTAGAGAAGTGGAGGGAGTTGCCAGGAAACCCTCACAGCCCCTCCAAAAGTGCTGTATGCTAAGGACAGATGTGGTGATAAAAACCTCTACAAAGAGGGCTTCCACAATGTTTTTCGAATTGCATAGTTGAATCCCTGATGTCCTGCCTCTGCATCCTGTTCAGCTCCCTACTGTAAGCTTACAGTGAGAGACTGGTAATGTAAATGATGTAATGAAATTTTACTACTGAGAATGAATCTGGCCAAGTAGTTTTTGTTAATGACTAAGAAATGAAGAACAGTCTCAGGATTACAACTGACTTTTTTTCTTTATATTCCATCTGAAAGTAGTCTTTCAACTTCAGACATGTGAAAAGCATAGCTGAACATGACCCAGATTCACACTGTTCTGTGCTATGAATTTTGTTTTCCTTGATGTATGGTGAGCAATCTAAGCTGTTTTAAAAGGGCTACTTACAGTGAATCAAAACCCACAGATGAAAACACTCCAACAATATTTTTTTTTCAGTAAGTCTCTGCTCACAAATGACCACTGGAAAAGGGAACCATTATTTTAAATAATATTTAAGCCTTTAAAACTAATATATGAAAAATAAATTATCTTTCACACATCCTCACAAACTGCTGTCTGATTACTTTAAGAATACCTAAGTACCTCAAGTTTAAACAGGATAGAATTTAGTCTGTGTTATTTTAGGTTCAGAAAACTCTTTAGGCAAAGCAAAACATCCTAATAATTACCACAGATGAAACAGAAGTGCTTCAAAGAAGTAAATTTGCAATTTTCACTCTATTTTTCATTTAAGAAAATGCCCTGAAAGTCCTTGAATTTTGACACTCTTGCCTCAGCTGGCTGCCTGCAGCACTCCCCTGGGCCTGCTTTTCAGATGCGCTCAGGTTGGGATCTATAGTAACGCTGCATCATATCACAAGCACAAAAAGCTTTTCTTGCATATTTATCTCACTGGTATTACGGAAACTATATGTGCAGCACAATAGCTTTTCATATATTGAGGGAATATTCATTGCAATGATGTCTCCCTTGTAACACTCCCTCAAAAAGCAGTATAAGCATTTTCAGCCTTTGCTTAATGTCATATATATTGGTTTCTCAATGCTGATTGCAAACTTTCAAGGTTAAAATAACAGTTGAAATAAAAATAGCTGATCAAGAAATTAATTTGAAACCTACCATAGAAGACAGAGGCCAAATTTTAAAAAGTAAGTGACTCCATATTACTGAATATAGAAATATTACCAGATGTATATTTACCAGGACAGAAACTACAGGAAATTTGCCCCCTGAATCACATGACTGGTCCATCACATGTTCCTCTACAGTGCAGTATGGTTGCATGATTATGCAGCTTTTTCTTCTGCATCCATTTGTAGAGATACGTTCACTCTTGATTATGGTTATGATACGTGACATAGGATGCAGCACCAGATAAAAACACCGCTGTTTATTTCCATGTCAGCGAAGAGCTCAGTTAAGATGTCCAGAAGCAGGTATCTACTGCCATTTGAGAGTAGGATAGTCTACTCTCCCTGCTGATGCCTGGTGGCAGCTCCTAGAGAGCATGCACGTGGGCATGAGTCTCACAGAAGTCATGTCTATCAGGGGAAGTGGATACCTTAGGATAACTCAAATGGTATGTACTGCCTATGTTTGGGCAGCTAAATCAAGTTCTTCATGCCTAATCTCTCCTCATAATCAATGCATATCTGGTCAATATAGCAAAAGGAGTATAGACAACTATTCATTTCACCCTATAGTAGATTCATTGGTCAGTTGAATAGCTCTCTAGAGCTATTAAACATATCAAGTATAATGGGAGCTTAGGTGTATGGTTCACAGGAAGATACCAACATGTAAAGACAGAATTTAAGCATGTTTTTTGCAAGCTGAGTCCACCCTCCTCTCTCAGTTTCTATAGATAAGGACACAAACTCTTACTGCGAACCAGAGTTCTAGGTCCGCACGTATACAAATATGTACACATCTAAAATGGCATTCATGCCCAATGAAGATGATCTACAAATCCATGCATACTTTTGTGCCAAGATTTTACCAACGTACTTAATTTTACCATGCGTTTCTAGGTCTTTTTTTCTCCATACTCGAAACTGCCACAATCTTGGACATGTTTCAAGGCTAAGCTTGATTCATTAAATTTATAATACACAAAGCTTTCAGGGACTCATCTCCCTGCTACAAGAGGACTGTTTTCATTATTGGACAGCAGATTTTGGATCCTATGCTTTCCCAGAAAACACTATATCAAACAAGCTAGATCACAGCCTTGGGAAGGAAAGAGCTATAAATCTGAACCTTCTCAAAATGCAGATGCAATTAATTCGTGATCTTGGTCTTGAATGGGATGAAACTCCTCTGCAGGTACCTACTTTTACAGAGGTAGTCCAAGTGTATAAGGTGAGGCTATGTGACACATATTCTTTCTAAAATAACTCAGTATCACTTTCCACTGGTGAATCTGCAGTAAATCATCCTATGTAGGATAAAAGAGACAGAAATATTTAGTTCCCTGACATTTTTTGAGTCTGTAATCCAACATGTGGTGTAAGGCTGCTCATCTTCCTTTTCAGAGACTAGTCAATTCCAAACTATGGACTTAGTGCCAGTGAAAGTTGTCTGGCAAATCTCAGGATTAAACACAGTGTAAGCTACTAGTGCAATATTCACAAATGATTCTTGCAATTTTTGCTGGTGTTCAACTTCTCTGCTGGGCTCGTTAATATGTCTGGGCTTCAATTCTAAAATAAACACATTGTTTAATAGGATTCCACTGAAGTGGCTGCAGAGCTTTTACTGAAAAGCTAAGAGTGAGAGCTCCCACTGTGTCACCTTGTCTACCTTGGTGGTAATCATTTCAAAGCATTTCAACAAACTAGTCAGGCATGATCTTGATCCTTTCCTGAACAATTTTGACAACCCTTAATCAAACCGTTTTTCTCATGCATCTCTTTCACTTTGATTTCAGAGTTTTTAAAACTCTGAGCTGATGTTAAACTACCTACTTTGTAATTTCTTTATGTCCCTCTCAGTATGTTTGTTAACCAATTCAGTACTAGTACAATATTAATCTGGAATTGTTGTGCTGAAGCATATTATCTTCTGGGAGTGGTTCATGCTCAAACATTTCCTTAGCATTTGTTTATCTTGAGTCCTAGGATTTTAGTCTCCCTGCAGAAGAGCTCTGGAGCTACAGAGCTGCAGTGACCAGAAAGAGGTCTCGTCAGTTAGAAACAAGCCCAAGAGATCATAACAGTGTCTGTAAATTTTAGGTGAATACAGAAAGGAAAGGTACAGGACATTACCTTCTCCAATGTCTGCTAAATCCATTAGAGAGATAACAAGGATAGTCCCCCCACACTTGCCCAGACCAGCTACTACCTCCCAATAAATATAACAGAACAGCACTGTGGATGCTTTCTTCTGTTTCTCTGACAAGCTCCCATAAACATGATAGATAACTGGCTATCATCAATCCATTATGAATTTTCTGCTGCTAGAAATTATATAGAATAAATGGGATGGAGTCTGTCTATGAAGTTTTCCTGCAATTTGCCCTGATTCCTTCCAGATGCACAAAAGAAATTTTGAGTACTAAATATATATAGGAATGATTTGAGTAGGTTGAGTAGGTTTAAAATTCATAAATATACCACTACAGTTTTAAGTTTTGCGAGGCAAAAAATTAGACTGAACTCCAACTACAGGTGGAAGGCTGGCAGAGATAAGGATACTGGAAATGCAATTGCGAATATAATTGAACATAGAGTCTGGGGTCTTCATTTAAAATTCAAATATCCTTTTAATGTTTTAAAGGATAATATCCCATCAATTATAAGTTGTTTCTTTCTGGTGGGAATACATATTAATATAATGAAATGTAATGAAATCAGGGAAAAATTATTTACCAGGACAAAAATAACAGGGGGAGTGGGGGAAGGGAGGGAGGATTTAGCATGATGTTCCAAGCTATGAAATGGTGTGGGTACAGAATTATCCAGCAGTAACTGTTTATTCATTTGATGCTTTGCGTTGTAAGATTTATTAGATTGCTCACTTACCATGCACATGCAACTACAGTTCAAATGTATATGGCTACTTTGGTTAACCATGCATATACAAAAGGGTATAGGTATATTCTTCTGTCGTGCTCATGTGTGATTTTGATTACTCAGTTTATCAAGCAAGAACTGAATCAACAGTGTCACTAGGTTTATTTTTTGCTGTCACATTTTTCTGTTGCTTTCAGAGTCCAATGGTTTCTGTGCTAGGAGGATGAGAACTTAGACATTCTAACAAGTGAAGCAAAAATTCCCTTTTGTCACTTAAAAGCGAATCATCCTGTAAAATAATTATTTGTTTTTAATGGGCTTTTTTCTCTTTATGTGGGTGTTCAAATGCATCAAGCTGGCTTTAATTTAGGTTATTTTAGGATTTTGCGTAAATATAATATATATATATGATTGTTCACAGAGCATACAGCAGTGATGTGTTCACTGATTCTCCACTAGAGCTTGTACAAAAAGAAGGAACTGTCAATTTTTCTTTGATAATAACTGAACTTGTTATACTTTTCATTTCCCTGGAGTGCCATCATAACTACTCTATTTCTTCTGCAAGCCTAAAATTCTGCAACTTGTAGTATGTAGTCTTCTCTTTAGCTATAGGATTTCAGCCTGTAAATATTTTCTGAACTAGTGCAGTCAAATTCTTTTCTGCTCAGAAAGTGGTATTTCAGTTCTCCCTCAGAACAGTTAAAATATTTATAAAATGACAGGAAAAAATCCAGTTAAATATCTTGAATTTAGCTACTGCCTTTCAGAATGTAAAGGTCAGCCATAGCTACTGAGATTTGTTATTCAAGAACCTTAATCCATAGCAAGATAATAAAAGCAAAACAAACAAACAAAAAATAATAATAAAAAAAACAGATGTTGCATTTTGGTAGCAAGATTTGCTACTTCTTTTCTGTAGCTACAGACATGAAATTTATTTGCATAAATGTGACAGTGGCATAGAAATTATAGATGCATAACAGCTATGTCTCATTGTCACTTTTGAATCTTTATGGTATGTTTCAGTGGCAAAGGAGTTATTGTCTTATGTTTTGTGAATTCTTAGGCAAAAGGTCAGATTCCTAACCTTGTTTTCAGCTGGTTAAGTTTTTTCTGACTTCCACAATGCAGATAAAATGAAATTAGTGTCAAAATTGCAATTGTGAAAGGATAATTATCTGTTTTATTTGAGGTCTTTAAAATCATAAAGGACGTATACTCCTTACATGTAAAGTGAGCCTTACACTGGATGTAAAGTTTACCATGCAAAGCTTTTACCTAAGTTTATATGAAATGTGAACTTTGGGCCAATTTCCCTCAGGAGATTACAAATGATAACATAGGTTTCACAAGCAGATGCTTATAAATACCTGATGGGAGTATGTAAAGAAGATAAAACCAGACTCTTTTCAGTGGTGCCCAGTGACAGGACAAGAGGCAACAGGCACAAACCAAAACACAGAAAATTCCACTTGAACACAAGAGAATACTTCTTTACTGTGAGGGTGGTCAAACACAGGAAGAGGTTGCCGAGTCTCGAGCCTTGGAGATGTTCAAAACCCAATTCGACACAGTCCTGGGCAACCTGCTCTAGGTGACCCTTCCTGCGCGGGGGGGGTTGAACCAGATGATCTCCAGAGATGTCTCCCAAACCCAACTGTTCTGTGATTCTGTGATGCTGCCTGTCTTGCAGTGTGAATACCATACAGTTCTTTTAGCTATTTTACCTCTTTCTCCTTGTTATCTATGCAGTGGAGCCACCTGTCCTTTCATAAATACTTAGTCAATATTCAAACCTCCCATTCATTCTGGCCAGGCTAATTTGGAGAACACAGGCTGATTCCTTAGAAAGGATCTGTATGCCAGCATCTCCTTCCTGCCTGGAAGGTTATAATAGCTTACCTGGGTGTGCCGTAATTTGGGAGAGAGATCCAAATTGCCTGCTCCACCCCCCAACACACATTCTCTTTATTTATTTATTTATTTTTTAAATTCATTCTCCATCACACATGTGTCTATATGGATTTGAATACAGGAAAAAAAAACTGTAAATTATCTCCCTATCTTGTAGGGAGAGCTCTAGGTCTGCTCACAGAGCCCACCCTTGGCAAAACGGCTGGGATGAGAGCAGCTAACAAGACAGGACTGGGAGTGTAGCAGTGTGTGTGAGTGGGACACCCAAAACTGGGAGAGCATTTGCTCAAAATTGATCTTGGTAAAGAGGAAGATGACCATCAACTGGATTAAACAATACCACAAAATCATCAGGAGACTGGTACCCTGGGGGCTCACTTGCCAGTGACTGGGGTGGCAGGGTGCAGGGGTGGCCTGGGGTGACACAGAGTGGGGCACCTGCATCCCTTGCAGGAGGGGTGTGTGGGTGAGGGGTCCCCTCCTGCCCAGATGAGGGGTGCCTCTGAGCTCCGGAGCCTGTGAGCGTGCAGGTGCACGTAACATGGGGGGTGAGGAGTAGGGGGGGAGAGTTTACAACTTTTTTGGATTCGTTATAGAAGGGTGTTTAGAAATTTGTAGTTGTTTGCTAACATTTTGCAAGTGTGTAGGGTTGTGGTTTGTCTGTTGTTTTGCTGATATTGATCCTGAATGTATAGTTCACTAATTCTCAGTTAATTAGGTCTTGTTAATAAATCAGTAAACCTCTTCAATCCTGATCTGGTTGACACTGTGTGAACTGAGCAGGTTTTCCATGTGACAAGGACTTGATTGACTAATGAACTGCCTCAAAGCTGTGACTGAACATTTTGGAAACATGAATGCTTCTCTATCTGCACCTAACACTTTCCTTACAGTCCCAGCAGCTAATATTAGAGCAGTCTGCAGTTGCACTGCATCCTAAATCCCACTGATTATGTGAAATGAAAAGCATTTTGAGGGAAATGCTTCCCTTCTCAGTTCGCAGCATATTCTGTTAGGACACATTAAAGGGCTTGAAAGGTGGTGGTGGGGGGGGGTTGCTTGTTTTTAGGGTTTTTTTCGTGGGGAAGGGCTGTTTTTGTTTTGTTTTGGGGGTAGGTGTTTCTTCTATTTCAGTGTACTTTCACTCCTCCCAGATTTTGGAGGGCTTTTGGTTTTGCTTTTTTGGTTTCTGTTTCTTTTTTTACAGGACAGCCACTGAGAGGCCCTTGGGAGAAATCTCCCAGCTCACTCTCTCTTCCTCTCCTCTATTTTTCCATTGGTTTGCAGTTTGTGGCAGGAAAAGGTCATAACTTGTATTTGGTACAGAGAGATGGTCTTCTACAAGTTGTTGGGTAAAGCTGCTTTGCCTTTCAATCTACAATCTGTAGCTAAATAAAAACTCCTGTGGTTGGTTTTGACATTATTTCAAGCATATTTGATCACAGGTCCTTGGCTTGAAAGTCCAACGTGTAAATCACGCTGTTCACACTGGAGAAGTAACTGGCGAGGATGGCTAAATCACTCCATTGCATGTTGAGGTCTACAAAAACTGGTATGCCTTAATTTGACAGGTCTTTTAGCCAGACACAGATCATGATCAATATTCATAATTTATGGTATGATCATAATTTACGGTATGAGTCTAAGCCAGAATCCAAAGGTGTTTGGTGAATTCTGAAACAGATGTAGGAAAAGATTTCTGTTCCCCAAAAGTTTCAAGTGAGTGTTTTGATACTTCATTTTACAAATGGTGTTTTCCAGGTTTCTATTAGCTGAAAATATATTTAATAGTTTAAATACCTTCATTTTGACAAACTTCCACAATTTAATTTATTCATTAAAAGTATGGTCAGAATATTTATCTTGCCCTCTACATTCAACACTCCCAAACCGATATTTTACATTGGAAAACCCTCTCTGGAAAGCCAGGCATGAAATCTAGTATTTAAAATAATCTCATGAATCTCTCACTTTGCATCCCTGCTACATTCAGATATTGCAAATGTATGCTCTTTGACATAATGTCCTATGATTTTTTCTCCTGTAGAATGTTATCTGTTCACCTGCTTCTTCAGCTTTTACATTTGCCCTTCCTGCCTCTGTTATTTATTCTTTGAAAAACACTCAACTCTTTCATATTAAAGGAACACGTAACATCTTTATTTATATCTACTGCTTTATATCCTCTTAAATGTAATCCTTATCTTGATTTTTTTATGTATCACAAGTTCTGTCAATCAAGGTATACTGGTTCCATTAAATTCTTGGTGATAATTTTTCAGAATTTATTATTTTATAATTTTCAGTGCATTAACTATTTGGGATGAAAAATTGCCCTTGATACAGTATTAAACTGAAGTTACAGAGGAAGATACTGCTTAAGAAATATTCGATATGCCATCCTTATTTTGAATAGCAAGCTACCCAATAGTGGTGGGTTGGTATATAATTGTATATGATATAATATATAATATTGGAGTATATTGGAGTAATTTGCATCTACTAACTTTTCAATGATGACATTAGAATATATTCAGGAGTCTTAAAACTTCCAAAAAAGTCAGCCTTCCAAATCAGAGGACCAGATCTTTTTTTGTCTTTAGTGTGCAATTCCAGAAAAGTATCCAAGGAGGACTGAAATTGTCTGATCTATGATGGGAGCGACACAATTCTTTTGCTTAGGAAAGACTACACCTCTTTTTCGAGCCATTATGATTCTTCTATCTGACAAAAATCCCAGGCAAGTGACAAAAGATCAGTATGAGTTGCTTCAAAAACATTTTAAAAAATTATATCAATATTTGACACTTATGGCATAGGAACAGTCCAGTTGCAGCATGTTTCTTCCTGGAATCTGTCTTGATTTTCTTTCTTATTTTTGACTCTTAACACAAGGGACATTTATTATTATTACACTCTATCCTATCTATTATAGTTGTGCATATTAATGTTTTTCATTTTTATTAATCCTATTACTCTCTGGATAAGATAATATCTCACAGCAATGAGCTACATATGTTAATTAGGTATTCTGTAAGTTAGCTCTTCAGGTTTAAAAATGCTTGTAATTAAATTGATTGACCTATCTTTTTGTTATAAGAATAACTCTAACTTTTAATTTACTTTCTGTAAAGTATTCCTTATTTATTGAGGTATATTTTAGCACTTGTTATTAATCTTATCTTTTAATGTTCCAATATCTCCCTCTATTGAAGCTCTCTTATGTGGCTAATCCTTCAGGACCTGATACAAATCCTACAACAGGAAATAAATACTCATGAGAAGTTTGATATTCTACTGCTTTTCAACAGAAGAGTGAACATAATAATGAACATCAGGTATACTTTTTGGCCAGAAGGTCAGAATACATATTTTTAACACATTCTTATTGTATCTCTCTTCCACATATATTGTAGTACCACAGAATCACAGCATAGTTGAGGTTAGGAAACACTCTGGAGATCATCTAGTCCAACTCCCCTGCTCAGGCAGGGTCACCTATGGCAGGTTGCCCAGGTATGTTTTGAGTTGGGTTTTGAATATCCGCAAGGATGGAGACTCCACAAGCTCTCCAGGCAACCTGTTCCAGTGTTTGACCACCTGCACAGTGAAGAAATGTATTCTTATGTTTAAATGGAATTTGTCTCCATTTCATCTTATTTTGTCACTGGGCACCACTGAGAAGAGTCTGGCTTTGTCTTCTTTACACCCTCCCATCAGGTATTTATACACATTTATAAGATGCCCAAAACATTTCTCTTCTCCCAGCTAAACAGTCCCAGTTCTCTCAGCATTTCCTTATATGAGAGACATTCCACTCCCTTAATCGTCTTAGTAGCTGGACTCACTCCAGTACCTCCATATGTCTTTTGTACTGTGGAGCTCAGAACAGGACACAGCACTCCAGGTGTGGCCTAACCAGTGGTGAATAGAGGGTAAGGATCACCTCCCTCAACCTGTGGCAATGATCTGCCTAATGCAGCCCAGGATACCATTGGCCTTTGCTGTGAGGGAACATTGATGGCCCATGTTCAGAGTGCCCACCAGGACCCCTAGGTCCTCCTCTGCAAAGCTGTTTTCTAGCTGGTCTGCCTCCAGCCTGTATTGGTGCATGCAGTTGTTACTCCCCAGGTGTGGGACTTTCCATTTGCCTTTGTTGCACTCCACGAGATTCCTGTTAGCCCATTTCTCCAGCCTGTCAAGGACTCTCTGGTAAAATTTTTCTTTCTTGCCTGCTGATGCACATCAACCAGCACTTTCACAGATGTGTCCAAGGTAACTGGTTAATGAAGAATGTCGTCTCTGATATTTTACTCATCACTCATCTCCTAATTGCCTTGTATTTAGTGGAAGCAAACCAGCCTGTTGGCTATTTTCAAAAAAAAAAAAAAAACAAACCAAAAACCAAAAACCAAAAAACAAAAAACAAAAAAACTTTCTCATTTCATTAATAATCAATGATTTATACAAATCAGAACAGCTCCAGGAGATTTGCTGAGAGAGATAGAGTTGTGTCCGTGTTGTTAAGGTATTGATTTGAAATATGTTCAGGTTCTTGCTTCTCAAAACCCTGATGAGCAACATGATCTTCTTAGATCATGTCTAAGATGTCTTGTCTTTTAGGACAGTGGAGTCTTTTTCTTGAAATGACACTGACACTTTAAAATTGTTTCTATAAAACGGAACTGTGTTCTAGACAGATGTATTCTTAATAGTAAATTACAGTAATGAATTAGCAGAAAGGCTGGACTCCAACTCTTACGGAGCCCATGGTCATCACAGTATCCTGTCATTACTAATCATGACAAAATTCTTGCTACCTTGTGCTCCTGCAAATAGTGATTCATTCTAGCCATTATGCCTGACTTCATTCAGTCTCAAATATGATCTCACAATTACCCTGAGGGCCATTGTTTTTAACAATATAGAGCAAATCTGCTATTGAAAGTACTGAACATTGTTTATGTATTAAATATACCTAAAGTAATCTGTGACCTTACTGGATTCTCAGAGAATAATGTAATAAGGTTGTTAAGTGCTAGCTGAAGGAATAGGAAAGCTTTCTAGGCCATTTGATGGTTTAATGGCATAAAGTGGTTAGAGGCAGGATTTTGAAAGTGCTCAGTGCAGGTTTAGATCTGCCCCCTATTAGTTTAGTAAGAGTCTTATTATTGGCTTCAGTGAAAGCACAATAATGCATGCATGCAGCCTGCTTTTGAAAATCCCACCTAGTAGCAGGTACTATTTAAATTTGTTCTTGTTTTTGTTTGTTTCATAAGCCTCTTTATTTTTTTTGATTCACTAATGTCCTTTTGTATTCTCTTGTACTTTGGGTTTAAGAGTTCTTCCACTTCTATCAATCCACTTATTCCTTTCATTTGAACTTAAGTTGAACATTTCATTTATCCATCATTTAGATTATTATTGTTTCATCCAATTTTGCCTATTTTGAAAGACATTCAGGAACAAAAGGAATAGAAATACAGGCTTTTGCTGAATTGTTTTTAAGTAAAAAAGTTTTAAGTTTAAAGATTTTGTTTACAAACTTATTTAATTTTCCAAAAACACTCTTCTTAAAAGTATCTGATGAACTGACCACATATTTCATTACACATACAGCTTTATAAACACATCTGGAGAGTGTTTAAATCAGTACTCTTTCAGAGGAATAATGTAACTGAGGGCTTCATAATACGCCTACTACAGCATGAGGCAGAATTTGCCACTTGCAGCACCACTAATGTTCTGAACAGTTTGTTTATGCAAAATGCATTGAAATTAAAACAAAACAGCCCTAGTTACTGTGTTTTTATAATTTTGGGGAGCTGCAGACATAATTCTAGCTTAAACAAAGAGCTACCTATGGTTTGAGTATGCTGTTTTGCCCCAATGGCTAACAATAAGAGTGAATGTCTTCACTGAATTTTCTTAACTAACTTTCTCCATTATCCTTTTCAGTTCTGCTTTGGTTTCTGAGTCTAACATTAACAAAGTACTTGTTCTCTAAATAATTTTCCCTAAGTTCTCTGTCGTCTACCTGTTTGCTTTTTTGAGGTTATTTTACATTAAAAAATAATTATTGACATTGTTCTACAGCTTATCACTTTTTTTATTTTTAGGCAAAAGCTTACTTGTAATAATAAATAAATGAAATGAGAAGTGTTCATAGTAGTAGGGGGAAAATGGAGAAATCCTTTTCTCTTGTTCAGCTTGTCTCTGGAGAACAAGAAAAGAGATTTTTAGTGCTTCTCAGTATAGTCTACTAGAAAACCAAGGCTCAAATTGAATTTGCACTAGTGTGCTTCAAGGTGAAAGGAAGTCCTTGTCAAATCTTTGTAGTAGGTGAGGAAGATGAGAGATTTCATGATTAATAGTCATGGGGAAAGTTCAAATAGCCTTGGTGCCAGCTAAGGAAAGAATAATATGCTTGAACCCTGCACTGATAAAACAAATGGTTACATATATCTTTTGCAGCTTCATTGTATATATTTTTATTCAAGATTTTTTTTTTTACTTTAACCTGTTCATATTTTCCCCTCAGAAATAAGCTTTAGTATTATTTATTATTCTACTTGTTTTATTGCTGCAAATACACCCAAGTTATGCATAAAGGTGTTTTGTTATATATCTGAGAGCATAAGAGTGAAGTATGCTAATTATGCCTCTAAGTCATTCATTCTACCGAGGCTCCCATAAAGGTCAGAGAAACTAGTGTGTGGGAAGCGAGACTGCTAATCAGAAAGGTCACACTGCTGCTAGGAAAAAGGACAAATAGAGAGGCCAGTCATGTTAAAAGATGTTAGAAACACCAGACAATAGCACAGGTTGTATAATTTTCAGATTGTAACAACTCATCCAAAATATAATACCATTTCCTTTCTTCACAGCTTATTGTGGAAGCATTCCCCGTTACAGAAAGGCTAGTTCTGTTCAGTGGGCAGAAAGAAATGAGACTTCTCTAACAGAGTACACAAGTGAGGGAACAGCATTCATAAATGCTCCAAAAGGACAGGTAGATATTTAAAGTGAACTTGTTTATCAACTGACTAGCACACTGCTGTGATTTTCCTGCCTGAGGAATCAGCCATTCCCTTTTTCTATGTCCTGTCCCAGTTCAGGGGAAAGCTGAGCATGCAGCTACAGCACTTGAAGTCAGGATTCCCCTTCTCTCCCCATCCACAGCTGTGGGCAGTTTACCTTTACTAATTTCTACTTTATTTGCAGAACAGATGCATGAAAGAAAAATACTTGAACAAGACATGTCACACTTTAAATTGTTGGTGCAGGTGGAAAATCGTATTTGCATGAGCTTGTGGCCTCTCAGAGATTTTAGGTCAAGTTTCCAGACCAGCTGCCTGAACTGCTCACCTCATACTTGTATTGCCAGCAACCCGGGAGAAGACAGAAACACACAGTGATGAAGGTAGAAGCTGAGGGTAGAGGGAGCAAGGTGGGGACATTGAATATGAAGTTAGATCACTCTAAGCTGTCATGAAATACATTGCCAGTGCCTCAGTTGTCTAGAACAGACTGATGGGGAAACAAAATAGATCTGGCCTTCTTGCAGATGTTGCTTATACCAAGAGTCCTATACTAAGAGCCCTTAAAAGCTTGTTCATAAGAACTGCTAGTAAAGAGGGACTCTGATACTGTTCGGTGATTAACCACTCTCAGCTCCTTCATTCACCAGCCAACCTTCCAGCCTTCATGGAGGTAGCAGGAAGGGCAGACCTAGCTCTGAAGGGCTCTTTCCTATATCTACACCACCTCTACCTTTCCCACTGCTCACTTTCATGTGAAGATTTGAGCTGACCCTGAGTTTATGTGATAGCAATCTCATTTAGGACATAATCAATATAATCTTTTTCTTTTTTTCTGCATCATACAATAAGATAATATCCCATTACTTTAGAGATAAACACTGGAGGAATTAGAATGGAAAGAAAAAATCCCTGTCAGCATTCTGAGTGCTGTCAAAATAATGAAGATCTGGTCTTTGTCTTTTCCTACCATTCATCAATAGATGGTGATAGAGACATTGTTTCCTTGAGTTCAGACCAAAATATTATCATTGTAAACATGCCAGGTTGCATCTGCAAAGGACTAAAGCATGTGCTATGAAATGCTCCCACTTCTGGATTAGGCTGCAATATTACAAATACAGAGGTCAGTTTGGGGGCCTCTCGGATTTAGATCCTAAATCACTTTTCTGGCACTGTGATCTTCACAGTTCTTAGAAATAGGAAGTTAAAGAGAGTTAAAGAAGACCTATATGTCATTCTGTATGTTATTGTATTTGCAATTCTGCATATGATAAGTTCTGCTCATGGAATCACATCTTCACTTTGACTTGACTGGGGAGATCAACTAGTTTATTCCTCATATTTGGCTTTTTGGGGACTGGTGATATAGACACATGAATTAAATTGCATAAGGAAATAGGGAAAGGTCGGCACTAGGAGAACTGAACTCTATTTCTTTGTTTCTATTTTATGTTTCTTCCTTTGCTTGGTTTAACCTGTATATATGAGGCATTCTTGCTTATGGCTTTTCAAATGAGGGTGATTTTTACCTTTGATGTCTTTGTTATATATTGCCAGGAAATTTTAGGACAGATTGTATCATCCATATTCTGTATTGACAGCAGCGACAAAAACAGAAAAAAATGAGAATTTACTTCTTTTAAGTGCTTGAATTAGCATGTTTTTATCCACCTGTTTCCTGTATAACATAAAGCTATGAAAACATCAGTTTATCCATATGTATTTCTCATTTTGACTGCACTCTCTTAGGCAATTGAAATCCAATGTGTGAAGCTAATGGCTTCTTCAGCAAAATCTTCTTCTACCTGCAGTGCTAATCTCTCATTTTAAATTCAAAATGAAATGTACTTTATTTGTTTGGGACAGGGGGAGGGGGTTCTCGCGTTCTATGATTGGAAAATAAAACTAATCCTTTTATGACAGCATTTTTTAATATCTATTTAGTTTTCATCAGCCCCTCTTAAATCATTTTGCATAACAGTCTCATTTAATTTAAAGCTGAAATGTACTGCAGAAGGGCCCCTAGCTAGTTAGAATGGAGGACACAGAAATGTGATCGGACTGGTAACAAAGTGTGTCTGTTCATTGTTACGTTTCTCTCAGTTTAATTTATACTGACCATTTCCTGAACATATCCATTGTCTAACTGGCAAATTCTGAACTAAGAATTTTATTTTCTTTCAGATAGCAGAGTTACAGCTCTCAAATATATTGATGAGTTTACAGCCTTATTACTATTGTCTTACTTTTGGCAGTCTTAAGGAATAAGACACTGCTTGGCCATGTTGCTTTAAATGCTGGGCAACTCAAGACATTTGGAATATTGTGCTCCTGTGGGACAGAGATGGGAAAAAAACACCTGTGAGCTCAGAAACAGCAGCTATTTATGGGCTGAGAATGATGCCATATGGCCTACGCCAGAACCAGCCTGTAGTCTTTACTGGCTATAGATGCAGTCTGAGGACGCTAGCTGCACTCTTTTCTCTCTCTGGGCATTACATACCTTCACAAATATTAGTCATTCCTTCCTGTGTGATGAGAGTGCATAAGCAGTAAAATTATGGTTGTTTTGGATAATAAAACAGGTTTGAACATTGTCTCTTTTTCAGCTCCTTGCTCATTCACTTATACTCATGACTGAGAACATACAGGCAGCTATAACTTCATCTAAGCACCTTTTTCAGCTCTATTTTTAGTAAGGATAATTGTTTGAACTCCAGCTTCTGTCTACTGAAAAGGCTGAAATAATTTTGTTTTATAAAAAATAAAAACAATTGCCCTGACTTAATGAAAGGTTCTATCTAGCTGAGTGGCCAGTGGCAGACATTGAAGCAGATGGTCCATAACTTAAAGCCAGTAGTGGCTGTTTCTCTGAAACTAAGGAAAATTTTGTTTCTTTTGCACTATTTTTTTTTGTCAGAATTAACATTTTTATCCTGAAAGAAATCTTACAAATGATGAAAGAATTGATTGACAATTCTTTTTCTGTTTCTACTTCCATTGCTTATGACCATGAATTAAATTAGTTTTCTTTTGCTTTATTAAGATGTATTTGTAGTAGGTTTTTATTTTAAATGATATTTCAGATACTTGGCCAAGAAAAAAAGTGACCAAAAGCTATATATCCTAGTCCATAAAAGTATAATGTTTTTGGGCATGGATTTAGCAGTGGTTGGTTTACATGTGGTGTGGCTGCAGCAGCAGATCTCCTCCATTTAAGCCATGCTTAAATCGGAAGTTGGGTACATCATATTTTTCTGTGGTGTTACAAGTTCCTGTAATTGCTGAAATGCAGAACAACTAAAGATTAAACCTAACTTACTGTAACTTCTCTTTATTAAAAAAAAAAAAAAAAAAGGCTCAAATTCTCAGGACAACTTAATTTTCTCTGCCTGTAAAGCATTTTACAGAACATTGATTCCAATATGTCAAATACACTTTTTTTTAAAAAAAAGTTTTTCACTTACTATCTTGTCTTGACATGTTTTGATGTTGGCCACAGTAAAGAGGAAAATCATGTCATGAAACTCTCTTGTGGAAATTTACATGGAAACAACATCTACCAAACACAAGACATTCCCCACACTAAGGGATGTTTTACTGGTGCAAGTTAAGAACTCTGCAAACCTAAAAGATTTGACCATTTATTTCATACATGGCAGATAGGCCACTCAGATACTGACCTTGGCAGCATTATAAGCTTTATCACAAAATAGATTTTACTGAGACTGTTTTGTCTGTGTCTTCTCATGCTATGTGTTTGTTTCTAATATTACCTGTCTGTTAGGCTGAGTAAAACATTACTTCTCCACTTGCTTGGGGCATGACTGTAGGTCAAAACATCCCACTTCTTGAGATTTGGCATTGTTCAGTGAACAACATAAAAATCTATTCTCAATCATTACTGTTTTTGTAGGGGTACTATATGGGGAGTCCTATAGACCCTACTTTTTAGTTTACCTGGAGTCTTTTATACATCGGATCTAGGTATCCTCTGTGGAATAATTTAAGGAAGGCAATTTGGTTAAAGATGAGAGGAAAATCAAGCCTCAGAAAGGAAGGTGTGAGGATGAATGTGGTAAAAACATGTAAATAGCTTATATGAGCAGAGAGACTAACTGCTGATTTAAAATGATGCCAGATTCTGTTAATATCCAGGGCACCTGCTCAAGTCTCTCTCTTAACACTTAGTGCAACAGTAAAGCTAGCATGAACTGAAACATCATGATTACAGGAGAGATGCTTCCCTTTACTTTTGAAGAAGGAAAGATTTTGGAAATAGACAAAACAGAAAAATGGGAGTAAGATAAATAAGAATGGTGCAGGTGTCCCTATGTAATCTGCTACTATCTATTTCTCTCTCCACAAAAATGCCTTCTATTCTGATAAGCACATCAGATAGGCCAAATATCTGATGAATTTAGAAGGATTATATGTAGAAGATGCAAAGCATTAAACTGATGACCAAATAAATTTAATCACTCATAATGTGAAATGATCATGTGAAATATATTTGCATAAATGTCCTCATAGCTATGTTGAGCTAATTTTTATATAGTGAATAAATAAAAGAAATATGTATTCGTGACTTAGGAGCTGAGAATATGATTCTGCTATGGTCCCTTTCCAAATCCCTGTAAAATACTTCTTCCTTTCTTCTGTCCCTGAGACAAGTCAGCTCAGCTCACTAAGCCAGCGAAAAGCCATCCATTTGTGTGGTTGCTGGATTAGTTATCTCCTAGTTTAGAGGACTTACTTGTTTCACAAAGAAGTCAAAGAAACCACTCAGGTTACACAGGCAAATGCAGGACAACTTAATTGGAGGTGAAACTGGAAGGGCAGGAAGAAAAGTTATTGCTACAGTTTCCTTATCTTAAACCAACTTGTAACCTGGAGTGTTCAGGCCTGGGAAGTACTGGATAGGGACAGCTACACGGAGTGCTTAGAATGCTACTTACGTCCCAGTCACTTGCAGTTATGTTAATACACCTGAGGTAATTTCATGAATGAGTGCATATTCAGTATTCTGAATATGGGACCTGACCTGTAATTGAGGCAAAGTGGCATACCTGTGCTGCTTTCAATAACTGCATATTACATTAGGTCAGCTGCAGCCCTCCTTTGTTTGATTAGCACAAGGATTCTGGTTTGGGAGATTTGAAATATGGAGTGAAAAGAACAGTGAAAATGGGTACACTAGAAATGATTGAAACAAAAATGAAAATTAATAAAAAGATTAAAAGAAAGAAAGGGTTTACTAAAAACAGTAAGTCTGTATTCTAGCTAGAACACTTGTGTTTCTGGATTATAATAAAAAGAACAACTCTTAATAGCTTAATAGCATCTATACATTTTGAATTAGAAGACTCTCTTGATCTTTTAGGACTATATCAAGATTTTAAAACTTTGCAGACATGTGACACTGGGATATCATGCAGGGATCAAATTCACTGATAACTGACCTAAACACGGGCCTGGCTAAATTTATAATATAAATATGTCTATTTTATGAGCTTTTTCTTATTCTTAACAATGGTAATGGGGGAAATTTAGCAACAAAACTCTGACTTAGTTTTTCTGTTCCTTTCAGAATGCTACATACTCCAGAGTTTGCTGAGTTCATTTGCCTCTTTCTTTCTGTGGGCCGCTCATCAAGAAGTTTTCTACTGCTTGCCTAATTTACAATTGTCATCCAATAGAGATTATCTTAAACAGAGCAAGTCCCTCTCATGTTCACTGGTGGCATCTGAAATTATTGGCACTCAAGTGACTGTGTCCATGTCTACTCTAGAATTTTCCAATTGTTAAATAGCATGTTGAATTATTTGTATTTCAGGCCATAAACAATTAGACTATAACAAGAGTGTCTATGAGATTATTTTTAAAGAATAGCACAATTAGGGAAGACAGTAACAAGCTCAAGACACCTTGTCTCCAAAGCAGCTATCTGCTGGGTCTGTAACACCTGGAGTTTCTTCAAAGTGTATGGCTTTATTCTTGAACAGAATATGTTCAGAGCTATGTGCAGCAAGAGCTAAATAATGGGGAAAAGGAGAGCACCAAAGGGTGAAAAAGTGCTTGAGCCTGCTTATTATGACTACCTGTCAAGAGGGCCCTGGCAGTCATCAGGACCACAAGGAACCTGGAAAAGCCAACAAACTACTCACATGGGGCAGGAAAAGTTTTGCAGGGCTTGATTCTAAAACTTGACACCGTGTTTTGAGAATTCATAGTCTCACGTGTATTTTTTTTTTTTAATCAGGAACATATATTTCACATAACAGATTGCATTTCAAAATAGCTCTCAAAGGAATACAGAACTGATGAGAATTCATTAGTTAGAAGAGTGACAAGCAGCAAGTTATTTTTAAAATGACTAGCATAAGGGCAGGTGGATGAAGCTCATAGAAACTAATCTATATGAATGATTTAAAATGAGATTAGATTAAATGTTAATCACTGTGCTGTTGAAACATTGTGTAGTTGTTGCTTTATTTCACCAATAAATAAGTTCATGGAGTATTTTGAATTAACATTTTACAATATTTTCCAGAGAGGAGTGGATCTAGTAGCATGCATGAACAAAAATCCTAAACCTCTCCTCTCCTAATTGTTTAGATTTTGAAATAGTGGATCCCCTGTAAAAGGCTGACGTATATAAGAATAAAAGAAAAAAACAGGAATGCCTCTCTATTAAGTGGTTAATAAGAAATGCAGGCATTAGTGAAATCAATATACTCATCCCAGCTTGTGATTTTTCAGTATGAGTCACCTTGCCCGAATGGCAGAGTGGGATTGCTTTGTCCAAAGATTTTTATGACTCTTGCACTGTAGCTCTGCATTCTTATACACATTAACTCTTCTATGCTTTCATGGTGTTATGCAAAACAGATCTATAGCTGGAAGATTTTGCTAGTAAAACTTTACTGAGATGTACTAGTATGAAAGCAAAACTAGTGTGCATACATGTGTTTGTGTGTGTGTATACATACATATATATATATGTATGTGTATAAAAAAATCTACCTGAAGACTTTCTGACAGATGCCAATCATATGCACTTATACCCCTCATCAACAGAACTATACCATAGAAATTTGTAGTATGGATTTGGTTGCAGAGCCAGATTCTTTCTTTGTATCTGCCACACAGAACTTTTTCCATAGATTAGCTATAATGGGAAAGTGGAGGACTTAGTTGCTGAAGACCTCTTACCAGTTGATGCTCTATGGAAAAATGTTTCAGGACTGTGTAAACATATTAATTGGACATTGCTATTAAAGGAAAGAAACAAAAACTTCTACCTTTAATTTCTGGCATTTAACATAGGGTTTAGTTTTCAGAGTCTTCACTCTGACAGGGGTGAGGAGCAGGACAATTTACACCTTTCGGTTCTAGTGATTCTGGAATTTTATGACACACTATTTCTTTAACACTTTTTGACTTTTCTTCTGTCCAAGAGAGATGTAAGCTTAACTTTAAAAATAGCTACAGGGGTAATATCCTGCTGCAAGAGGGAGATTCTACAATAATTTGCATAGCAGTGAGATCCTGATTGTTCTCACTGAATTATTTACTGTTCAAACAGTATGTGGTCAGACATGCTCTTTGTTTACTCTTTGTTCTCAGTCTCTCTAGCCATTATCATTAATCACTGTTTCTGCTTCTTGCACAATATTCTCTTAATTCATCATCATTTTTAAAGAGCAAAAATAGCTATTTAAAAATTCAGTAATTTGGTACTTCTTCTTCTTCTGGCCTATTGCATTTTTATAGAGTATCTATCTTTTTACAATGCTACTTTTCTTCTGAATATGTATAGACAACCTTTTCTTATTTCCTGTGTCTCCGTTATCTGAAATATATTAATCTTGCCTTTTTGCATGTCTTATCTTATATGCATGCATAACTTGATAGCTTCCTTATATCTGTTCCTTTCAATCTTCTTTCTCTACTGTTTTCTGTACCATTTCATTCTTCAATTCAACTTTTTGCTAAAATTTCTTTCAGTGATAAGTGCTGGAGTTTTTAAAAATCTTTCTTATTGAATCTTAGTGATGGTGAAAGCTTGGCTTTACGTCCATTTATCAATGGATCAGGCTAGGAACATCCAGTCCTCTAAGATATATATCCTCTTAACTGGGCTTCTAAGAACCTTTTAGATTCCCCTTCATCTCAGTAACCTTTGTCTGTCTGCTCATGCTGGAATGCATCATTGCCAATGCCAGTGCTTCACTAGTATTTTTGCAGGAAATTTGATCTTGCCTTCATTTGAAATTACCATAATTTCTATTATGAAACCTGGTAAAAGTAAGATTGAACCCCAAACACCATTTTTATTCTTGTTTCTGTTAAAATATTTAGGCAACACATCCAGACATTTATTTAATAACTACTTCATTATGTTATCCACTCTGCTTTTATGTCTGCAAGAAAAAATAGTTACCTACCTTATGTGCCTATATTTATGCTTCAACTTCAGTTGTTGTGCTCAGATACCTTTTTCATTTTTGATTATGTGTTCATCTTCAATTTACTATAAAAACAAGTATACAGTTTATAATACTATTTATAGGAACTGGCAGGCAGAGAATTCTGTAAATCAGAAGGTGAGAGTTCATAATCAGTTTTCCAAATTCTGTAGTCTTAATCCAGTAAATTTCACTTTGCGTTTTAGATATATGAGATTTAAAACAGAGAAATTAATGTCTTGAGGAGAAAAAACAAATATTTTGCAATGATGTTCCACTTATAATGACTTTCTTTGTTTACTTGTAAATGGAAATTTATTGGAAAAATAATTTTACAGAGAATCCTGACTCAGTCTTCTCTATAGGTTTGTGAATGAACCTCTATAATACAAGCCAAACATGATAGCAGTTTTTACTTTATTCTTCAGTGGACTGCAAGGAACACAAATAAGCAACAGATTTATATTCCAGACCTAAAGCAGCTGTGATAGATAGAATTTTAAGCTCTTCTTTGCCAGTGGATGCTGCTTTTGCAAATGGAAAATTTAAAATGCGACAAAATAAAACTCCCCTTTTCTTAAGGAATTTAGGATTTGACTGTGCATAGAAATTAAGAGGAAATGGATGTTCTTGGAAATAAATTAAGTTAAACCTTTCTATAAACCCCCCACGGAGGAGGGGAATTAAGATAGAATAGTCCTAGATTACTTTATTTCTAACTGAAAGCACTCACATGGTTGAGAGCGGTAGAGTTTACCTAACTACCTTACAGACTGTAACCTCATGCCTTTCACGGCTTCGCATTAATGTTTCATGTCGTCTCTATGCAGACTAGCCCCAAGCTGGCCAGGTTTCTATTCATAGAAAAAACAAACGTCAAACGTAATAAAGCCTGTCCTGTTTATTTCAGCGCTGTGGCAAATTTTTTTCCTAAAGAACAAGAATTCAGTAGCAGAAGATTTTCAGATGTATTTTAGGACATCAGTAACAGAACTTCAGGTAAACTGAAGTTAGTCTGATATAGTGTCAACACACCAGAGGGACAAAATTCCATTTAGTAAGTCAAGAAAGAAGCAGTCTGTTCCAAACTGAACACCATTGGAGTTTTTTGTTGTTTAATAATCTTTATAGGCTATTGACAGTCAGTTCTCAGAATGCACTGGATTTCAAATACTTTCTGTAAGCAGCTTTAATCAGAAAATTATTTTCATATTTTTAAAATATATTTATTTTATATAAATTCAATATAAATGGGAGATACTTAAAGTATCTTTTCCAGAATCGAACTAAAACTTCTGTGAGTTTTTCTTTTGACCCAGAAACTACTGGATCAGTTTCTGAAGACATAAATTTAAGAAATGAGGTATTCTTTTATGAATGTAAATTTAACAATAATGACTTCTTCAAATGATACTTGAAATTCTAAAATACAAGCTATTAGTGCTGAAAAAAAAGCAGAATAGCGCTAAAGACTGTATATATCTTATTTAAGTTTTTAAGCAGCTAACATATTCCTACGGAATTTCGAAGATTTATCGAAAACTGGTAATATCTTTTAATTACCAAGTTCAAAAACAAATTAAATTAATTGAAACACAGAAACAGAAAGGAAATAGTTGGCACAAAGAATGCTGATGATACAATTATCATTCCATGTTAAAATTTTTAGATATTTGTTTTGCATATAAGTACTGCAAGAACAGGAACAGAAGATAATTAGGCACAGCAAATTCTAGTTAGTACATTCATGTCTTCACACTGTCACCAAATAGCTCAATATCTGAATATAAGCTGAATCTCACTGATTATTTTATATGTTTTCAAAAAGGACAAAACACCAGCATTTTAAAATATGTTTTACACCATTGTGCTGGCCTATCACTTCATTGTAAATAAAAGAATAGACACTATTGACTTGAAACTTTTCAGGTCTTTTCCACAGAAAAACAAATCATTCCTGTTGTGAAAGTATATACGTGAAAAGGGAAATGTTCTGATGGTGTAGATTTCTCTCTCTCAAAGAACAAAGAATATTCCAACTTTCCACGCAGGCAAGGTTTACTTTAATCATACCTACATTAGTGCAGTCCAAAGCTGTCTCCTTTAAATTAGAAGCATTGCGTATTTTTAAAATCAGTATATTTTTAAATCAGTACAGCTAAAATAAAGATCAAACTTATAATGCTGGCTCCTGGTAAAAAAATAAGTTTTTAGTCTTGACTGGGCTATGACTTAATGGCATGTCTGCATTACACAGTTCAGGGCTACACAGAGATCCAGTAGCTAGCTCAGTTCTCTGAAACTAGCTATGCTGATGAGGCTCTCTGTAATGGTTAATTTATCCACAGGATAAACTTATCCTCACAGAGGATACAGCTGGATTGCTTCTAATATTCAAGTGTTCTGTAGTGCAGGTATATATTCTATAGTACAATGTGTTCTGTAGTGCAGGTATATATACTGCAATGTGTTCTATAGTGCAGGTATATATTCTATAGTACTGCCAATTCTTGTATGCCTTTAACTGAAGCTCTGCTTTGTAAAAGCATCTAAAACTCTACTTATAAAAGAGAATTTTTCCACTAGTTAAGATTTTGTCCTTCATCATCAGATAGTTCTCAAATGGTGAAATGGAGAACAGAATTACTTCAAATAGCAAACTATTTTCTAATAAATCTGTGTACTTGTCCATGTGCAGCAGACCTCTTTCTGAATAGCCATTGCTTCATTTCATCCATGTTCCCATTCACGCCATTTGGATATACCATTCCCAAAGAGAGAAATATATTCTTCTAACTATTTAAGTAATTATGTTTTAAGTATGGTGAAGTCCCGAAGAAGGGACAGTGTCACATACACAGTCTACACGTTTCATTAAATTTCAAATATCTCGATAGCATATTTTGCCATTTACAGTTCAGAGCTGCCAGTGAAAGTATTCTTTTTTTTTCATGTGAAAGTATTCTATAAGTTTGGACCTTTGTTTGGCCTTTTTGATGATTGTTTTCTCTTCTTCATAGTCTATTAGTTTCAGGTTGTCAGTGGGTGTGACAACACTACTGATGTCATCCTATGCCCGTAGCCAAATGGGCTCTAAAAGTGGAATGCACATTCAGAAGTTTATATTGAACATAAGCAGATTTTGGTGATTAAAAGCCTGGCCATTCAAGTAATGAACTCCTTTCAATACAATCACATATCAAAATTAATACAATAGAGGGTTAATTTAGAAAAAAAAGAAAAATATTAACATCCATTTTGCCTTTTGGTTTTTAAAGCTTTTAAATTGTAACTCTATACAACACCATTTTTGTAGTTTTGTGGATATTCACAGAGTCACAGAATGGTTGAGGTTGAAAGGGACCTCTGGAGATCATCTAGTCCAACTCCTCTGCTCAAGCAGGGTCACCAAGACCACGTTTCCAAGGATTGTGTCCAGATGGCTTTTAAATATCTGCAAGGATGGAGACTCCACAACCTCTCTGGGCAACCTATTCCAGTGCTCAGTCACCCTCACAGGAAAGAAACTTTTCCTCATGTTCAGATGGAACTGCCTGTGTTTCAGTTTGTGCCTGTTGCCTCTTGTCCTGTCACTGGGCACCACTGGAAGGAGTCTGGCCCCATTCTCTTGACACCCTCCCTTCAGATACTTATATACAATGATAAAATCCTCCCTGAGCCTTCTGTTCTTGAGGCTAAACAGTCCCAGGTCTCTCAGCCTTTCCTCATAGAAGAGATGCTCCAGCCTCTTAATCATCTTAGTAGCCCTTTCCTGCAATCGCTCCTGTAACTCCATGTCTCTCTTGTATTGGGGAGCCCAGAACTGGACACAGATGCAGCCTCACCAGGGCTGAGTAGAGGGGAAGGATCACCTCCCCTGACCTGCTGGCAGTGCTCTTCCTAATGCAACCCAGGATACCATTGGCCTTCTTTGCTACAAGGGCACACTGCTGGCTCATGGTCAACTTGTTGTCCACCAGGACTCCCAGGTCCTTCTCTGCAAAGCTACTCTCCAGTAGGTCAGCCCCCAGCCTGTACATGGGGTGCATGGCGTTATTCCTCCCTAGGTGCAGGACTCTGCACTCCCCTTTGTTGAACTTCATAAGCTTCCCATTCTGCCCATCTCTCCAGCCTGTTGAGGTCCCTCTCAGAGGGCAACACAGCCCTCTGGTGTATCAACCTCTCCTCCCAGTTTTGTATCAACGGCAAACTTGCTGAGGAGGCACTCTGTCCCTTCATCCAGGTCACTGATGAATAAGTTGAACAATACTGGACCCAGTGGTGACCCCGGGGGGACACCGTAAGCTATAGGCCTCCAACTAGACTTTGCGCCACTGAGCACAACTCTCTGAGCTCTGCCTTTCTGCCACTTCTCAAGCCACCTCGCTAGCTTCTCATCTAGCCCACGCTTCCTGAGCTTGCCAAGGAGGATGTTATGGGAGAGAGTGTTGAAAGCCTTCTGGAAGTCAAGGTAGACAACATCCACTGCTCTCCCCTCATCTACCCAGCTAGTCATCCCATCACAGAAAGGCTATCAGACTGGTTAAACATGATTTCCCCTTGGTGAATCCATGCTGCCTATTCCTAATCACCTTCTTACCTTTCACATGCTTAGAGATGGCATCCAGGATGAGCTGTTCCATCCCTTTTCCAGGGATCGAGGTGAAGCTGACTGGCCTATAGCTCGCTGGGTCCTCCCTCGCATCCTTTTTGAAGACTGGAGTGACATTAGCCCTCTTCCAGTCTTTCGGTCCTCAGGTACCTCACCTGTTCTCCATGTCCTTTCAAAGATGATGGAGAGTGGCCTAGCAATGACATCTGCCTGCTCCCTCAGTACTCATGGTTGTATCCCATCAGGGCCCATGGACTTGTGAATGTCAAGTTTTCCTAAATGCTCATTCTTCTTTCTGTCCCAGTTAATTATAGACAACAGAGGCTGCCTTAGGGTTCTTGTAGGCAGTTTTCTTTGCCCCATTATGGTACTCTCCTCAGCATACCCCAGTTCTAAATGACTGAATTGCTCTTGGAATTTTCTTAGCATGATAAGTCTTCAACTGAATCAAAATCCTTTTTATGAAATTTCTCTTTATTTTTATTTTTTCTAAATTTTCTTCTACTTGTATCTCATTAACTGCAGTTACTTTGTTTCCCCCTTAATATTGTAAGCAGTATTTCCTTCCCACAGGTGATTGCACCCCCCCAAACTCTTAAGAGCAATTAAGAATTTTTCCACTGTGTCATCATCTGGCCAGATTATACATATTTAGTTCTAGAATATCCTCATTTTTAATCACCTCAATGCCTTGGTTATATTTGCTATTCTCTGAAATTCTACCAGTGTCTTCACATCTTTCTCATATTGAAGTGCCAAGAATTGAATGCAGCATTTTCTGAGCTAAGTAAAAGAACTGCTTTTCTCATCCTCATAACAGGAGATGTTCATCCTTCTCTATAAAACAGTAGGTGAATGGTCCTAAACCTGATATTCAGAAGATATATATTTGGGACATAGCACGTAGCTGTAATAGGTTGTACCTTCAAAATGAATTGGATTTCATCAGAACTAGCTATTACAAAATATTCCTCGTCATACCTGAAACACCTTGAGTACTTAATTGTGACTTTGTTAAGAACTGTGTTCACAAGACAAGGTGGAAGTTCTCTTACTCCACTGTGTTAGGCTAGAGCACAGAAAGCTGTTCCATTATTATGTTTGGTTCAACTTTGTAAAAGAAGAGAAGCTTTAATGTTAATCATCATCATTCATGACTGTGTCTGCATTTTCCAGTAATGTATTATTTACCTAACAAATATTTTGTTAGCTCCTCTTTCTACTCTTTTTCTACTCACATGATGTGAGCATTTTTTGCACAGTCTGTATGCAGATTTTGAGTAAGATTTTTTCTTTTTTCTTTTTTTTTCTTTTTTTTCTTTTTTTTTTTTTCTGACCAGCGTGCTCTGAATATCTTGCTTCTGAAATGGCAGTTGGTAAGATTCAGGCAAAGAAAGGAAGAGAAATCTGCATTCATGTTTTGAAGGCATATTCAGTTATAAGTATGCAGCTGGAAGATCTTCTCTTTCTAGCTGAAAAGAATTAGATGGCTCTGGTAGGTTCAGTTCAACCTATTATGTGCTCTGACAGTAGTTCATCTATGCACTGTTTTTGTATGGAGCTTGTAGCAAAGTTAGGGTTAAAGCCTATACCACAAAGGGACTTGTGCAGACAATTATCCAGATTTCTTCTAGGTCTAAGTACGCAGAAAGGGCAGACATCAAACAAAATAGAGTGCATGCATGTGTGTACTGGCTTGTAGAAGCAATAAAAGTTTAAAAAGAGAAGTAATACTTTACCAAATAACCATGAAAAATGATAAATTGTCAAACACCTTGACTATTGCTGCATTTCATTCTTTGGCCTTGACAAACTATACATTGTATCATTTATGTTATGCAAAATGCTTCTGCAACCCTGGTGTTCCTGAAACACTGTGTTGAGCATATTTGTGGCATCTCCATTATCTTCCTTTTTCCTGCTTTATTATGTAGCACTGTATGAGTAGAGACTAGCATGGAGAGAATCCCTGCTTCGAAGAGCTGATAGTCTAAGATGATTATACATCGATGTAGGGTGGCTAGAAAAGCAAACCACAGTGAACTCAAACACAGATGCAAACACAGGTACCAAAGGCCAATGAGACATTATAGCACAACAGAACCTGGTAATAGTCTATTTGCTACTCCAAAAAAGGTCTGTAAGGGACATAGTAAGTGATCTTTCAGATATTTATGGAGAAAGCATGAAAGTTGAAACCTTGAAACCTTTTTAGTGAATAAAGATTTCTGTCTTCATGGGATGACTGTACCAAGGTGACAGCCTTTTGACATCAGTTAAAACATATTATGTAGTCAGTGAATGGACTTTAAAGGTAAGTAACTTATGTTAGGTGCCATAAGAAAAGAGGCTCCATTAAAAGCAAAAGGACTAGAAAAATTCTCTATTCAGCAGAAGTGTGATAATCAACAAAATGACAAGTTTTATATGAAATTAAAGAATTTTGGAAATGAATTAGTTGTGTGGAAGGAAAGACTACATCAACTTTTACACTACATATAGCTATTTTTTCTCAAATCTTTTTCTAAAAATATTTCCCACTAATGCCTATAACTTGTTTTGAACTTAGCTGGGATCATCCAAACAGGTTCTTAACTTTAGTCATTGCTTAATTTAATGGTCTTCTCCATTATAATAAAATTAAACATGGCATAGAAAGGATAAAAAATGGTTTGTTATCTCTTCAAGGCAAAGATCAGTCTTGCTTTTTGTTTTTACAGGGTCTTGTACAATGACGTTTGGTTTCTAGTTACTACCATAAATGATAAAACGAATAACTACAAATAAATTATATATTGTACATTTTTTTTCTATAATGCAGCCATTATATGCTATGATGTGTTCATGGAGAAGTTCATCTATGCACTGCTTTTACATGGAGTTAGTAGCAAAGCTATGGTTCGAGCCTAAATCACATAGGATGTTGTGTCCTGATGGTACAGTTCCATATTCTAGCTAGAATTCCCCATAACATCTCTCTCTGCAGCTTTATTTACTGATCAAAAGGTCCTCCAATTCTGCAAGGTAATCATTTGTCTAGATGACCTCTATTAACTCCCTTCAGAAAAATCTGGGCAAAGAAGATAAAAGCAGTCATCAGATTTATAAGAGCTGAGAGCTCTTTTGTTTGCACAGGACTGTAAATATAAGAAATGGGTTTCATGAAGAAAAAGCTCTGAAATAAAGGTGGAGTTACATTTACTAAGGAAGAGAGACAGACTTATGTCTGAAAGAACTAATTTCAGTGGAGGTTAGCCTTGACAGAAACATATGTTCCCTCTCCCTCAAAGTTTGCATTTTGTGCCTAGTGACCAACTAATATATTCATGCAATATATGCTTATTGCCTTTTCTGTCTTGTAACAAAAAACAAAAAAAATCTTAAGATACTGTTTTACAGTAACTGTCTTATTTCATTTCCAAAGCACTAGCCACCTCACCCACTCTAGTCTTAATAAAAGGAAGTTATTTCATTACTTAAGGCTTATTATGTTTGTGCTTCATTACCTTTTTCTGTGTTCCAGCTGGAATATGTCAGTCATTATGAACAGCCTGTTAAGTCTCACGCCTGCAGCAACTTTTAGCCAGAATTTCTGAATAAAAAAAGGAGAGTGAGATATCACTGCATTCTAGCAGGAACTTAACTACTGAAATATGAGAGCCCAACATATATCAGTGTGCTCTTTACGAGCTGGTTCTTCCTCCCTTAGAGAAGCCTGGACAAAATGCTTCAACTTAAAGTGTTTTTGAGTGTGTATGAGCTCATATGCATACAGTATATATGTGTCTATATTGTTTCACCATGGATGCACAATACCACAGATATTGCAATGTGAGGTTCTATGTTTTGGCATGTCTGTTTGATGTAAACTGATTTTCAGTGTATATCCTCTAGAACCGAGTTTGATAACCTTCAAATTTTATTCAGTCTAGTATAGTCATAGATGCTAATCTATGTCATAGTCATAGAGGCGATCTAAATACTTGCTTCAGTAAAACACAGCAAGCTATTATCTGTTATAAAACAAAATTATGTTATAAAACAATGTTATAAAAGCAAATTAGTCTTGGCCACTTACAGTATGACCAATTTCTATGTCAATTTTGTTTGCTCATTTCTCATAGAATTTCAAGAAAAATCCTTCCTTAGGCTTAGATGAGAACAGAGTTGCAGCATATGAGAAAATGATAGACATGGTGTTTTGATGTTGAATTGTAACAGAACATACAAGTTTCATCAGGGTTGGCTCAAAACTTCTTCACCAGATGGACTAATTTTACCTTCCCTTGGATAAGGATCAAGAGTCTGACTGCTGCTACCATGGTAAGACAAAGGAGTAAATTTGAAATAAAAACATGAGAGAAAGGACTTTGGAGATCTGCAAAGGATAGGTATGCTCTGGAATGCATGTGGACAGGCAGAGGAGTCAACTACCACTTTCTGGAGGACCTACCTATCCAATTCTCCGCCAGCACTAGCCATTGCACTTCATTTCTATTTCTCTCTCAAAGCCATTTTTCACCCTTGCCATGCCACTCTAGGCAGCTAGCTCCTTTTCAATAAGCCTAAAGCTTACTTTGTTTTTTTCTCATTGTTGTTGTTTTTTTCTAACTGAATTGAAGAAATCTTGTTTTACATGAAGGAATAGCTGATTTAAAATCATATTTTGTCTATGAGGTCCAGGGTCACAGACATCACATGTATTTACTAGTAAGCACCTGAGTAAGTCTCTTCAGGAACAGGATTAGCTTCCCATTACTTCTACATAGCACATTTATTTCTGAGAAAATAATGGGTACTGGGACCTGCGTGAGCTGTTGCTGCTTAGAACACACTAATTTTTGCCAACTAAGAGATTGGTATAGTGGAGTTGGTCTCATTTTTATTTCTACTTTGTTGCCTTTTCCCTCACATGTCTCTTATTTGCCTCTGACGTACCATGGTGACAAGTGACCTAGTAACTCCAACATCTAAGAGTTCCCCAAACTGCTGCCCCCCCAACTGCTACCTCCCCCCTTAAAGGGAGGAATTAAATTGGTTTTCTGAAATATGATGGAGTTGAATCTCTAGATTTTAATCTAAGGCATCATCTGCATTTGCGTAGTTTGCTTAGAAAAAGCGATGAACTTAATCATTTGAGGTGAATGTGTAGAAATCAGATCAAAATCTAAACATCATGACTATGCAGATCTATATAAAAGATGTATACTACGTAGATCTGTATAAAAACAAAGCAGATTCTAATGAAACTAGTAGTCATACAGAAATTATTTTCTGACTTTTAGTGTGGATTCTAGCCTTGAAGTAAAGTCTTCAGTTAGTTCAGTAATCAGCCAGAGTTTTGGCCTCTCCTTTCATCAAGATGTATTAGTAAGGCACACATGAACACCCCTATGTGTGTGCTGAGAAATGCCACTTCTTTTTTGACTGGTCACATGAATTTTACAGGTACAATATGTAGCTGATAGGTTTGGTTATCGAGGGTTCACTAGGTCCTTTACCTGTGGCTAGAACAGTTCCAGCCCCTCTTTAGGAAAACTTTTCAGATACAGGAACTACCCTGAGCTGGCTTCTCCACACCCATGGAAACCGTAGTGTAAAGACTGCACTGCAGTCAAGGGATTAGAAGTGGGAAGAGGAGATATAAACATGATGGAAAGACATCTATGTACACAATAAAATACGGTGGTCTTTAGAAAATCCTGGGCACTAAGAGTCTATAAAATCAGACTTTGTCATCTGCATGTCCATCCTCTTTTAGATTAAATTCTTTGTGTGAGACTCTCAAAGTAACAGCAAAACATCTCTAGGTTTTTTTTTTGGTTTTTTTTTTTTTTTTTTTTGATTCTCTCAGAAAGTGAAGACGTGAAGGTTAAGGGAGTTATTATTAATCCTGCATGTGGGTGTCTATGTGGGCTGTCTAGTTAGTTCACTGTACAATACTCAGATAATGTTGTACAATGAAAGCCAATGTGTGAATTCATCCAAAAGCTGGAATGGTGTATAAAACTCATGTTTTAATGGTAAGTGAACATGGAGATTTCATTCTCCATGCTGTTATCATTCTCTGGATTGTCTCTGGTATCTATCCAGATAGATATGACCAGCCAAATCAAGCTTATCATCATTATAAAATACATTACAGTCTTGTTTAGAGACATCCTAGACACAAATAAATAATAGAAATTTATTTTCTATTAGAAAAGTTATTTTATACCTTATCAGAGAAAAGCTTGAGGATCTGCCGCAATTAATGAGTTGGTTCTAAGAGGGCTGTTTCATTACATGACTTTCATTGGAAAGTCATAGCAAATAAGCAATCAAGCAATGTGGTAAAGTGACAAGGAGAGCTAGTATGATGCTAAGCACAACAGGGATGTAGAAGCAGGAAACTGAATTTTTGTCTGTATCTGGCACTGGTATTGTTAATGGGAGAATATGCATCCAATTTTGATATTTACTTTTAATAAAAGATCTTGAAATTCCAGGACTTGAAAAAAAGTGCACAGAACATTTCAAGGGCTGGAGAGAATGCTTTACCATAATAAGCTTAAAACTTAGTTTATCAGGAAGAATGAGATGTGACTTGATTATTCTGGATAAATACAGCTGGGGAAGAAAAACACTGAATTCTAAAGGGTTTTTCAGGCTAGCAAGAAAGGACAATTAAAAAACCTCAGTGTCTGGGACAAAGTGAAAGAAATTCAGGCTAGAAATATAGAAATAAGGCATAATTTTATAACCTTATTTGTTCTTTTAGTAGTAAGAGTAATTAAAGCTTGAAAAAACAATATTGGGAAGTAGAGGATCCTCTTTATCATGATGTGTTCCACTGAGGTTGGAAACAAAACTGAGAGAGGAGTTTTTATCCAACAAATTTTATTAGAGTTTCTGCAGATGCAACAGGGTGAAACAAGGTAGCTTGTTATCTACAAGAGGTCAAACCAAATCTATTGGTTCCTTTTAGCATCTGATTGTTAGGGGATATATACTTTTTGGCACTTTATTTTAAAATTTTTTGTATTGTTTCAATTAATTTTGCCTATTTTGCTATATTTACTAGGTAAATATATTTTTCCTCAGCTCATCAAACTATCCTTTTTCTGGATTGGTGACACACAGCATAAGTCTACCTTTCAATATTCTAGAGAAAAGATGCCTCCAAGACATAGCAATGTGCCACATGAAATGCATTAACATTAGTGATTTATACTACATTCTGAACTGACTTTACTTCACAGAGATAGTGGCTGTTGATTTTACATTTGAGATGAGAATGAACTAAAGTTGTGGAACTAAACAGCTGCATTCTTTGGTCGAATTTTAATATAAACTTTTTAATATATAGCTTGTTCTTTTTATAATAGGGTAGAATGAAGCTATAGGTATGAGTTTTCCAAAGCCATGGTGAGATGCAGGTATAGATCTGGAAGTGAATTTTGCAGTCTGAGACCATCTGTAGTGTTTACTGTCAAAATGATCTATGAGATATGTTGCAAACCTCACTATTCATTGCTAGACAGCACTTCTTGCAGGAAAGTTATTGCCACATATCAACCCCAGATGGATAAGCTTCCAAATTTCAAATACATGCTGACCTACAGATTGAAAGCTTAGCAGATGACTTCTTAGAGAAGAGCAATTTACTATTTAAAATGCTACCAGGATACTCAAGGATATATCCATCAAGAACATTAATTTATCTTTTTTGTATTAAAAATATTGAATGCTTCATATAATGTTTTGCAATGCCAAAGTGATGTTCTTTGATTACCTCTTCAGTCATTACACTTCTTCGGCATTTGAAATGCATCAGAAGAATGAAAATATTTGGTTACAGTGGACATGTGAGTTAACGTTTTTTTTCCTGAGATCATAGATTATTTTCAGAAGGAAAAAAAAAGAAAGGAAAAAAACACAGCTATTCCATTTCAAGATTATTTGCCAAGCAATATCGTTTTAGCCAAGGGATCAATACCTTTATAGCTTGCACTCAGTCAGAAATGGATCCTATGTTTGAAAGTTAATCAATCAATTAATTGAAGAATTAACAAATATTTTATATGCACTTACTAAAGATGGATATACTAGGAGCAATAGAACCCCCTCCCATGAGATGCTGTTAAAATTTGCCTCTAGTAATTTTCTATTTAAGATGCAGTCCTTTAAGCCATTATACTTCTACAATAAAAATGTACATTATCAGGGCTTTTAACACATATAGAAACAGTGTCATGATGCTGTTTATTAGCAACTAAACAATGTTATTAAGTCATTAGGAAAATAACATTTTTAGAAGGATAATGTTTCTTTATAACTGAGCAATCCTATTAAAGTCATTAAGAAAAAGAAGACCACATAAAGGAATGTATTTCTGTAAAAAAAAGTCTTATTCATTTTTATGTTAACTGTTTCAATGATTTTTCCTTTCTATTGGAAACAACGTGATATACAAGATATTTAATAACACACCCCAGAGCTGCAGCTTTATGTTATTCCCACCAGAGTTTATTCACTGTGTTAGCCATAGAGCCTTGGAAACAGAATAATTGTGCTTCTGAACTGGACTCTAGGTCCAGCTACTGTGACATCCTGTCTCCAACAGAACTCAGTACAAGATGCTTATAATGACTGAGGAATCAACACTGGAGGGAAAAATATAGAATATAGGCAAGTCTTTTTTTTTTTTTTTTTTTTTTTTTTTTTTAAATTTGGAAATAAAGAACAGAGGAAATGTGAAGTTGCAGTCTCATAAGACTACCAAATCATCTTGATGAAAAATATGTTCTTGATTTCTAATGGTTTAATATAAAACTGCCCATTGCATGCAAAACAGTGCATGAGCTTAATAAAACACATTGGAAGTACATTGGAAAAAAATGGAGCATCTAACTATTCTGGGATAGCATCTAACTATGCTGAGATAGTCTCTCCTCTGGCCTCCATTATAGTGGGAAAGAGATGCCACCTACTTTGCATTCTAAAGGATGCAAAAATAGACTATAAATGTGATTGCACCCAATCATCAATCTACATGTGCTTAATCCAGGGAACTCAAGTGATGATAGCACTGAGGATGGTGGTCCATCTCAAGTTAATACATGAACACTTCATCTTATGCTATGTAAATATTAATCTATAGTAGATTTATAACTGCAGTGGTTTCCAACTGTACCCAGACCTCAATTGGCAAGTGGCAGTGGAACTAGACTTTCATCCTATTTAGAATATTTTTAATCAAAGAATCTGAAGCCAGATTATGACAGCTATTCATTTATTGACTACTTTAGTGTCTCAAACATTCTGACCTGAGAAATTGGAGTGATTAGTCCCACTTCTACATTTTCACTATGTGATCGACTACAAAGAATTTTGTGATGTTGTATCTTTTCCTTCACTGTGTAACTTCCACCTTTTAAAAACTGCTTCTTTTTCTGTCTTAAGTGAGCTCCATTTGGGGTAGTTCTGTGTTTACACAGCAAACCCAGGAATGTAGTCAAGCAGTATCTAACCTAGTTGTACTCAGAAGAGGGGGTACTTTGATAGTCAAGAGTCCTGGTGCAAAGCTCCCCGGGCAATGCTACCTTACATGGCAGCAACCACGAAGCACATGAGGACTATGATTAGAATTTGTTTCCCATGGATAGAACTTGCTTCATATCAACACTCTTTAAAAGTGCTGTAAATGTATCTGAAATATAAAAGTTTGTTACTGATTTTCTTTTCTTTCTTTACCATCTTGTAACCTTTTCAACTAGCCTGTTAAGAGTCGAATGCAAAAAAAATGCCACCATTGTTTCCATATACTTCTTAATAAAATATGAATGTTATGTGCTCTTTCATTATTCTATGAACTATGAGCTGATGAAGAAATGTATGGCAAAGTATAAAACTACCCAAAGGCTTAATTAAAATATTTCAGAATGAGAAAGATAATAATTTTTACTAATGTCCTTCTGGTAAAGATTTTTCTAGAAGAGTGAAAAACTATAACTGGGAAAGAAGCACTTCAAAGTCTGCAATGATTCTTTATCCTGTAGTATAAGACTTTGCTTTACCAAAGGCTGTTCAGTTCAGAGAATGAGTCCAGACACCAGTCACAGTATATTGAACTTTAAGGTATTGTTATTCACCTGTACTGTTGCTTTTATGCTGGGTGATCACAAAAGCTCCAAAACTTCATTTCAGTTCTTTTCTAAAGAAATTCTAAAAGATTAGATATTATTTGCTGAAATTTGATTACAGACAACCTTACAAAAAGCTTGTGAAAAGCATGTTTAAATGTTTGGGTTTTTTTTTTTAACATCCAAAAACTCTGAAACACAGGAAATACTTCTACAACAACAAAATGTATTCACTAATTTTTTATTGCAAAAGAAAGAAAGGTAGTCATATGGATGGTCTCACATCCAGTAGTGCTCTATATTCCCCAGGTGAGTCTGTTAACTGTTAGGCTGAAGCCATGTTTCTTTTCTTTCTACACTACAAGTCCAAGAGGAGTAGAGTTCACTCTTCTCAGGCTTTACTTTAAAAGAAGTGGCTAAGGCACTTTCCTATGTAAAAGAATGGAAATAGACACAGGCTTTCTTCTTCTGGGTGAATTGTCTAGTCAGCAGGCTTCTTATGACACTTCTGCATCTTTATGCTTCTTTATTCTTAGCAGCAAACAAACCAACTGACCCCACAGGAACAATTTCTGCTTTCTTTTGCCCACATGTCTGAATAAAAGTGACTGGAATTTCTGTGGGTTCTGGATACAGTGTAAAACCTCTGTACCAGGCTGGTCCCACTGAGGACTTAAATACTTCTACTGTATCAGTGTTTACAGGTGCTTCCACAGATGTTAGGATATTTAACTTTTAAAATCTAGGGATGACCAGGTATCAATTTAAGCTTAATTAATGTCAGTCAGGTACCATTAGCTTTTCATCTTTCTTCACTTATAAAGAATTTAACTTAATGTTGCTTTGGCGTGGGCTTTATTTTTAAACATAGTAAGCCAAATATGAAAGCACTTGTTTCACTTTCCACATATAGCCATAGCTTGCTGTGGCATTAATGGGAGCTATATGTGAAAATATTGAAAAAGGAGCAGGCCCTGAATAATTTATAAAGGTGAACTACAAATAAGTGACTAAAGTACCAGAATAATAAAACAAGAACATGGGGAATAAATGGCTCAAGATCTGCTAATGAAATACGCAGCCTTTCACCTATGATGTCTACCCATCTATCTTACTTGGTTAATATATTTCTGTAGTCCCTCTGAAACATACTATCCAAATTCATTATCAGTTATTTCTGTAAAAGGCTATTAAAAAAAATCTTTTACCTGCTATAAAAAAATCAGTTGCCTATTCAGAAAGCATAAATTGTCTGAATACTTGTTAACAGCCTTTTTTCATGTCTTCAGTTAACTTTAGAAATAAAAGTCTAAGCTTGTCCTATAAACAGAAAAAGTCTATAATTCACCAGAGTATAATGAAGCAAATGATTATTTCTGAAACACCTACTCTGCTTGTCAGCCCCTAAGCACTTCAACAAAGCACTCTGAGTCATTCTTATAAAGAGGTGGTGTGACAGAAGAAATGAGCCACAGGTTGGAGATCCTCAGGCAAATGCAGGCCAGTGCATATGGTACATCATTACAAGTCTGATTTTAATGAAGTTTTAGAGCCTTAAATTTCACATCACAGTTGGTGCTGATACGCATTTTAGTGTTATTGCCTTTCATTTGCCAAGTGAAGATAATTGATGATCTTTACTTAGAGAATTTGTAGATTTTGGAGCTGTCTGTTTTTAATAGTGATTTCTAATCTTTTTTTTTCTTCGTATGTGTGTGTATACTTTGCTTTATATTGCTTTTTATATGGGGTCTAATGATTTTTTTAGTGTTTTTAAAATAGAATCAGCAAGAAAGAGACTTCTTTATCTTCATGCAACACAGCAAAATTTCATTAACATCTCCACTGACATGAATGAAATTATGTGTGAAGAAAGATTACAATATAACCTTGAGTGAAAAGGGAAGATTCTGGTCCTTACTGAGTATGGCTTCCGTAAAGTCATCCAGAATCTAATCTATCATGCTATCACTTAGCTAGAAGATTTCATTACAAGAAATGGAAGGGACCTTGGTTTCTATTTAATTCTTTTTTTATAAAGAAAATATTTGAAAATATTGGCAAATAGTAAAATGAGCAAGAGACAAATAAGCACAGATGAACAGAAATAAATAGAAGAACCTAAAAATGAAAGCAATGGGGGAAACAGAAGACTTAAATAAAGGGAACAAGAGAATAAAAGTTCAAATATTCTCTCTTCCAGAGAAAGAAATATTAAAATAATCATTCATATACTGCATCTATTCTCACCTCTTTTACTTGTTTTATTTTTCTATGTGATCTTCCACTCTTCATTCAAATGCCTCCTGGGCCCTCAGCACTTGCCAGGTTCAAGATCATGGTCATTGCTGGTTTAGAGTTCTTTGCCAAAAGCAGTTTTTAGATTGTTACTGTCACACTTACAGGAACAATATTTGTGGAAATATACACCAACAATAAAAAATTCAGAATTAATATTCAAAATTAACCTTATAACATTCTGCCTGCTTTGGACCTACTATGTCCCAGATCAATGAACTCCAGGTCCTATGTTACATGCAAACAGTATATAGCTTATGAGAAATATAGTTTGAAATTTTCTTTAAATAATGCAAGCTTGAGTACTGCATGACATCACATTTCTTTGGAGTATTCTGGATATTCTGAAATACATTTCAAGTTCATCTTTTTCTATATTATTAATAGATTCACTTTAAAGGAAATAAAAATATTTTGGTTTTGAAGGCACTATCCATATGCAAAAGGTTGTTATTTAAGATCAGATATACAGTCCTTGATTTCAAATAACAAAATATTTGGGGGATATGAAGCAGCTATCAGCAAAGATAGGTCAGGTTTAGTCACCTGTTAATCCCTTGCCAGGGGGTGAGTAGTCACAGACCTTCTCAGAGGTTTCCCTGCTTCACCCTGGCCTGGTTCTTCAGCCTTCAAACAGTAGCATCTCATAATGGGTGTAGCACATACTTTTAAAGCAATTTTCCACCTGTGTCCTGCACCATTCACCAAGCACTCGTCTGGTTCTGCCACATAGCTCTGAATCCCTCCTTCTGTAGCCTCCTGATATGATGCAACAAAATGTTGAAGAGATTTGAGTCTCCCTTGACTTACAGGCTACTGACTTTGGATAAATATTTTAAGAGGGGTCTTGTAAAGCCTCTACCTTGAAAATCTGTGGCCTGACAGTTCTAATTCTGCCATTTCAAATGTTCATCATGCATGTAATATTCACTGAAATTTTGTAATAAAGCATACAGTTCTTGTACAGGAGAAACATTTCCTTGTTATATTTCCATAAATATCACCAGAAATTTTCTTCCTTACATATCATTTCTCTATTTGAGTTAAAAGTGCTAAAGGCCTATGGCAATAGCATGTTTTAATAGGCAGTCCCAAAAACAAAGTCGCATCCATTATCAACTATGCAACTCACTGCAGGTGTAGGATAACATACAAGAAAAGCCTTTCAATTTCTTTTTTCTTTTCTTTTTTTGAACTTTTCAGTAAGGTTTACTAAAAGATTAGGTTTCTTTAGTCTGAATTCCATGTTGAAAACAAGGTTTAATCGACCATTACACTGCATACACTGGTCTGGAAAGGACAGTTATATTGATTCAACTTTGAATCAATCAAGACAGTTGACCACCAAATGAGTAAAAATAAAAGTGTGGCCCCTTCTAGGGGGAAAAAAGGGAGGAGTTATCCTAGTTACAGAGGAGGTTACTGTTTCTGTCAATGTTCACACAGGTAAGAGGATATCTGATCTGATGTGGTTGAACACACAGACCACACTAAGGCCTGGATTTTTAAAATTAACAGTTTGAGATGGCACGCTCTGGAATAGAAATAGAGTGGAGGGATTAGACCGTGAGATCACAGAAAAACTGGAATAACTGGAATAAAAAAATTTGCCTCAAATCAAACTGAATCAAAAGAAAACAGTCTATGTTAAAATGATGAACCACTCTTGCTAGAGAAAGATGTGATAAAGTCCTTTATAGAAAAAGTCCTGTGAAGCCTGGGCGACCAATAGACACATAAGACACAGGAAGCTCGTGTAATCAAACTACAGAGGAAAAAGAATACACTCTGGTGAGGTTAGGGACTACAGCTCCTGACATGGACCTCTTCAGGAGACCATAAATTAGAAAGATTAGAAGGTGGTGCTGAGAGGAGTATCTTAAAATGGTCAGATGCACTGCATAGTCCTACCAGACCTCAATAATGTTAATACAACTGTATCTTGAGAAAAAGCAGTGATATCTCCTTAGCCTTGGGGGAAAAGATAGCTACCATGCAGGAAAGCAGCAGGAAAACTAGCTAGTGCTAGCACTAGCAATTAGCACTAAAGATAGTTCTTTATTTTAAATAAATGATAAATTTCTTCATTAACAGCAAATTAAAGCATATTTAACAGAGCAGGGCTGGAAGAGAAAAAATGGGAAACAGAATAGAGAGAAGAAGGAAAAGGGGGCAGGGTCTAATTACTTTCTTCAACTGCCTAATGAGTGATTATAGAGAAGACAAGCCCATTTTTTTTGAAATGCTCACAGTAAAAGGGCAAGAGACAGTGTACAAAAATTCTACCAAGGGGAATTCCAATTAGATAAAACAAAAACATTCTTCGTGATGAAGATGGCCAAACACTGGAACAGATTACACAGGCAGGTTACCCAGGGAGGCTGTGGAATATCCATTCTTGGAGAGATGCAGAACTCAGCTGGATGTGCCCCAAGCATTCTAAGGTAACTTTTAAGTTGTCCCTGATTTGAGCAGAAGGTGAGACCAGCTGACCTGCAGAGGACATTCTATCTATCAACACTTTGAGGCTTCCATGTTAAAAATGAAAAAAAAAAATCTAAGAAAAATTTTAATTATTTTAGGTTTGTATTCATTAACTAAATGCTGTGAATCCACCAGTTAGCTGAAGGCATTGTGCTCACAGACCCTCATAGAACTCTGAATATGGTTTTGACAGATTGATTTTCCTGACAGAAGGCACAACACTGACAGTCAGGTCTATATGTGTGGTGGCAGCTCAGGGGTGTGAACATATGGTAACAGAATGAGATCACTAGATCTGTTGTCTCTTTTGCTCTGAGTGAAGTTTTGAACTCTGATCTCCAGAGAGAAGAGACTAGTGCACTGACCCACTTCACAATTATCCCCAAGTCTCTGCTGTGACTTACTACTAGGATGACTCATGGACCTGAAGAGGAAATATTTACTGAACAGCCTGCTAGCAGAGGATGAGGTGGGCAGAAAGGAGAGAACCATGTTAGATATAGATCAGTATAATTGAATTTCATTTGCTTAGTGACCCTGCACCTCTCTGCTCTGTGCAGATTTTTTTTCCTGTAACTGCAGAAAACCCAAAGGAAAATTTGTCAGTGTTTCAAAAGTATCTTTAAAAAGTTAAAGCACAAACATAGAAGAACATGTTTCAAATTGCTTAAAACAGAGGGAAAAGTAAATCCCACATAGACAGTCACCCAAGTGTGTAGCCTGTAGCTAGCAACTAATGGATAGTTTGTTGGAGGCTAGTTGGGAGCCTGAAGGGGAAATAAGCTGGAAATTCCCATCCAATACATTGTGGTTAGGTATTTACTTCAGAGAACTGACTCTTCAGCTATGACCTTCTGATGTAGTGTCAGCATACAAGGCTTGAAGTTCACAATTATATCAAGTAGTCTATGTCTCACCTCATCAGACAGTCTTTCCACAGTCCCAGCCATGGGGGAGTCCAGACTTTTGTACTTCTGGACTCTGATATTGTGTATTTATGGACAATTTTTCTTTAGTATTGAAATAAATTATGCTAAACAATCAAATTACAAGGACAAACTCTAGAGCAATTGCTTCAGGTTCCAGCTTTTGCAGTAGTTTCTCTAAAGTGAAGAAGTTTTCAATATGGCATCTTACAGGTGAACTATGATTATTAACAGAATAACTGAGAACACTGGAAGATCATTCTTTATCTCCTGCTTTGGGGCAGTAGGTTAGACTTATATCATCAGCAGCTACTCAAATTTTGGCAACATTTACACAGGGGAAATGGTTTCCCACATAAAATTTACCTTTGATAGTTCTGAAAGAGCTTGCATATTCATGTGGCAAAGTGCAGCATTGAAAGAAAATATTTGCTTGCATCCTGGAAGCAGTATTAGCTGCATTAATTTGATTCTGTTTCCAGGTTAATTTACCCTTGTCTCTCAGCAGAGATAATTATCCGGGGCATGACACTTATATTACTATATTGCTTCCAATTTCTGAGCTAAATGTTGCTGAGCTGTTTCAGGAATCTTTCTACACTTTGCATCTGGGACCTTATGTCTCAGAAAGCCAAAACAGCATACTGTTTATCTGACAGGTTCAGTCCTATGTATGGCTTAGTCTCTTAACTTTTATAAGGCTACCCACATTGTGGAAAACTGCCATACCTACTTATTTTTCAATTTCAGATTTTCTTGTAATCTTTCTGCATGAATAATAAAATTTGGAGGTAATTCAAATGGGAAGTCAGCCTCTGTCCCTAGACCCAGTGAGTAAATGGGGTGTTACTGGAAGGTAAAAACTATGCAACTCTATACATTATTGTTTATATAATACTAAAGGCTCCATAACAGTGATCTGAAATCCAAGGCTAATAAATCTGGCACTAAACTGTACCTTCCTCCTGACAACCCCAGAAGTTACCTGATCATTCATTAATTAATTCTGCACTCACAACATTCCTTCAGTTGGAAAGTTTGTGATTCATTTCAGGTCCAAGAGGTGCCTGATGCCAGACCTAGGATTAAAAAAAAGGAATCACTGATCTGCCTTCTGTTTTGTCGTCAACCTTTCTTACCACCACCAGGCATGCAAATAATAAATTAGCTTTGCTGTCTTCCTAGGGTGAAGTTGAAACACTAGTAAATCAGGACTGGTGTAGTGAAGAAGGGAAAAGTCTGATGCCAACACACATGGGCAGTTGGTGTAAACACTGATTCTGTACAATAATGATTTTCTAGTCCAATATAATTTCCAGCCAAACATCACAAGCACAGTTCCAAACTGATGGTTACGGTCACCAAAAATATTTCTGCCTTCATAGGTCTTTACAATGAAATTTGGCTACATATATAAACATGAAACGTGTGTCTTGGCATTAAGTAGTGAGAGATAGCACTCTAATTACAATATACTGTGTCCTATTTGTGGTACAGGGTGTTTTCTCTTGGCCAGTTGAAGATTTGGCCCCTGGTTTGCATCAGTGTCCTGATCACTTTACAAACTAATAAAGTTTACAAGTTCTTGTATGTCCCTGTGACAAAGATGTTAGACCCCACATGCAGATGTTATGAAGGTTACCTGGAACAGGGAAAAGACAAAGACCAGTGAAAAAAACCTGGAACAGGGATAAGACAAAGACCAGTGAAAAAAACCACCCGACCCCAAGTCCAATGTTAAGAATCTGCAGTTTTGGACTTAGGGAATGCATTTTTGGAATGCTTCCTCAAACTGAGAAAAAAAGCGCATTCCTTTAGAATTACCAAATTACTCCTGCATTTAATCCCCTTTCTTGCTGCAAAGTGTACAATACCAAGAGAACCACACATACAAGCAATGAGACACTGCATCATACTTTTAGTGAAAACAATATAGAAAATGAGACAGAAAAAAAAAATCTTTGAAAGAATTATTTCTTAAGAAATCACAAAGATGCTGTCAAACATATTTCAATAAGCAGTAAATGAACCCTGCTTGCACCATAAATCATTAATGTTTAATCACCAGCCAATGCCTCAATAAGCTCACTGGCATGGAAACTCTAAGATACTCAAAGGATAGTTCTAGCAAATCTGGCACGCATGGTTGGCTTGTGTGCTTAATTACTGTTTATGCATTGGCAGTATCCAAGCAGTTGTATGTAATAAATAGAACATTGTCACGCTGTCCAGATGGTTTTAGATTCAAGGCCTAGGGAGTATGTTTGAAGATTACAGGCCTGATTTACTAACAATTCACACCAGCTCAATTGATGAAAATCATGCTAATAGCATACATTTCAGCAACTGCGATCAGAAATAAATTTACTATTAATTATTATCTTAAAATGCACTTTATCTTCTGCTTAGCCACTCTTCAAGGGAAATGTAACAATGTTGTCATCTCAGGGATGAAACAGCTGTATTTATGTAGTGTCCAGTTGGTCTGGGAGAAGAAATGTGTTCTTTTAAACAGAGAAAAGGAGTGCCAAGTAGAGATAATCAAGCTATTTCTGAAAATGATAGTTTAGGTATTTGAATCAGCATAGTCTCTTTAGTGTGATGATCTGCCTTAATTAATTTACACAATCAAGAATTAGGGGTACAATTGCATTAATTGTTTCAGTCTTCATCTTATTTATAAATATTTATCATTTTCAGAATAAATTTTTGGTAGATAATAAGTTTATTAAGAGCTACTGTCTTTTTCATCCCCAAACTGAGCTTTAGGTCAGAGAATGATCTAGAAATAAACCTAACTGGAAGCCTTTAGATTTTATTATTTATTAAAATCCTCTTTAAAGTTTTTTTTTTTAGGTACCTTCTGTAATGGGGGCAGGTGGTGCCACCAAGATATTTTTTCTTAATATGTTAGATTATCTTTATATTTTAGATGAATGTGGAAATGTACTTTATCACATTGATAAACATTCACCTCTTGCCTTTACTGTTCAGCCACAGAATGCCTTAATCTGGTAATTTGCTTTACGTCACTAGTTCTCAATTATGGGACATTTAAGCGTGTTACCTTTAAAAAGCTGTTTTTTCCTTGTGTTGTTTAGATTTAAAGTTCAAGAAATGCTTGTACAGTGTTGCCGGGATTTTCATCATTGGGTAATTCAATCAAGAGACTGAATTTTACTGAGTCTTTCTCTTTTGGGGAGATTGATATTATGCACAGTAAATATTCAATCCTTTGTTTCTTCAAAATGTAATGACTGGAAGAATTGTTTCTTGCAATCTGATAAGGAAAATCTGTAGGGTTCAATCTCATATCAAATAAGAATGACCTTCCTCTGTTATTTGAAGTTAACTATAACACAGGTTGGCATATATTATTATCACGTCTGTTCTTCTAGAAAACATAGTATTTGCTTACTTTAGGACCACATTCATCTCGATATTTTTAATTTGTAAGAAATGAGAAAGCTCTGGCCTTGTTCACAGAACAGTTGAGGAGAAACACCTAATTCAGAGCAGTTCCTCCAGATTACACAGAAAAAAAAGAGAGAACAAAATTTTCCTGTAAACATATTTTACTGACAGTATACTTGATCTTCTAATTTTTTTTTTTTTTTAATTTTTCCCAGGCAAGGTTTTGTGTATGGAATTAATTACACTCAAAAATCACTCCTGGATCATTTCTACAGCAATTTGTGAGCTCATGAGGTCTTGTTTGAAAATCATATATGTTGTAATGAGTAATTTTCAGGTATGAATGTTACTTGTCTAGTGTTCTTTATCCAGCTGATCAGTGATTATTTTCCTCTGGCTAATTGTGATACAGTATCCTGCTTAGCACATTGTCTTGCCAATACCTGCTGCCTTGTGAGTAAAATGCTAAAAATAATATTTTGATCTGATATTGTTTATACTCTTTTTTGTTTTTCCAGTCATTCAGAAACCATTTTGTTTACACAAATGTTTGATTTTATCATATAAAGTGAAGCGCTTTTTTGTGAAAATGAAAAGAGCTCTATATTACAAATGTTTTCCCAATGTCTTAGATAGAGATATTACTAGTGCTGACAATTAAAATTGTCTGATATTTTGCATGATAAAACATTGCTTTAACTTTCTTCTAGCTTTGCCACAATTTAAATGTCTGAATAATATTTCTCATGCAGGGCATCTATCTAAGAACAGTTTGGAAAGCATAATTTATAATGTAAGTTATTTTCCATGAATGAGTAGCTGTATTATGTCCAAAGACATTTTTCTGTGCTTGTTTTCTTTATATAGCTCTGTGCGTTTCTTCGAATAGCTATTGCACCCTGTTTATGTAAAACAAATTATTAAAATCTGGTGCAAGGATACTCCTGTCTCAACATTTTTCCTTTTGCTTTCTCCAAAAAAACACACCTTAATTTGATCAATTCATTTCCATTATGAGGAAGAAAAAAAATCTGTTACTATATGTTAAAATCCTGAAGCTATCAATTTTGAAGATTCTTGCTGAAGTGATAATATTTCATTGTATGGAAGCATTTTCCCCTACAGTTCCTGCAGAAATTCATGTTGGCCCAATCATCAGAACTGAGAGCTTTCCAATGATCTCACCTATCAGCATTCAGGTATGATAGAAGAGAACAATATTTAATCTGAATGTTGAAAGAGCAGCTCACAGATCTGGGAGAAGAAAGAGACAGGAAAGAACTTAGGAGACAAAAGTGAAGCAGGCAGGAAAATGGAGAGGAAACTAAATAGGACTGGGAGATACAGCATCTAAGTTAAAAACGGAATTGAGAGGTGGGAAACTTATGACTGCCTGGCAAAAGGAATTCAGAAACAGGAAAATATGCATAAATGTTCAATGACTTAGTTACACAGAATCATCGTGAACTTGCATAAAGGGAAAAAGTTAGAGATGACTAGGCAACAAAGTTCCAAACAACGTTATCCATGGTCATGCCTACTTGCATGTGTGACCGACCAATAACCTTTACAATGGAAGAAGGCTCAGAGGAGATGGGCAAGGGTGAGTAGCCCATCAAGCTCAGGAATCATGTAGGATGCAACTTGTTAATCACAGCTGTTGCACAGAGAACTGACTTTATCTCAACTCATAGGGCACCAGAGGATGAACTTTGTGTTACATAAGCAGATGTATCTGTTGAGTAGATCAACACTAAATATCTAAAAGGCCCTGGTCAGAGAGTACTGGACTTTGACAGCATGATGACACTGAACTGAAACACATCGAAACTGCCATCAGATCACATTATTCCAACCGCATATGTCTTGAAAACAGAAAAGCTTTTCTAAGGCCACTCTGACCATGGATTGTGCATTTTTTGTTTCTATTCTGGAGATGGCCGAGTTTCCATTAGCTCTGGCAGTTCCTTATCATGCTTTGTTTGGAATGTAGGCATGACTAAGAATATTTGTTACAAAAACATTATTTAAAAAAAGACCTCAAATATCTTTGAAAATGCATTTTAAATATATCTCACTAAATTGCATGATCAGTGAGAAAGGTAGCAGAGGGAAAGGATCCAAGTCTTAAAAGTAAATTGTCTACAGCAGCTCAGCTAGCTTTCACTTGGGCTGAAAAAGGATTTCTGTGTTGGCTGGATTTTCAAAGGGCAGCCATACAGATCCGTAAACTATGATACTACTCATTTTCTTAGGCACAAGGCACCAAATAACAGTACTTAAAGATGCTACTGAAATGTATTTACTTAAAGGATGTGCCTGGAGGTTGTCATTTCTTTACATTGTTATCTTATATTTTGATAAGGTATATCACAAGTCCAATGTATTCTTGTTTCCCTTTGACATTGTGCTTTTATATCCAAGAGAAGCTGAAGAGATAGCTGTATAAAGGTTGTCAGGAAGAAGTAATGGGAAAATATCTTGCTAGTTCTGCTTCTGAATTTATGGAACAGTTTTAGTTAGTTGAAAAATAAAGATTTAAAATGATGTTACCATAAAAAAGTATGATTATTTTATAGTTAATGGTGGTATAGTAGTATGTTCAAGAACACAAGCAGATGATACGGCATTCTTCAGCCAGCAGTATTATTAAGGAATGACCTGAAAATATTGGCATTTGTAAGATGTAACAGGACATTCTTGTACCACAGACTAAAGCTGTGCATTTATCCCCTTTCACACTTCCCTTCAAATGAAGTTATACGGTGATAGTATCCAAACGGCTATCTATTGCAAAAGCTATAAATGCTGCAATAACAAAGTTAATAGGATAATTCTAAGTTGTCATTCTGAAATACTGATTAAAGCAATTGTTAAACTGAAATGGTTGTGCCTGTTTATAGGGCATAAATTTAGGGACAATTCTACATAAACACATTAAGAACTGTATTTCAGTGGCATTATAGCCTTCCAAGGAACTGAAAACTGATAACTAGTAACTGATAGATAAATTTAGCATTGCTCAGACACATAGAAACAAATTAAAATGAAATAAAATTATAAAATCTCATCTCCTAAAAATCTCTGAATTTTTAGCATATGCATTGCTTTTGAAGAACTGGGACTTATTCATAACTCCATGCAAAAACATATTTTTACACTGTAGTAAGACAGTTAGGTGTGATAAGCAAATAAAGAGAGACAGGGACAAATGAACTGATTTATCAAACATTCAAAAATGAGTTTGAATGAAAAATAGGTTTTGGAGCTTGAATTCCTGACTCACAGAAGAAGGAATGATATACTATACATTCTGACTTACAATACTTAAAAATTATGCAGCTAAATTCAATGAGAGGCAGACAGAGACGGAATACAGGAACAACACCAGCTGTTGTGCAAATGAAAGTTTTTGTGGTTTTTAACTGAAAAAAAGGTTTAGGGACAGCAAGTTGCACATCCTAAAATTCAGTGTAGCAAAGGTGTCATCTTTTCTTCATTCTTCAACACAGCATATTGTGTTATGTTGCCCCAAAAATCACACTATATCAAACAGATGGGAATTCACTGATGGCCAGATCATAATTCACAGCCTGCTTCCTCCATAGGTGCTGAATATTGATACCACTCAGCTGCTTCTCCTCTCCTGCCATACTGGCCTGCCAATGTGAGGAATAATTCTCACACCACAGGCTGCTGACTGTCACAACTGAGCCAACATGAAGGCGGAAGCAGTCTTCATGACCTTTAGGACTTCCTTTCTTCCTGAAGAATAAAGGCCAAGCTGTGCTTGTCACAATTTGGTGACTCTTATGCTGTTTGGGTTGTCCAGCCAGCTATGCGCTACTTTTACTTAGAATTCACAGTATCTGTTACCTACCCCTGAGTTAAATCTCTGCTATTCACAGTGCCCACATCACTACCAGTTTTAAAATCTGATTATAGAAACATATTTCATTTGAAACTTTACAGGAATCCAATGAGAAAATGAAGGAGAAGGCAAGCAAGCAAGGCTGCCTAAATTGGCAACAGGCAAACATACTGTGCAGTGTGAATGCACTTCAAGAGCAAAGATGTCATCCAAGATTATAAGTCTTACGTCCTTTGCTAATGTGAGAGGTTTAAAAGTAGAAAGGGGTGAAAATCTGATTCATCAGTATAAATGACAGGTTCCAAATACTATGTATATCTACAAACTTTGCATTTAAATATCATCTAAAAATATTGTAAACAGTGATTGTATATCTTTCAAGAATATATCTATATGTATATCTATCTATATCTATCAAGAATAATTCAGGCCAATACTAAGCTTTTGTGTGATACTACTTCTCTCTAAGAGTGACAATTTTCTCATTTCCAATTACTTTTTTGAACTATGTTGTATTTAATTTTTGATCAGTTCAATATAGTCAACTTTCATTTTATTTATAAATGTGTTATTTTAAAGCAAAATACTATACCAGCTTCCATTAAATGCACTTATCAAGTAGCTTACTTCAGCATAATTATCAACCAGACCCATAATTTCATTTAAAAAATTGTATTGAATCTGTTAGACACCTATTGGCCATAAAACTGTTCGGTGTTAGTTTGGTGATGTTCCTTTAATTCTGCACTTATTGCATCCAGTTTCGGTTTTTGCATATTTTAGTTGTTACTACACAACCTAAAGTTAATTACATGATCTCAATATGCATTTTTTTTCAAATAGTGTTACGATTTTCCCATCAGTCCTTAGAAAGCTTACTATCATGCTACCTGATGATAATAAATAGTACTCATGGTTTTAGAGTGTTCATCAGACAATTCTTTCAGTTTTCTTCGCTTTTAGTAATTCATGACTTTTATGTTCCAAATATTTAACAATTCGCTTTTAGTCTATTTAGCAACAGACTTTTCTGAATTATTAACAATTATCAGCTTTATCTATGCTAATATTGAAAAAATTGTTAGAATTTCATATGTCTTTACTACATCCATGTCCTTAATAGCTCTTTGGGCTAGTAATCACAGGCTGGCATTCATGGACATTTTTAACATATTTATACTGCCAGGTATTTTCCCATTTGCTATTTTTGTTAGATTTTTAATGACTACTTCCTCTCTTATGGAGGTAGCTTTCTAAATAAAAAAGTCTACTTCTGTGATGCAGAGTTGTGTGTTTTATGAGAGATGGGCGGCACCTAATAAAACATGTTCACTTTCTCTGTTAAACATTAACGTTCTTTCCACCAAATTTTGTAATTGATGGGTTTCAGCTTTAGGAAACTGGCCCTTTTAGAACAGCAAGACATTTATTATAGGCTGAGACTATGCTGCATTTTTCACTTAACTAGCATCTGAGCAAACCGTCTTTTTAGTGCAGCAATTAATTCTTTTCCAGAATGAGATCTACTATAATATGAATTGGTGTTAATGGACTTCATTGTTCTATATTTTTAGAAAATTCAAGGAGAGTTTCAATAGATAATAGATGCTTAGCATTTGAGCCATCTAGGATAAAAGATAAAATATATAATTCCTTCTACAATATGGATAGAAATGTAAAGAATTGCTCATCTTGCTGTGTCATCCAAACTGGAGATCTGTAACACATCTTCCATGGCTACCCTTTCTAGTGTATTAATTATAACATTGATCGCTTCATATCACTAGTCCTGTTCATCTGAAGTGTCAGTCATTCTAAAATGGTTTATGACTAGAACAGGCTGATTTTTTTCCCCCCCAAAGATGAATTTGGGGAGAAAAGCTCTCTTCTGCCAAAGCTGAAATATATAATTTTGACAAAGTTTCATAGGAATATTCTGTGTGTGAAATGGACTTTTGAATTCTACCCAAATGAATTTATGATGGCTTGGGGTATGTAAGACTTGAATATATAAATCCTTTAAAAAAGCAGGCTTACTTATATTTTCCATATCTGAAGAAACGTCTGTATTCCTGCATGTAACGAAAGCAAGTTTTGAAATTGCAAAAGGTGCCACGAGATGGAATTGTTGTCCTGGCAAATGGTAGAAGTATTTTAAAGAGGTCATTACCTTTTAGACAATCCATTTCTAGACAGTTATATCTTTTATTTTGCTGCTGTTGTTTAAAAATAGTTGTGCTGTTGTACAGCAATTTTATGGCTAGATAGATAGTCTCATAATGGCTTTGATTCTGCTCCCCTAGCGTTGGCCAGCTGCAGGCTATGTGAGTAGGGTAAATTCACTACTTCAGCTACTGCTTAAGTTGAGGAAGAGAGCAGAAAAATTTCAGGAGGTAGCTCATCTCCTCCCAGAGTAACTGCCTAGTTCAAACTAGGTGCCCAACTTCTAGACAGCTAAAATTGAAAGAGCTGAACACTAGTCAGTATGATTACCAATATTGTGCATCTCTTTCCTTCAAAGTAAAATTAAAAATCAAAATTAACAATGACAAATCTACACTACACAAAGTTTAATCCATAGAAATTTGTTGCATTTGATATTTCCATTGAAATCCATTTAAATTATAAATATGTTAAACAGTTTTTGGAATTTGGGTATATTTGAAAGGTTATTACATATTTACACAAACAGTTCCATGTTTTCCTAGGAAATGTAATGCATGATAGGATAAATCTTATGTTTTCTGATTCACAGAGTTAATACCACTTAGATGTTACCCTTCTTCACCTTTTTTTTTTTTAATCAGTAGGCTTTTATTTACAAGAAATAAAAAAAGACTGAACATAGAATGGGATAACTATGAGAAGCTGATGCAATATCAGTATCAGTTAAGAGTCAGATTTAAAAACGTGGTTTAGAGCATTTAGTCTTATACAAAACAAGGAAAGAAAACATGACTAAGAATCAATCCCAGATGAACTGAACTGAGGACAGCATGAGAAATTGATCCCCACAGATCAATAAGTAAAGTGAAAACTAAAAAAATGATTAACTGATTCACAGAGTACATAAAACTCCAGAGAAGACAGCCATTCTTTTTGTATTATCATGCATGATCATCTAGGCATGATTTTTTTTTTTTCATACATTTAGTTTCACTTGCTAAAGTAATCTTGTGTTTGTCCATTTCTCCGGATGGGTCTTAAAGAAGGAACTCATGGAGATAACTGTGGGCAGTAACTGTAGCCAAAACATACATAAATGATGCTTTGAAAAACTAGTGACATAAGAATTGAAAATCAAAGGTAAAGTGTCATTTGTCATACTCTCATGGAGGGTTTTTTTTTTCCCTAGATGTATTTAGATTTTTTTAGATTTAGTGTTTGTGGATATGTTTTTGAGAATGTATTTATCTTATTTGCTGGTTTGGCCTGTTTATTTGAAACAGAAATATTTATAGGTCAGAATCTGATGCTCATGGCAACTAACTTGCACCATGTTTAGCTGACTGCTCAAGATTCACCAGGCATCTCCAGGTAACATTGGACTGCCATAACCTGGCTTTTTCTACCAACTTCAGAAACTTATGCAGAGGGCTTATGGGAAGAATGATATGCTGTGATAAGCTCCAGCTGGTAGATTAGACTTCGAGAGTTCATTGCTGTTTGCTGTTGTAACAACTACCACCTCCAGTCAGAGACCAAAATGCTACTGTACACAATATTAGACAAGCACAAAAGAAAAGAGCACTTACTCCAAAAAGACATCAGACAGAAGAGGGAATAAAAGCTAACTGCAAGACAATTTTGGGTAGAAAAACAAGTAGCAATTTTAGCATACCATCAGTGCCTGTTAGGTCAGATCTGCTGCTTTATATATACATTGAATAGCAAAAAAGAACAGTATTTGCCTGGACTCCTAATTGGAGAGCTGTAAGAGCCGTATAACCTCCCTTCCACCAAGAGTCTTGTACTTCAGAACCAGTTATCCAGTTAGAAATAGACCTCTGTGAGTCTTGAATTCCAACAAAGCAACCAATAAAGAGACTACAATCTTCAAAACTCCCAGATTAGGAACTATTATAGTGCTGTATGCTTCTATATATTGTCTGTATCAGACTTAGTGTTCATACCCTTGTACATATCCATGTCAGGGTGCTCAGAGCAAAGATACTGTGTTTATAACCTGTAAAGTCAAAATGTAACATAATAAATATATCTTTTGAAACAGGCCTGTCATTATAGATATAAAAACAAACCCATACAAATAAAGAACAAAACTCCTCATATTTAGAGAAAAGGAAAATCAAGTTCTGAACCATCTGGTTTTGCTAAATATTTAGGATCTCAGCATATTTAATATTACCAACTTTCAGAGCCCTCCAGTGTTTGACACAGAATCTTCTCCTTTCTTAAAAGACAAAAAATGTACACAGTATTTTGGGGCTGAACATAGCTTAGAAGCTGGTTCATCATCCATCCATGTACAGCAGTCCACTAAATCAACAACTGTATCATCATTTTAAATTTGTCATTAAAATGGTTAAATCTAAAGAGAATGATAAAGAGTATACATGAACAACTCTAAGAACAAGAAGAGACAATCTGTTAATCTGAGACAACAATGTGAATCCAATTAATCTGAGACAAAAAAAGAAAGCAAGATGAATAATTTGTTGCATCATCCGGGTGTATAAAATACTTAATAGGTCTTTCCTCAGAAATCATGGATGAGTCACTCCTTAAAATAATATTTCCATATCTTTATTAAGATAATGAATTTTAAATATACAGAGGGATATCTGAGTCTTCGGAGTGATCAGGAGATATGTATGAGCTGAAGAAACAATAATATGAGTTCTGAAAGTCTTAGAAAGAAGAACACTTTCTAGAATAGCATAAATGATAAGTAAATGGGGTCACTCAAATAACTGCAGATGTTACTACAAAATCTATTAGCTAAATTACAGTGTATCACAAATTCAAAATATAATTTGACAGTTTATATTTGTCAAAATATTTTCCTCTTGTAGGAATTTACAATGAAATCCATGCACAGAGCAGTTGGAAAATCAAGGGCTAAAAATGACCCGATTGATTTGGTCTGAGAGTGCTACAGCTCTATCAGAAAAATAACAATAAAAACAAATACTAGATTATCGCTAGTCTTTACTGTCTTCTCCTCAGAAAAAAATGATGAGCTTCAAGATTTCGCTCCTTCTTTTCAAAATCTCCAGTGTGATTGGCTGAAATTATCTTAGGGTCTGGCTTTTCCTGCACCCTACAGCAACCTGTAGCTTCTTCCGTAGTGAAGACAGGCTGATAAATACACAACACAGAAAACACAGAAAAACACAGCAGTCTCAGGAAAAGTTGTGAGCACAATGATTGTGAACAGCAGCTTCACAGTGCAATGGACAAAACATATTCTTTCAGACAGGCTTCTTAGAATAGTATCAGCAAGTCAAAGGAGGTTCAGTCCCACTTGAGTAGAGGTGGAAAACATAAAAGGAAAATGATTTGCATATACATTTTGAATGAAATACTGAAATATTTTAAGACTGTGTCATGTGCAGTAAATGCCAAATAACAGTCTACCCAGACACACCTATATTAACAATGGGGATATAGTCTCCAGGTTCAAGTCTTAGTTCAAAATTCTGACAATCAGTGGGAAATCAGGTCTACAATTCTCATTTCAGGCCTTTTCTAGTTACAAGTAATGTAGAAGATGCAAAATTCCCTTCTTACCTTAAATTCAAAGAACACACCAAAAAAAAAAAAAAAAAGAAGCCATCATATTCATCTGTTTTGTTTTGCCTTGTTTCTGACTGTGTAGCAGCTGTATAGATCATGTTATTTAAATAATAATATGAAAGAAAAAAAAATGTTCCAGAGCTCCAAAGATTCTTGAGAAGATATTAGATAAACGTGAAATTTTTATGCTTCTCTGCTGAAAGCTGAGGATATACTTCTTCAGTATGATACAGAAGTTCTCAAGTCATTTGTGTGTTCAGAAAGCCTTTTCCTAGAAAGTTATTTATCTCCTTCTATAGCATTTGACAAAGTGATTTCTCAGAATATGAACTGATAATATTGTTCCCCAGAATTACATTTTTTAAGAAATATCTCTTGACTGACATTCAAATTTAATAACTTTCTAACTTTTAGGCAGCAGAAGTTATGGGCTTCACTCCTTTAGAAAATACCTCACTTGTATTCAGTGTAGCCTTGTACAAGCACTGTTGAGCTGCTTTTTAATTTTTCATGATTTGAAAGAATAAAATAAGAATTCCTTCTTGGCAATGAGGTGCAAAGTCTCAGTGAAAATTAGACAATAAGTAGGAAGCATTTTCAATATGGATAAGGTGGTATTTTTTTTCAATATGCCTATTTTTAATTCATTTTAAGATTATATAAGTTTTTAATTTATTTTCCAATTTTTCATGTTAGCAGGAAAACTAAATTTCTAGTTTAAAATGATGGAAGCCACTTTGGGTGTCTTTTTGTTTTTTTTTTTTTTAAGAAGCAATGTTTCTAAATTGTTAAATTGCATGATTTGTCAAGATGGACCTTTGCAGAAGTTGCTTCAGCTTTAATAACTGATGTGCTCTATCCAAAAGGGAGGGGGGAAAAATCTTCTAGATTGTGAAAAATGTAAGACTTTGCATATGGTTTTATGCATTTAATTTTAAATCTGAAGGTTGAAAAATGGATTCCAAATGTTTTCTTTCACTTTTATTGTTCTTTTTTCCCCCCAATAACACAGAAAGGAATCTTTTTTAAGGTTGTGCTGTTAAACTCAGAGATAATATGATATTTTTAGACAATGGGTACTGACCAATGAACCTGACTGACATTAATCATTAATAGTAAGCTAGAGACCTGGAAAAGTTAGGATGTTTCACTGCCATCTGTCTCATGTCAGAAAGCATCAAAAGTGACAGGATATGAGATCCCAAATAAAGGACACAGTGACAAATACAGATGCTAGGAAATGGCCTTTCCTTCATAAAAATAAGAGAGAAATCTAGAGTTCATAACCAAAAATGGGACATATTTTCAATATGGAGCAATAAAACCTTGGTATTCAGTTTCACAAAATGTTCCATTCTTTCGTATGGTATCTTTTCTATTGCTCTTCTAAAACATGTGTGACAAATTAATGCATTTAATGTAATGTTAACTTTCAAGTATTCAACAACTTTGAATAGAGTACTTGAACAAATCTTTTCAAAATCAGAGAAAAAAATGAGTGTTCTATTGATACCAGTACAACATTTTAGAGACAGTGGAACACATATCCCCAGTTTGGCAAAACATATGAATTTTAATATCTTCCCAATTTAACACTTCAGGAACACAGACTACTCAACAATTAGCTACACAAACCATCTCTTTTCTGCAAACCACAAGGTGTACCAATGACTAAATTAATCACATATTTCCTTCGCATTCTTGAAACATATTTTGTAAAGTCAAAAAGAGTACCCAGTAAAGAAAATGATGCTGAAAATCAGCTTAAGGCATCGTGGAAATGACTATGATGACAATGAGCTATGGAAATCATATAAAATAACTTTCCCTTGCCCCCTCTAGATCACTTTGAATATAACAGTGAACAATTTTGCTTACATATTTTTCAAAGAAATACACATTAGACACCCATCAAATTCTGCCATAGGAGAAATTGCCAGATTTTCATGGTGGTGTACCTTTTCATATAGATAACTGGAGAACAGTATAAATGGCAATGTGTATAAATACCATAGCATTAAAATAGAAATAATTGAAAGCAGAAGTTCTTTGGCTTTAATAAAGATCCAAGTTTGAATTCTGCATCATTTGTTTCACGTTATGGAGAACTCCTCAATCTTGGCAATTATATATACTATTTAATACAAAAATTGACATGTTTTTAGATAGCCTTTTTTAAGTTATATGACCTTATCTGTTGGATATTAATACTAAGCAAATAGAAAGTAGACATAGGGTGTGTATTTATAACATCAAGGGTCATTCATTTTGCAGAAAATATGGAGATATTTGCAGTTATTTTATGCTTACAACAGGTCTGAGTATGACACTAATCAACCAATTCTTAGAATAAATCTTGACTGCTCACTGAAAGCTAATATATTTTATCAAAAGTTTAAAAAATGTTCTTTACTGTGTTTCTCCAAAAATTTCATAAAAGCACTTGCTCAGCTGCTCTCAGGCAGCAAAATTCTCATCAGCCCTACCCAGGCGCAATACCGAATGCCTCCTTGAAAGGGGCAGTTGTTAATACTCAGCCTAGGATGGGTGCTACAAAAGAATAAGAAATTTAACTGTTGGATTTAAAGTTGGTCTAAGATTAGGAGCAGCTGTAGCAATTTTACCATGTCCTAAAAGTGAACAAAAGTGCTTTTGTTGATACCCATGGCTTAGTACCATGCTCTGAGACACAATTGGTAGAGTTTGGAGGAATGCCCAGACAATAAAGTAGATAGATAGATTCACCTAACTTATGAAGCAGGCATGCTAAGCCCCCTTTTACCACAAAAAAATGTAAAAAGGCATTTTCAGGGCACAAACTGATCATCCTCAAAATATTATGAGTTATGCCTAAGACTCCACTAAAACCATCAGTCAGATTTCCAATGGTTATAGGAGTCTAGGGTGGCTGGCGCAAATAGAATGGCTGTATTTAATCAAAGGAATTCCTGATAGTCTGAGAAATGGACACAGGACTCTGCCGGGAGATCAGAACGACTTGCACGTTGTTCCTCAGTTTATCCATTACTGTTCCCTCAAAATGGGACCACAGTTGTAAATTAACTGGACTGGCTATAGTGTATTGTTCAAATGTTTTTCTCTGATGTCTTAGGAAAATTACTTAGTTTTTAGTGTTCTTAGTGTTTTTCCACCCATGCTGCATATGATCTTGATGATCCATCCTATAGTTCTTCTTGCATCATAGCCAAGCAAGGTAGCTAGTTTCAATGTTTCAGTCTGAAATTGGCAGTGATTACAATATGCACTCAGTATGGCTACACTAAAATTGCTTTGCTCTTGTAACATTGTCTCCATAGATATCAGATGACACTATTTTTCTTTGTAATCTGACACTGAAATGAATTCTCCAAAAATTTACATTTTATTATTTTGTCATCATAGGTATGCCTAGAAATGGATATTCCAGCTACGCACAGAAAGTTTGTTCTAAAACTGTCACAAAACAGAGGTAGATTTACACTGATTTACCACTCTTCTTTGATGGAGTTCACTTCCACTCTTCAAAGACCTACTGTTATCAGTTGATTTATAGTGATTACTCATAGCTGCTACTCTCCTGTAAATATTAAGCAATGCATCAAATGAACTTAAGTCCTGAAAGACGGTTGTGGGAAACATTTTCTGTTGCCACATAGAAAAATAACCTAATAATGGTCCTAACTATGTTGATCACTTCTAAAGGGGGGGTTGAGAGGGGGAGAAGAAAGCATACAGAGAACTGTAGGAAGAGAAAATCAAAGGAATGGAAATCTGTGAGCAGCCATGATTCTCCAAGGAAATTAATATATATTTATAAGAACATTCTACTTTGTGTATGAAACGCTTCCCTTGCTGGATAAAAGTAAATAACTGAACATATTCTAAGAATTTTTAGATTAAGCTAAGAGATAAAAAGCAGTTTAACAGTTCAAAGATTCCTAATGAGTAATACATACTTCTAGAATAATGACAACTCTAAAGTTACTAAAAGCTATTATCAACAGATATGGCAAATCTATTGCTGGCAAAGTACAGATGCTGTATAAAAATCATGCTAGTGTAGGAGTTCTGTCTGCATAAAACTGAGCAAAAACTGAATAGGATTTTCAGAATTTAGCTCCTGCAATGTTATTCCTTTAATAACTCATTTTAATCTCTGCAAATACTACCTCCCTGAACCTGATAAATGAGTAGTTAGGAATAAAAACAAAACAAGACAACATGACAATACCAGTTAGTAGTCAGTGAATAGCTCTTCTTATTTCTTACTTGGGCTACCATTTCACCCCTTACTTCCTAAGTGGGGATCTTCAAAGCCTGAAAGGCAAACTCACGTTCTTAAAAATGTACCTAATATACCTAAACATCCTGCTTTCTGGTTCCTAAACCAACCTTCCTGTGATTAAGCCTCTGTTAAATTTTATATAAAACTCTGTTTAAGCCTAGAGGGTCTCCTACCCTGAAATGTCATATACTAGGGAGATAAAGAACCCCACTGACATCAAGAAGTCTAAGACAGGGACATTATATTCCCAGATCTCCCACACTCATGCCATTCTCAGTTCCAGTTCAGGCAAATGCAATAATAGTAATATCTCTCTTTTCTATGCCAATTATCATTCACAAATCTCATTATTTACCTCCTTTGCAAAGTAGTTGATTCAGAACTGAGTGAATAACTGAAGTTTTTGTTTAGTTGCTGAACCAAAAATCAAGATAACAGGAGGTGAGTGACCCAAAACAGCAAAACAAAGTACAGTCAATTAAATTTTGTGCCAAACTGAAATGCATACTTTTATTGTAAATTCAGACAAGTTATGCCTCCTTTATTTTTAGATGTAATTAATTGCTGCATTATTTTGTTTTATTTTTTATAATGCAAAACATTTTTCCACACATTTTTGGCTGAGACTTACTGAACTCTACCCAAGCTCATGAGTAGTTTGAGTCTTCTGAATCCATATATTTCTGCAGAATTTATCATTTGTTAAAACAGCTCTGCCACCTCTACTATTATTAGTCCTATCTTATAGCTAGGGAAACCTGAGATAGCCAGATAAGCAGCTTGCCCTGAATCAGTCAGCATGAAAACCTGGAAATAGAAGAAAATCTCCTGGGCTTCAGTTAAGAGTGCTGTGCTCGCAGACTGCCTCTCTGCTGCAGCAGATTGGAGCAAAGTGGCTTAACAATACTAAGCTAAATAAATTAAATCCATTCATATATTCTGAGGTAATCCCCATGTGGTGTCTGACATAAATCTTGAAAATATCCCCAAATTAAAATATGAGGTTAGCTTTGGTTCTTGGCTTTTGATTTGCATATTAGTAACCTTCAGGTTTCATATTCAAAAGAAGGAAAAAGGAACTTCCACTTTGTTTAGAAGCTGGTTTTGGAAGAAACAAAGCTTGTTTTGCTTCCCGACCTATGCAAGTGTCTTATTTACTTTTTTTGTTTAATTTCATTCATTTGTTTTCTTTTGATTTGTGCATTATATCGACAAGCTCTTATCTCAAGCTCTAGGCATCCTTGCTATATACTTAATGTGCAATCATGTATTAATTATAAAACCAACAATTTAATTTTACCTCCCACAACAAAAGATAACCAAATGAATATTAATCTAAATATTCCTATCCTATCCAAAGACAATCTTTTCTCCCATACTTTCCAAGGATCCAGAGAAGGAAAAGTTTTGCCAAATGCCTTAAAAGTCCAAAAGATTTTTTCTGCAAGTTATGGAGTACATTCTGGACAGATCAGGGAACTTCTCAAATTGCTGAACTTTGTTTTAAAGTAAGAGAGAGCTGCTCAAAGATTTTTTTTATGATCATATGTCATCGGCTTTGAAAGACAGGGGAACCTATATGAAAAGTGACACTAAGCTGATCTGGAAAGAAGCAGATTCAGAAATGGGGATACTCACAAAAGAACCATGCTCTCACTTGCATCTTCCAGGACTGACACCAAGATTAGACAAATAAAATGAACAGGTTAGAGTGACAGATACCGGTCTGGAAAAGGAGATCATGAATGACCTAGGAACATCACCAGTGAGGTAGTTCAGTATCTATGAACAGCTTTTTATGATTGGAGGAGGAAGTAAGAGAATCAGTTTAGGGTTAATAATCGCAAAATAAATGCAGTTGCTATTGGATTTCTTGGAATGTTATCAGGTAGTTCCCATAATAAAAATTATAACCATCAATCCATTCCATGTAAGCAGTTTTATAAGACACAGGTTGAAGTACTCTGAAAACTTTCATGGTACACTTTCATGACACTCCTACCCACCCCAACTTTGACTGAAGTGTAGGTTCTTAAGACAATTCTTGCTGAAAATCCCTTGTACAATCAGATACCCTAAGGCTACATACTATAAGAGACATCAGATGACACTAGCAGGGTGTCAAGTGAATCAAAACACCAGGACATGGTTCTTCATACAACTGATAGCTGAACTATAGAGCATTTTGTGAAAGGATGTTGCATATGTTAAAAGTTTATGTAATCTCAGGATGAGGCTGAATGAGTTCACTGAAATCTATTGAAGGCTACTAAATAGACAGAAAACATTCAGCTCTGGAAGTTCTTGAGATGAAAGTGATTGGAGGCTGGAAGAGTGCTATAGGAGAAAGTATCATGTATTCTTGTCCAGTTCTTATACTCTTCCCTTTATACTTGTTTTTGGTCAATTTGATCAGAAATAATGCCAACCTAGATTAGTCTTTGATCTGGTGCAGGAAGGCCATTTTTAATTTTTTTCATTCTTAAAGTCTTGCAAAAAGAGTAAAGCAGAGCAACAAACTACAACTGGGCAGAAAAAAAAAATACTTTCTGTCAGATGAGTGAAATGTGAAATAATCACAAGAAAAAGCTCATCTGTGTGAAACTATATTCTCCATCTCAAAATATTGGAATAAATATTTAGTGCTTTCATATTCTAGATTTACTTTTTCTAAAAGTTAATTCAGAACTATGTACTTCATTTTTTATTTTCTTCTTAATTGACATGATTAGTGTACAATTTGGTGGTTAGGGGAATTTATCTTCACCATAATAAGATTATTTTAAAAAAAAATCAGTATCTCAATGCATCTCATTTATGAAAAGATATTAAAGATTCTTATGGAAAATCATAGAAAGATATTGATTTGGGCCTACGCTTTCTCTCAAGTGTTTTTGCAATACTAATGAAACTAGTAATTCATTTCCTAAAGCTTGAAGAAACAAAAAAAGCTTCGTTTACACATAGTGTTCAGACTTCAGTCACCATGCACTTGCACTGTACTTCAGGCTTCTAGCAGAAATCTAATTTAAGAACAGAACTGTATTTTCCAGGTCTCTTTGCAGACAATGTAACTGAACTGAAACTTCCTGCTGTCCATCGCTTCAAAGAGGAATTTATAACATAGCGATGTTTATTCCTGCTGTCTTCAACAGACACTGAGCAAGTATACTGAAATGTCTAGAAGCACTGATGTGAGAATTTTTTCCTTTTTTATTTGTTATGAAATGTTGCCTGTATACGATGAAATATGTTTCCATTGGGGAAGCTTGGACATGCCTGTCACAGGGTATTCAGCAAGATGAAATATATTATATAAGAAGATAATTTTGTCATTGGAGTCCTACTGATTTTAGGCAGAGACCTCTGAGAACAAAATTCTCAGTTTCCCCAAACTGATAATTTTTAGTTTAATCATTCCCCAAGGGTCTTTCTGCAAAACAGGAGCTCTCTGTCAGACCTCAGAATCCTCCCTCCACAGCCCTGCCATAGCTCACAAAGACTTATTGCAGTAGATTGCAGTGTGGAAGGATGCTTTACCAGTCGTGTGGTCATGGTCTTAATTCCTTTGCCAAAATTCAAAACAGAAATTAAATATATATATATATACATGCATAAAGACAGTGAAAAAGGAATATGTGTGAAGAGATTATTCTGGCTTTACACAAAGAGGAGGATTTTACCAAATGTAATGAAATCCACCAGAACTTTTGAAAAATACAACTGTTAATCTTTGCATTTGTAAAACAAGATAATTAACAAGTGTACAAAACACAGCTGACATACCTGGTAAAAGCTATTGTTTTCTTTGTTCTTTGTGAATGAGTTGGGGGGATTTCCTCTAAGCTTTGGTTCATTAGGCATATTTGAATTAATTTTCATCTTTTTCCCTCTTGCATTTCCTTATTTTATAGCAACATCTGTTTAACATGGACTTTTAATGTCAAATTAACTACAATATTTATTTCGCATTTATAATCACCACTTGTTAAAAATCACTCTTGCTTTCAAGGTCCAAACTCTGCTTTCCTATTTTGTTCAGTTGATCCCATTGAATTGATTTTTTATCAAATGAAGATATCAGCTATGGGTCAAGTTTGCTGGAAAAAAAAAAGTGTAATAGAGATTGAGATAGGTTCTATTCATTAGTATCACTTAAACTCACAATTTTATCCTCCTTTTCCTACACTCTCTATTTCATTTGTGGTCTGAATAACAAAAAACAGCATTATGCTGACTTGTAGCCACATTAAACTATTTGCTCTTTGGATATCATTCAGTAACCAGTTTCACAATGAACAGGTTGAAATATTATAGCCAACAGCTGAGATGCGTTTGTTTTGTGAAGCAATGCCAAAAAAGTTCACACATAGTTTTCAAGGCCACATGGTGCTAAATAAAGAGCTAAAGGATTTCATAAGCATTTTTACTGTAAGGTGTTCTTGATGCCACCATTTGAACCTTTCATGATGCTGATACCCAAAAGTGAAATATTACCAAATATGATATTGATTATATCAATATTTCTCTGAACCGTGAGTGTTCAGTGAAGCTCTGGGAACTGTGAGTGAGCACGCAGATCATTTTATCTCTCTGCAACGATAGTCCCTCCGTCTGTAGGACTTTCTTCCCCTGGTGAAAATTGCAGCACATGAAGAGTTGAGCGTATTCCTCCTCTATTGCCCCTGCCACCTCCTACTTTGAGGTGCAAGGCTCCCATCTTCCCAATATCTCCTCTGCTTCTTCCTCTCACCTCGTGCAGGAGAAATAGACACAGTGTTTTCACTATATCTCAACCTAGGGAGGGGCTGAGGACGTTGTGTTGATTGGGGAGACTGAATAACGAATTGCTATGTGGAGATACTGGGAGAGGACATGTGCCACAGAACTGAAGAAAATGGAGTCTGGGGAAGCAGAAGGTGCAGGAAGCCTCACATGACCTAGCCGACCAAGATAATATTTACAGCGAGACCAAAACCACCTGATGTCCACATATAATGCTCTACAGCTTCAAACATCTCAGGCCACACAGCTGAAATTCAGAAACAAAGAAAGATGACATAGGAAATTCAGTGTTAAAATAATGTTATTCCTTGAGAGGCAATCTTTGGAATCTGGGTATATGAATCATGTTACTTAAAGTCTTTGATTTGCCTGGGCCTTTCACAGTTTTAATCCAATTACTACTTTCATGGCTTCAGATACCTTAGCGTTAGGCACTTTGGAAATGCATGGTATTAATGATGAAATAAAGTGAGACTCTAAAAGCAGAACAGAAGTGATAGGAGATCCTTAAGAAAAGCATGTTTGATCATTGTCCCCTTCTCAATAATTCAGAAAATCTTTACCTTCTCCATTCAAAATGTATGTTCATCAGAAACGATCTTGTCTGGTTGCATTATTGCTGTTTGCTTTGTTGCGGCCATGATCCTGTATGGAATGGAATGGAATGGAATGGAATGGAATGGAATGGAAAAATAAAATAAAATAAAATAAAATAAAATAAAATTAAATTAAATTAAATTAAATTAAATTAAAAAGGGTTAAATCATTATGTGATATCCATCATGGAATGATAAGGAAACTAGATTTCCAGTGCAAGTTTAACATCTAGCTTTCTTAGTTTTGTTTTTTTGTCCTGCACTGTTGGAAACTTTCTAGGCTTGGAAAGCAGAGGAGCAAAATGTGAAGGTCTAGCAGGAATCAGGAATTCAGGTTTCTTTGTTATTAGAGATTGAACACCACTGTTCCTCTGCAACAGGGATCTATTGACCAGCTGGAAAAAAGGAATATGGATTTTTTTTTCCCCAATAGAATGCAAGGTGTAAAAGAGAAAAAGTTGTTCAAGTGCTATTCAGTAAGTTTCTCCTATGCAAAAGGATTTCCATGGTAATGTCAGTCTTTTTTTCTGATAGGCTCCTCCCATATGGATATACCTTTGACTTTACAGAAACAGTATCAAATTCATGAAATGTTAACAGCACTGTGTTACTTTGGTTCTCTTCAATAAGGAATCTTTTGTCAGTAAGTGTCCATCCACCTCATCCATAGATTTCTTTCAAAAATCAAAACTCCATCATTCCTCTCAAACACATTCTTTGCAGTCCTCAATCTCTTTGAGGTCATTGTATGTAAAAAGTGTTACTTTTCTAAATCACTCAATGTTAAGAAAAGTTTCACTCAGAAGCTAAATATAATAAATAATGGTTTTAAATCACAACTACTCAAGGACACTTTTTTTCTCAGAAAATACTTCATAAGAGGGCCATATTAAATCCTGTCTTGCCTTCAGCAATGCAAGTACTTGTGTTTTTACTTCCAACTGGAAAAAATCATACTTCTAAAGACTCCTGTCCAGCTCTTCGTTCTTTACTTTCCAGCAACTTGTCTTTGTCCGTTTTTTATCTTATCCTCTTTTACTTCCTGCTGTTTGTGTATTGATAAACTAGACAATCTATTAAAGTAAAAGTTACAAAGAACCTAAATCAACCTCCATCATTTTAGGTCAAAAACCTTAATTGTTCTTGATCACTATCTTGTGTGATTTTAGAGACATTAACTTACCTCTACAAACAAGAAGCACTACAAAAGGAAAACAATGTACAATGATCAAATGAATCTTGCTCATGCAAGTTAGATTTACTTTATCATGATTCAGTGTTTGAATAGAAGAGAGAGAAGAGCTATGAGAATTTTATTTTTCTCTACAAAAAGAAAAAGTAGTTTCAAGATGGTATTCATACAATTGCATCTCTTCATGTGCAAAAAAAGTTTTGGAGAGGAATGTGGAACTCTAGTTTCAGATATTGATTCAAGCCCACTTCCCCCAAAAAGAGGTGAAATGAATGAACTTATAGGTAGTCAGCAGTAATTAACCAATGCACTTATTTAAGCATTTAAATATGCACTTAGGAAGCCAAATACTAAGTCCATTTTTTAAAAAGGCCTTGGTTTAGCTATAATGAGAAACATCACCTCCCTCGCAAGAGTGAAGTCTGCATAGAAGACAGTAAATATTTTACACAGATTTAATAGATTATGTACCTACCAGAAAAGAAGACATTTGTTCGAATGAAACAACCCAGATTCTGCCCAGATTTAAACCAGATCAAATGCAAAATAATGCTGTTGGTTTAAATTATGATACAAAGCTTATTCTATACCATCTATCATACTGTAGTATAGCCAAATATTCAACCTCACATTCTGTAGAAAGAGTAATAAAAAAGAAGACAAATTTTACACACATGGTATTTTATAGATCATCAGCTACCTCATAGTGAGGGCCAAAATAAAGTGACCAAAGCAGTGCGTATAAGCAAGAAAGAGACTGTCCAGAACAGGAGAAATCTTTTCCCCTTGTGTTTAAGGGATTTTCAATTGTTGTAAAGTTTTGTCAAAGTAAATGCACTGAAAAGTATTAGAAAGACTATTCATATAGTCTAGTGTTATTATGAAATACTACTTTTCCAAAACACTAAATTTCAGCTGATTAAGTGCATATGCTAATCATCACGGATTCAGAACATCATAACAAAATTTAGCCAACAAAATTCCAGCAATCTATAACCATCCCACAAGAAGAAGAGGTTTACTGACTCTTTCAGACATCCAACTTTATTTCCACACTAGAAACTGTCCAAAAAAAAAAAAAAAAAAAAAAAAAAAAAAAAGAGAAAAAGAAAAAGAAAAAGAAAAAGTAAAAGCTCAATAAGCATATTTAAGGAAATTTCTATCTAGTCTTCACATCATACCTTAAAAAGTATGCCAGTCAAGGAGCACAAGCTGTGGCTTCTCTTCTGAAAAGCAAAATGGAGGTGTACTTACTAAAACTCCTGATAAAGTTTAATTAAGAATGGAATAAATATAATAGCCTTTTCATTAAAACTTTCTAAAAAATTAGATGTATGTTAAAGACCCCAAAATCACTTATTTTCCTTCATTGTACTGTTTCTCAGAGACTGTTCACTATAGTCTGGAATTTCAAGCATTGATCTATATATATAAGCGTTGACTTTTATCATTCTTTCTTATCACAGGGATTTGCTGTACACAGAGGCTAAGCAGTTAGCTCATGCATGACATCTTTAAAAAGTTTTAAATACCATGCTAATGTATTTAACTGATTTATCCATTCTTATCATTGGGAAAACATACCAAATCAGCTATTAACTTAAAAAAATATATATATGTTATTGTGCATTTACAGAAATGATAAACCAGCATTATTAAAAGCTGCACTCAGTTGAAGTCTGAGCTCTTTGATTTTGACCACTACACTTTCAAATAATTACATAGTTTGTCTTTTACTAAACCTAAATACTGACTCCAGAGCTCTTAGTTATTAAGTACTAATCTCTAAGATTAAATCACAAGTTTTTACAGCACTTTTGAACTAGTGAAGAGTCAGATGTGACACCTTCCTCTCTGCTCTTCTGTAGACGTCCTTATGTTGGCTCAGCTGAGTGTGTTCACATAAAGAATAGCTGTAATGTTAACACATACAGGGAGGGCTCCCAAAGGTAGGCAGCATCCCTGCCACTCATCAAAAGTAAAGAAAAACATTGTTGTAGTGATATAAACAATTGATGATCCAACTATGCAGTCCTACAGAAAAAACTAGAGAGACTCCAGTAAGAATAGAGGGTCTGGCTGAAAAGTCTATTCTGTTTATACACCTTTGCAGAGGTACAATATTTAGCAGGATGTGTCCTGCCCTTCATAAGACTAGAACTGTAAAGTCATCTTTTTAAAGGCATTGACTATACCTCATGCAATCTTACCTTTATTTGCTCCCACTATCAATGTGGTGTTTCCCAGGCAGCTAAGATTTCATAACATTTTAATTCCTTTGTTCTTCAAGGAAGGGAAATACATGGCAGAGTGTTGTTTGTTATGTTCCCTTTCTGGAGGGAAGACACGGGTTTTGCCCTGGCTTCTATCAACTCCCCTTTGTTCTCAGCTTATTCCAAAAGAATTTCCCATAAAGGAAAGCTAGCGTATGCCAGTACAAAAAGAGCTATCAGGCATAATAATGGTAAGCTATATATGTATTTAATGTTTTCAGTGAGTTCTGTGCATATTACGTTTATCTATGCACATTTTTAACTGAAGGTTATAGTTCTTATAATCTTTGAGAGTTCCATAACTTTTCTAGCCCAAGTTCATTACAGAACAAAGAACGGTGTAGCATTGCCTATTTTATATGACCTATAAAAATAAAGAGAGTATGGTAGTATGACATTGGATATTTCAAGTTTAGAAAACATCATTGTTCCTGCCCATGAGAAGAGTTAGGATAGTATCTATAGATCTCGCATGTGAATATTGAAGGAATGAGTCTTATTTACCAACATTAATGCTATCAGTGCCATGATCCTATGCTTGTCTTTGAACAATCTCTTGGGCTGTATATCCACTGCTTTTGTTAGTGTATATTACTTTTGCACTTTAGGTGATTCTAGCCCACTTAGTAGGAAAAAGCTGAATAGGAATGTGTTTCTGTTGTCATGAATCTGTGCTGGTCAAAGGAGAAAACACTAAAGATTCTGTTTCACTTCATCACATTTTTTTTAACCATTGCATACAGTTACATATATATATACATCTATATAGCTCTTCTTAGCTCTTACAGGAAAGATTACAACTCATCTGAGTAAGGAAGAGTGGTATGGTGAGACAGAGAGAGGTACCTGAACTTCATGTTGTGTTTTTCCTCCTGTTCTAAGGACCTAAGAGAGCGATTGGCCAGGACCCCTAACATTTGCTATATTACATTGGCAGGTTATAGAAATGTATTGCACAGTTTTCTGTGTAATGAAGATTTGCACAAAATTCAGTACAATAAACAGAATCTTAAAGAATTACAAAATAACAAAGGGCATATACTGAATTTATTCACACTTACAGGAGATGCACTGTGAAAACATACACTGTACATTTCTCTTTCTCTGTAAAGATATATTCGTCTGTGCATAAATAGCTAAAATTACTTGTGAGGCCAACAGAGGCCAGCCAGAACCCCATCCTTGCAGAAAAGACAGTTAAAGAATGGTCCTTTTTCCAGGAACGCTAACCTTGCATTCAGCCAGCGGATTCAGAGGGGATTCTATCACACTGAAGAAAGCTTTTTACACTGATTTATGCAGGCTCTAACTCTGGGAGTTATAGATATTCTTGAGACATCCTTCGTGATAGTTCTTTTCTTTAGAGAGGGAGCAACAATAGAGAATTTTAGTCTACAAATAGATTGCAAAAGCAAACCTAAATATTTTAAGGGATTCAACATACTGCTACACTAAACAGAAACTATTGAGATAACATGTTCCTGACTCTTATTGTGTCACCCACTGTCCTCTCTCCTGACCAAATCTATTACATGCCATACGTGTTCTGAGAAGCATATAAAATCTCAATAGACACAGAGGAATACTTCTCAACTTAGTGATTTTCTCTTTTACGTCTCCAAAAATGCCAACAGACAATCTCAGGGAAATTATCAGGAAAAATATTACAGCTGTGAAACACACACTATTTTTATTATCAAGTCAATATCCTCTACAACACTGCTTATCTTCATAAAACTTCCTCATAGTTTCTGTGATTACCAACTTCTCTTATGCTACTCCAACTTAGAATTCAAAGATTCCTTTCCATATTCACCTTACTACAACTGCCTATGGCCTTACCTAAAATCTTTCATTTCATCCTACTTCAGACAATTTAACCAAGACCTGTGTCTAACTTATTTATTCTCCTTATTTGCTGAAGTGTTTCTTCCATGTTTGCATCCATGACAGTTCCTCTTGGCCTTAACTCTCTATCCTTTTTCCTCCAGTTCTTGCAGCTTTCACCTACAACTCCTGCAGCTTCTCCCTAACTTCTGTTACTGAGTTTCTTTCTTCTCATGCTCATAGCAAAAAATGTTCAAATTGTGGTTGCAGAAATATACCTTACTTATCTTCTAAACTATTTTACTTGTTTTCTTCTGGCTTATTATGTCAGATTCAAACCTCTTTCTCTAGTCCTCAATCTTCTTTACTTTTTGCTAAAAAAGCCCACATCCTCCATTCTAATTTTGGATCTCTTTTTAGAAAACAATGTGAAGTTAAATATGCTGATCTAGATACATCTGAACACAATGAAAAGGTTACTATCAACAATTTTCATCCGCTTCTTGCCACTACCTCTTCCCAGTCCTTCTAGCTGCTACCACCACTTCAGACTTCCCAGAGTAACAGCATGTATAGCTAGTCTTCAATGATCCTTGTTCAATATTTTAATAGTGGTTAAAAAAAAATCATTTAGGCAAAAACAGGTCAACAATATTCAGTTATGTCACTGTATCTGAGGGACCTCAGGGGAGAGGTGCGGGAAGCAGGGGTGAATAGCCATGAGGGTAGACTGGTTACCCTGTCTAAACTCAAGTCAGAATGGCAAGGATATTGGTAGTCTAATTCTTTAAGTTCTTGCCCTCAAAGAAACAGAACTCAATAAAAAAAAGAGAGATAAACAAAATGTACACATAATAAAGCCTTTGCTCACTTGCTGATCCCTCTCCTTCATCGTCGTTTCCTCCTGAAACTGTAAGCTCTTTTCAAGTCAGGGAATTTATCTTACATATTGATGGCGCCACAGGAGTAATTTTAGCTTTAGAAAGCCAATCATAATCCACACTGTAAAAATTCCTCCCAGTGCTTGAAGTGGCAGTGGGTCCAAAAGGGATTTCTCATGAGTGGGAAAACTTTACTGCAAACTTTTAATAATATGACTAGCATATGATTAGCATTTACTCACAAAAGCATTCACTATGAATCAGTGCTGCTAGTAGTATGAAGATTACTTAAATGTATGCTTGCAAGACTAAGATTTCTGTTATTTTAAGAACTTTACATTCGTACAGATTTAAATTATTTAAATGATATGTTGTGCTTCTGTGTGTATATTATGTATATGTATATTATTTTAAATTATAAAAAGAAAATGGCATTTAAAATGCATGTGCTGCTTATATTCAAAATTAAATTCCTTTCTTACATTAATGTAAAAAATAGCCATTTTTTTATAATTGGAAGATTTTCACATCAGACAACAATCACAGAATATGCTTCTTAGATGCAGACAATTACAATGTGTTGACAGGGAGTGGAAATGTTATTTTGCTGTGACAAATGAACATCATATGTACAGTTCACAGATTTATTTGTTGCTACTAATCAGGTGAATGCTTACATTCTAATTACAATTCTAGAAGTTATTAATAAATCAGTATTTCTAGCAAAATCTTTATATTATCAACAATATTACATTTGGCAATCTTCACACTGGTTCAATTTTTGTTTTTTTCTGACTTCCTCCTTTTATCCTCCCTCTTTATTTTTTTCATTCTTGTTCAGAAAAATAATCACTGGAACCCACTAATTTCTGCTGGTTTTATATTATTCCTTCTGGACTGCAGTGTAACTCATTATTGATGAGCTCATTATAAACCAAAAAAATGTATTTCCTTTTTGAAGAGGTGAGTAAATATGCTGTAGAAGAGAGAGGGATGTATGAATATAAAAGCATTTTGTTTCAACTTGCTGTCATGTTATGGAATACAGAGAGAACAAATATTAGGCAAATACGAGAAAGAAAAAAAACAAACCACAAAATTTGCATAGTGTCTTGTAAATACCATTGTTAACCAGAATATTGCTTTTAATATTACTAAGTTTCTTGCTTCTTCATTTCCCTAGTATAGCTAACTTCATCCAGTTACCATTTTCTTGATACTGATTTAATGCTGCACTGTGGGATTGATATTCTGTTGGTATTGTCAATTGCACTGCAAGCGACTCTCCTGATATGGTATATATTACCTAAGAACTAGCATTCTTGTGAAAATCTATAATTCTACCTTCTGAAACCTACAATTGTTCCTATTATAAACTTCTGTAACCAGCGTGGTCAATACTTTTTTTCTCCAAAGTCCCCTTAATGATTTTAGTTCTATTTCCTCTGTACATCTTAAGAAATGAAGAAGAAGTTCTACTTACATCTTCCAGAGTTTTCTGATAGACACTTCTTTTTACCTAAGTAGGCCTGTTGTTGGGAAAATGTTACATGTTTAGAATTCCTAAAGCCACTGGAGGAAGGACTTTTCTTTAAATGAAGTTCTAGGAAAGAACAACACCTTCTCTAGAAATAACCTGTGATGTTCTGTCCTTCTCCCTTTGTACTCACTTTGTGTATTGTATTCTAATAGAATTTAAAATTAACTAAGGTTTTCTATTAACATTTTCAGATGTTTCCCACTTTTATTAGGAAGATGCAGCCTCAGATGATTTACAATCAATGAATATTATGCTGACATTAGCAATTACAAGGGGAGTTTGGGTATCCTAAGGACATAAGCATTGGCATGCAGTATTTGCTGACTTGGTGTATATTTTACATTGTCTTTTATTCAAAGAATTCCAGCTAAAGAAGATGCTATAAGAACTGAGGAATCTGGAAAGCAAAGAATGCAGAATGCAGAAACTGGAGCAGCTAAAGGTTATATATGTTATATACATATATGTTATATATAATGTAATATATATGTTATATATATAATAATAATATAATATAATAATAATATAATAACATAATAATATAATAATAATATTTTAATAATATAATAATATAATAATAATAATTTAACATGTATAATATATGTTATATACAATGTATTTTTATATACATATACATACATACATACATACATATATATATATATATATATATATATAAAAACAACACAGCCACCACAATAAAACAGTGCCCAGTCTAGCATATATGCCATGCTCATTCTGTGCAAGTGGTAGAAGAGGTACAGCCCATTCCACCATTAGCTGCTCCAGTTTCTCTGCAGGTGCTAATCTTTGCCAACACTATGTAAATTCCAGCCAGCCTCTCTGGCTACAGTCAGATACTCTTCCATTAAAGATGCCCTTGGACCATTCTCTGGCACTGAAGACAACCAGCTTTGCCCACTCTGCTGAACTCCCCTCTGCTCCAACCCTCATGCTGTATCCAAAGCATGACTGCATCCAAATTATTTATTGGGAATGGTCCCTGGCCCATGATAATTCCCAAACCATCTTTAAGAGTCTTCAGGGAAGTGCATGCTTGGTCTGTGTCAAACAATGCAGAGGACAAGACTAATAATTTAACGTTATAGGTGTTTGAATTGTAAACTTTCTCTAGCATTCTTTAATTTCCTGATAAAAACATAGCTCTTGAGCCTTCATTGAAAGCAGAACTGTTCCTACTTTGCACCAGCAATGGGAATAATGGGTGTCATGCACCAGGTGTGTAAGGTGCAGACAGCATTCACTCATTTGATTCTCAACTATTATTTCTTTGATATGATTTAGTATTTTATTTAACAAAATTTCCAAGTCTGCTTTAAGACCATTCAGTACAAAATGTTCTCTTTCAGAGCGTTAAACTGTGGGAATGGTTTGGTATATGGGGGAAAAAAAAAAAAAAACACATAACATGCTAAACCTTCTCAGCTGACATAGTAAAATGAAAGGTATGAGCTATTCCAATCCATTTTTTAACAGACACAATATGTCTTCTGAGATGACCTGTGTTTTCTGGCCTGATATATGTCAAAGTAAGCTTACTCAAACACAATTAGAAGGTAATTAAGTATGTGTTTTCTTTGGTTGCCATTGCAGCTCTATCTGTCACAGGATGAACACAAGCCTGTGCTCTTAGCGTGATGCATATTTTAACAAAGACATGGAAGTTTTGTTAATATCTAAACCGGTAATGCTCCTGGGCTTCATGGGACTGAATTTTAGAAGGGCTAGGTACTTGCAACTACAGTTTCATGGTCACTTGGAATTCTCAAAGATCAAACTACACCAGATTCTTACCCAAATGGTGATTTCACAGAATCACAGAATGGTTGAGGTTGAAAGGGACCTCTGGAGATCATCTAGTCCAACTCCTCTGCTCAAGCAGGGTCACCAAGACCACGTTTCCAAGGATTGTGTCCAGATGGCTTTTAAATATCTGCAAGGATGGAGACTCCACAACCTCTCTGGGCAACCTATTCCAGTGCTCAGTCACCCTCACAGGAAAGAAACTTTTCCTCATGTTCAGATGGAACTGCCTGTGTTTCAGTTTGTGCCTGTTGCCTCTTGTCCTGTCACTGGGCACCACTGGAAGGAGTCTGGCCCCATTCTCTTGACACCCTCCCTTCAGATACTTATATACAATGATAAAATCCTCCCTGAGCCTTCTGTTCTTGAGGCTAAACAGTCCCAGGTCTCTCAGCCTTTCCTCATAGAAGAGATGCTCCAGCCTCTTAATCATCTTAGTAGCCCTTTCCTGCAATCGCTCCTGTAACTCCATGTCTCTCTTGTATTGGGGAGCCCAGAACTGGACACAGATGCAGCCTCACCAGGGCTGAGTAGAGGGGAAGGATCACCTCCCCTGACCTGCTGGCAGTGCTCTTCCTAATGCAACCCAGGATACCATTGGCCTTCTTTGCTACAAGGGCACACTGCTGGCTCATGGTCAACTTGTTGTCCACCAGGACTCCCAGGTCCTTCTCTGCAAAGCTACTCTCCAGTAGGTCAGCCCCCAGCCTGTACATGGGGTGCATGGCGTTATTCCTCCCTAGGTGCAGGACTCTGCACTCCCCTTTGTTGAACTTCATAAGCTTCCCATTCTGCCCATCTCTCCAGCCTGTTGAGGTCCCTCTCAGAGGGCAACACAGCCCTCTGGTGTATCAACCTCTCCTCCCAGTTTTGTATCAACGGCAAACTTGCTGAGGAGGCACTCTGTCCCTTCATCCAGGTCACTGATGAATAAGTTGAACAATACTGGACCCAGTGGTGACCCCGGGGGGACACCGTAAGCTATAGGCCTCCAACTAGACTTTGCGCCACTGAGCACAACTCTCTGAGCTCTGCCTTTCTGCCACTTCTCAAGCCACCTCGCTAGCTTCTCATCTAGCCCACGCTTCCTGAGCTTGCCAAGGAGGATGTTATGGGAGAGAGTGTTGAAAGCCTTCTGGAAGTCAAGGTAGACAACATCCACTGCTCTCCCCTCATCTACCCAGCTAGTCATCCCATCATAGAAAGGCTATCAGACTGGTTAAACATGATTTCCCCTTGGTGAATCCATGCTGCCTATTCCTAATCACCTTCTTACCTTTCACATGCTTAGAGATGGCATCCAGGATGAGCTGTTCCATCCCTTTTCCAGGGATCGAGGTGAAGCTGACTGGCCTATAGCTCGCTGGGTCCTCCCTCGCATCCTTTTTGAAGACTGGAGTGACATTAGCCCTCTTCCAGTCTTTCGGTCCTCAGGTACCTCACCTGTTCTCCATGTCCTTTCAAAGATGATGGAGAGTGGCCTAGCAATGACATCTGCCTGCTCCCTCAGTACTCATGGCTGTATCCCATCAGGGCCATGAACTTGTGGATGCCTAGTTTGCTTAAGTGATCCCTGACTGAGGTGAAGGCAGCATTCAGTACTTCTGCATTTTCTGTACGCTTTGTCACCAGGGCCCCTGGCTCCTTGAAGCGTCAGGCCCACATTTCACCCAGTCTTCCTTTTGTTACTAACGTTTTTATAGAAGCCCTTCTTGTTGTCCTTGTCATCCCTCACCAGATTGAACCCCCCATGGGCCTTGGCCTTCCTAGCCCCATCCCTGCATATTCGGACAACACCCCCTATATTCCTCCCAGGTTACCTGTCCCTGTTTCCGCCTTCTGTATACCTCCTTCTTACGTTTGAATTTTGCCAGGAGTTCCTTGTTCATCCATTGAAATCTCCTGCCCCCTTTGCCTGACTTCTTGCTTACTGGGATGGACTGTTCTTGAGCTTGGAGGAGGTGATCCTTGAATATTAATCAGCTTTCTTGGATCCCTCTTCTTTCTAGAACCCTATCCTATAGGGTTCTTCCAAGTAGGTCCCTGAAGATGCCAAAGTCTGCTCTTCTGAAGTCCAAGGTTGTGATCCTGTTCTTTGTCCTGCTCCCTTCTCTCAGGATCCTGAAATGCAGCATCTCATGGTCACTGCAGATTTTGTGGATAATTTGAAATATTTTTTAAACTGGAATACACATTGCAAATTTACAGATTTCTTCTATATTTGCAAGGGGAGATGGTGTTTGGGAGATTGTAACTAAGCAGAAGATAGATTGAATTGAGCATTGGTAGTCTTTGCAGTAGTTACCTACCCAAAGGGGCTTGCATATTTGAAGAACCTTGATCATTTCCAATATTCATTTGTGCTAAAACTGCTGCTTTAATCTCATAGGTGATAATGGGATTTGCTTGGAAGGTTTTGCATATCTTCTTTCTGTTTGCTTATAACATAGGAGAAGTCCATTCACACCAAGCACAATAACTGTCATTTATTGATATCTACCAAAAAAAAAGAAAATAAAAAAGAAGAAGTAGAAAAGTTTTGAAGGGTAGACTTGAAAGAGATTTGGGTTTAGAATTGTAAATATTCTAGATATTTAACTTCTGTTAAGCGAAACTGTATTTTTATGTTTCATGATGACTGTATATTTAAAGCTGGATTGTGCCTTTGGGCAATATCCTGTAATACAAGTAATTTGTGATGTAAACCAGAAGGAGGATCATTCCCAAGCATAGTTTTTCTAGGCCCTCTTCGATGTTGGCTAGAGGGAAGGGAGTGTGCTGTATGAGTCATTTACAAGCTGCAAGGTGCTCAAGAGCTGCAGCAGGCAGAGATTTAGCTGTGTAAAAGAATCAAACACAAAATCCAGAGCATCTTTGTGCAGCTGCACTGAGAGAAGGGCAAGAAGGGAAATCTGACTCCTACTGATTTGCTAGATGTCATCACAGGCTAATGATTGACCTCAGAGGAACAATGGAGTTTTGTTCTAGAACATGGTACTCTGGAAGTCTGGATATTTGGAAGATGGAGAAAATGTACTGCAGTTGTGAAAAAGAGACTGTGATAGTAAGGATGAAAGTTAGAGATATAAAAAATACATTAAAAAATGCTGCTCAGTATGTCAGTATATGTTTTCAAAATTACTGATCTCAGCTAACCTGCTGTAATTACAAAGCAAGTTTTCTCCTGTGCATGGAAGTTCCCTGTATTGATGCAAGGGCAGATGAGGTCAAAGCCAGACATCTATCTATTGTGAATTGTCTTTTCCTTCAAAAAAAAAAATCAAAATTATGTTAAGTTTTATGTATTCAAATTTTATTTTGAAGGAGTGTCTTTACCTGTGTTTTGCCCAGTGGCTTACACTTAGTGCTTAGCATTTTTATGTGATGTTTTCAGTTCTCTCCAGGGCAACACATAAATAAAACAGCATACACAAAAAAATCCCCTAGCCTCCAGCCAACCTGCTATAGACTGTGATCATGTCAGATCTCATTACCTAACCAATATTGTTGTCCGAAAAGCGGATTCGTTGCCCGGTGTGCAATGAGCCAATAATTACACACTCAGGAGAGACATTTATTTATTTATTTATTTATTTATTTATTTATTTATTTATTTCAGAGTTGCGCAAGCCTGGGTGCTCAGTGGTCTCCCACAAATCAAGCACACCCCCACAACTTTTCAGGTAGCATTTATACAATCAAATTTGCCATATTTGTGACTTCCTTCCTCTTTCACACTGATTGGTTAATGATTTCTTCACATTTCCCTGGGTCCCACCCCTACTTCTCAAGGTCCTGATCAATTAATTAACACTGCCCCAGCTGGGTCAGTAGGTGTTATCTTCCAAGGCCCTGAGGAAGAAGACATAATCCAGACCCCTTAATCATCACTGTTTTAACAGTGAGAGGAAGCTTTTTACTTCCCAAGGTCCTGGCGTCCAAACAGGCCTTATTTCTCAGCCTTGGCATCCTCCCTTCTGGAGAGTGGGGCACAGGAATGCAGACTGCTTGTAACTCCCTTATCTTTCCAGCCTGCACCAGCTCTGAGGCCTTTTCTTAACGAACTAGGAGCGCGGCCTAAGGCTTCAGCAAATTTAGCTACTTATGCTAAGCAAATTCTACCTAAGATAGAAGTTATCCAAATCTACCTACTTCAAACATTCTTTGAGCTTCTCAGGGTTGTCTTGTAACAATATTAGTTCTTGTTAGTAACTAGAATGGGGGAGGGGGTCAAAAGAAAAAAAAAAGGCAGTTATGTGATGTAGCTGTACATATGTATGGATATATGTATATCTCATGTGTGCAAAAAGTTGTTTAGAAAGAGTGAAATGGTAATAACAAATTCATTTTTTTAGGAAATGTCCAGATTAGGATTGCTTGTGCAACTTTATTTCACCTCATACTACACAAGCATTATGATAAAGAACAACTGTATAATCACATATTCATTTTTTTCATACATCTTTGTCTCATGAAATACTTAGGAAAGACAATACTCAGGATGAAAAACAATGTTGTGTAGTAAGGGAGGGCATTGTGTGTAGCTTGCATCTCATTCATATCTCTAAAGACTGAGGCAGATGAAGGCAAGGAAAAAAAAAAAAAAAAGATAGTTTTAAGGTTAGGGAGATGCATGCTTGGCTGGTAAACCAGATCCTGTTTTGACATTGATTCACGTTATGGCTGGTGAATCACTTAAACTAGAATTAGAAAAGATGAATATTAATTGTGTTTGTTCATTTTCTGGGTGCCTAACCTGAGCACCTGGGATCTGATTCACAGAGGAGCAAGCTGTTTATTTCCATTGTTTCCACCAAAGTCAGGTCTCTCAGTTTAGATGACATTTTTTAAAAATCCCTCAAACTCCATTTCTCACATTGCCAGTTTTTTCTTTTTTATTTTTTTCCTCTCTCTTTCTAATGTTCTGCACCTCAGATATATTGCTTCTTGAGTTACTTCTTGTTCTTACAAAGGCACTCTTTTAGGTGCTTTGTCTGATTAACCCTAAAAATGCTCTGCTATGCCCTCAATGCCCTCATGTTCTTAAAGTGCTGGTCATCATCCATCATATAATTCTGTCTGATTCACCACAATTAATAAATCTGAAAGTACATTTTGAATTATTTTTCTACAGAGAATTTGTCATAGAAAATTAATGCACAAGAACAGATGGTGCAGACCAGTGAATTTGATCATAAGCTGCCTTATCTCACACTGTCCTCAGACTTATTTATTGCAAAACTCACAAACCAAAACATGATCATTATAAGTTGCACTCGTTAATTAACCCTTCCAAGAACTGTTGCAAAAGGCAACAATTTTGAAACTAGGAGGATGTTTTGACCACACAAAATTCTCACCGGTTTTAATAGAGATGCCACTTTTGCTTTATTTATATAAAAGAGCATGTGAAAAAAGTCATTTCGAGAACATAAAGCCTGTTGTATGTTGTGTGCTTTGATCGTGGTTGTTTCAAAGAGCATAGTACTCAAGGGGTAAAAAGAGCGAACTTTGAAGAGTATAAAGAACTCAATAGTTTAGAACTCCTCCCTCTCCAAACCCCTCTAACCTAACAATAGGAGTTAAAAGTGTGCCACAGAAGTGCTGAAGATTTTCTGACTGTTTTTTGTTCCATCTCCCTACCTAGTGGGTGTAACATTCAGGTACTTTATTTGCCCTCCTTTAAACAGAGTTGCCTCGCTTTTATTTCTGTCATTTATTACTGGATTTTTTTACTTGCATTGTACTCTGTCACTTAGGAGTTTCAGCTGAAATGGTGGCAATAGAAGCAGTGAGTTAGCTTCACTATATAGATAAATACAGTGCCTTAAAAGCACAGTAAGAGAAGTAGAAGGAGAAAAAGTGCAGAATTTTGTGAAAATTAACAATGACTTTGTAGGAAAAGGCAAGAACAGCAATGATAAAATGTATAGGAAAATAGATGAAGGAAGAAGAGTCTTTAAAAATATATTTTTATCTAAAATAATTTCCCATATTTATCAATATGGAGTTGATTTAACATGAAAATAAATCAGTTTGGCATTTTCTAAGGTACAGCAATTTAATCAAGACAAAACCAAGACATAAATGGATTTAAATGATAAGATAGCAAAGATAGCTATCTAAGATACTAAGATAGCTGGTGGCTTGACACACCCAAAGTGTTCTCTTTCTTAACATTGTCCCACAGGTGTAACATCTTGACCAAGAGTTTCACATAATTCTTTTAGTTAGCATTTATTTCCAGTCAACTAATTCTCTCTTATGTTGTAGGGTAGCTATGAACAAAACATTGACTTACCTTATGACCCTATAGTTAGGCTGAATGGTTTTGAAGGCATTACATATACAAATTAAAGCAGAATCAGATAGTTTTATCTGGAAAAAGGCAACATTATTACTACTACTACTACTACTACTGCTACTGCATCAGGTAATGTTTGAGATGACCTCTGACATTGCAATAGAAGGAGCTACTAGTAACCTTGTTTCCAACTAGAGCTCAGGTTTGCAGGCTGATGAACATGGTGACTGATATGTGGAAAGCCAGTGAAGTGCTGGGCTCAAGCTAATTGCTTACTACTTGGAAAAAGAAGCTTCTTCATGTTAAGGCAGACTAAGTATAGTGAAAGTGATAAGGGAAAAAAAAAAGTGTGCACCACTCCTATACTTGCTTCAGTAGAAAGGGAAAGAAGTTGCCTAAGCAAGGTGTATAGCAGTGGACCTGTGGTGAGAGCATAGATGCTTAAATGCAATCAAGGAAAACAGATTAGAAGTAATCTTAATGTGCACTTACTTCTGCTCCTGCAGGGGATTTCAATCCTGCAGAAGTGCAGGAAAGGGATGTGAAAGATTGGGACTGCACAGCATGACTAAGAAGAATGGTGAACCAAGCATAAGCCACAGAGCACTGATTGTGAAACAGAATTTTTTGGGGGGGTCTTTGGAAGCATTTCTGTGCTGATAGACAAGGCAGCACACACGTGCTCATTCATACTCTCCATCCAGCATTCTCAGTTACTTTAAAGTGCAACTTTTAGTCACACTGCAACAGAGTTCACTTGCTGGCTTGCAGAAGACATAATTGAAATCCTAAAAATGTCCAGCAGACACTTTCTTTGCATGTGTTGGATTGCACCTGAGCACCTATGCCCTGGCAATGACCTAAGTAATGCTCCTTTTCCTTATCATCTGCCTTCTTTTCCCGCAGGGGTAGACTGATATATTTTGTTGAGCACTGTGCATAACCAAAGCATAGAATGTGTGTTATGTGCTGAACTTTCCCTCATTTTGGTCAAGCATCAAGTGTACAACTGCTCTTGGAGGAAACTTCTAACAGGAGTAGCCAAAAATTACAGACACTGACAAATACAGTCTTCTTATGATCCTGAGAATACAGTCTTCTCCCAGACTTGTACTTGCATATCGAAAGCTATTCCAAACACATACCCTTGCAAACTTCTTGCAGTGCTTTCTCCCTAAAGCTTACTTCACCTCAATGGTTTATGAGCAGAAAAATAACATAAGTATTCTTTGGTGAATCCTTAGGTAAACCTAAGTATCAAGTCCTTAGAGAACAGTTAAGTTTGACTACGTTTACAATGTTAACTATAGCAAGAAGTGATTTTGTTACAATTTTTGTACCTGGATCTCCCACAGCACTGTCTCTAGTGCTCTAGAACAGCTCATTGTGCTGCCCTTGGGACTTTAAGCCACCACTAAATGGGGCACCTGTAACAAGTGTTTATATCCAGATTTACCCAGTGTATCATAACGACTTTTTGACTCAGTTATGTATACCAAATAGATATACACATTCAAAAATGCAACATATATTTGTATATTTACCTTATTCCACATTTCTGGAGAAATACTTTGTAAAGTAGAGGGAATAGGGTGTAAATAATACACAAGATATATTGTCCAAAATGAATATATACAGTCTCCTACATATATGTCAATGTGATCCTAAATTACAAGTCAGAACTATTTTACAACCTCGGATTACTAAAACCCCATCTTTAACTTATATATTTGAGTTGGTTTTTTTCTGGGGGGAGGAGGGGTTATTTCAGGAAGACATATGTGCTCAAAATTACTTACACTGAATGAATGGTGGTGGAAATCAAAAAGCCACCAGACGTGAGTTTGTACTACCTACAGGACAGTCAGCTTTGTTCTTGGACATTTTGGTATATTTAAGGACTTCCTAATATTTTTTTCTGTTTTTACAGCCCTACAGCTGAGAGCCAAACTTAGCATGGAGAGAGCAACTAGGAACAGTATGAAATGCTAAAACAACCCCAATGCCAAAATAAAAAGCAAGCAAGCAAATGTAACTGTTAATATATTTTGTATTTTTAAATTTTGGCCATTGTTCTTTTTCTACTTTCTAAAAGAACTTGGGAGCAGATAAGAAAAGGAGCATTTCTTTTCATTCTCCAGAAATACTGGTAAAAAGATACCAGACAGGAAAGAAAGAAGAGTCACGGGGAAGGGATAATGCCCTGTGTGAGGAAACGAGGAAGACAGGCTGCTGCCCTCACCAGTCTTTTATATAGCAGAGCGTCCTTCTACTGGCCAGGTTAATTTGTATAGAGTAATAACCTGGCTGTGTCTCCTGCCTCCCGATTAGGATGAAAAGAGAGCGGGTCTAAACAAAATGTGAATGAGGGAGAATGTGGGGGAGGAGGGAGCATTGCCTAGATAGCTCCCTCTATCAAAGTGCCTGGTTTATGGGAGCACTTCTATTACTCAATTAATTTATTTCATACAGATGTCTCACACTTCTCTTCCTCCTGCTGCTGAAGCGATAATTAAGTAAGTTTCTGGTGAGATTGTTAGCTGTAAACCTTTTGGGGGCCGGTGAACTGAAGACGTAACCTTTGCCATTCGAGCCAAGGCAGCGCGGCCGGGGCCTGGCGGGGCTGTGCGCAGGTCTGCTTTCTAATGGGAGCCGGAGCAGAGCTACTCTCAGTCCCAGCTGCCTGCTCTCTGCGACTGCTGTGTTTGTTAATAAGACAAGCGAGGAGAGCTAAAAAGGGAAAAGCAAGCGTCTTGAGGAAACTCTTTCTCAGCACCAGCGGCATACAGGCTGTTCTAGAATATTTCTCATCTGATGAAGTGAGAAAGGGAGAGAGCTGCTATCTGGCCAATGAACAGAGACACAGTGGCATCACTCGATGTGTTTGGGGGCCTCAACTCCAACCCTTTCCCCTGCAGCAAGTGGAGGCTGCAAGCAGCTGCCCAGGGTGCCAGGGAGGTCCCCGGCTCACCCTGCACCAGCCAGCTGCCCTGCTCCGCGCTGCCCGCTGCTGCGGGCTGCCCTTGGGAGTGCAGCCCCCAGCCAGCAGCCCCCCGGTTTCCCTCCCACCTCCACCAGTAACTTTGTCACAGAAGTAACTGCCCTACGAATGCCAAAGAGGGGGAGGAGGCAGTGGGCATGAAGCAGGGCAGAGGCCAAGAAACCAGCCCGAGTATGCGATGGGGCTGCAGGCACCTGTCCTCCTTTCCCCAGCCACACACGTGAAACGCTTTCTGGCAGGAGATGGAGAAACACTGCTCTGACATGACTGTTGTGGCACAGAAACTGCAGCCCCAGCGCGAAGCAGGGAAACACTCTGAGCCATGCACACCCCCGGAGCTGGAGCGGCAGGAGGGGTACCCCGTGCACACACACCCCTGCAGCCGGAGCAGCAGGAGGGGTACCCCGTGCACACACGCACCCCGAGCTGGAGCGGCAGGAGCGGTAACCCCATGTGCCCCCCCGGGCCGGAGCGGCAGCAGGAGCACCCCCCGTGCCCGCACGCAGAGCGGGGTGCCAGGAAGGGTACCCCGCGACGAACCCTGAGCCGGAGCAGTAGGGGCATACCCTCGCACCCGGAGCCCGACCCGCTGCGGCAGGGGGGGCAGCCCCACGCACACGCGGAGCTGGCAGCCGGAGGAGCACCCCCACGCAGCAGTCGTGGAGAGAGGGCGCCGCATCCCCGGGCGCGGGGCCTGAGCGGAGCCCCGGCGGGCACCGCCGCGATCACACGGGCCCCCGCGCGGCGGCCGGGGACCCCCGGGCACCCCCACGACGAACCTCAGCGGGCGGGACACACACACGCACACAGCACGGTGCGCTCCCCCGCGCACACCCCCGCGGTGGGAGGGGTGCCCCCACCACACACACACGCACACACGCGGAGAGCGCAGCCCCTCCGCCGGCAGCGCGGCACCTCCATCCGCGGGCTGAGCCCGGCGCCGCTCCGCACCCGGCGGCGGTGGGACCGCCCCTGTCCCCGCCGAGAGCGCGGGGGCGGGCGAGGGGCGGCGGCACCCGCCGCGGCCGCGGGGCAACAGGCGGGCGCCGCGCCGAGCGGCAACTTCGCGGTGCGCCGGCGAGCAAGTTGCGCCGCCCGCCGCCTCCCCCGCGCAACCGGCTGCGTGTGTGCGCGCACGCGTGTGCATGTGCGTGTGCGTGTGCGAGTGTGAGTGTGTGTGTGCGAGCGGCACCTGCTGAGGCCGGGCGGCGGCGCGGAGCGCGCAGGGCCGCCGCGGAGCCTGGTGGCGGGGGCGGGCTCGCCCCGTCCCCGTCCCCGTCCCCGTCCCCGTCCCCGTCCCCGCCTGCGCCCTCCCGGCCTGCGAGTCCGCCCGGCTGCGGATCACGTGGCGGTTGCCGGAGGCAGAGACTAGAGAGGAGAGGGAGGAAAAAAAAAAAAAAAAAAAAAAGCTCCTCATTCCTTCTTCCACCGCCATACTGTATTTTATAGTAACTCTCATTTTTATTCCTCCCTTTTACTCCCGCTCGGTGAGTACCTTTCCGCTGACATTCTTGTCCTCCTTTTTTTGTCCTGTTTTTTTCTTCCTTTTTGTTTTTTGGTTTTTGGTTTTTTTTGCTTCTTCTTCTTCTTTTTTTTCTTCCTCTTTGATTATTGTTTAAATGGATTTGATCTTTTGCTGATGACAAGTTTTTTTCTTAGCATGCGATGGTTACTAAACTGTGTGCAAAAGATGCTGCTGGGGCTGGGAGTCATTGGGAATGAAAAATGATAATATTAATAATAAAGACTTGCCAGTCCAGCAACAACTGATATACATTTAGTAGCTATATATCTATATATGCAACTGGTTTTGTTGTGGCACAGAAAAGCGGTGTGAAATATGATGCTTATTTTTTAAAGATAAGAGAAAAGGCATGTTTCTAACTCTTTTTGCAGAGGATTTTCTCTGGTGTTGTTTTATTTTTATTTTTGGGTGTTTTTTGGGCTTTTTTTTCGTGTAGAGATGGGAATTACAAATGCATTTTACAGCAGTGTTTACAAAGAGTTTGTAATCTTGCAATACTGGTGCAAGCCACAGAGCAAGATGTTAATTTTATTATTTTTGTTATTGTTTCTTTTTTTGATGCTCAGTGCAATTAGCAGGGGTTTTTTTTCTTCTTCTTTTTTGGTTTTTGATGCCTGTTTATAATGTGAACTTTTCTTTCAGCGTGTTACAGTTATTATTTTTAAATACTTTTTTCCTCCTTAAAGATAACAAAACAAAACAGAAAGCTGAAGCAATGTCCATACTTTTGTACATTTTGCACCTTGACTTTTTTATTCTTTTGCCAGCATTGTTTTATGATGGTTATTATTATCATGATGATGATGATAGATATACATATATACAAATAAATACATTTTCAAATGATGGCAGTGGAAGGTTTTCCTGGAGAATGAAGTGCGGTTTGGTTTCCTTGTCAACGGAAGATGAAGTGAACAACTGAACATCTCCCCAGTGCAGGTACTTCATCTCCTTGTAGGCGTTTCCACGCTGTGTAAATTACATTGTGAGATTTTTTTTTTTGGTAAAGAAATCTTTTTCCACATGTAGCTAAAGGATTCTCTGCAATACACATGAGGACTGAACTGAATACCCTTGCCTCTTGATTGCTTAGATGTGTGCAAAATGTTACACTAATTGAGCCTTGGTCGGTTAAGCTGAAGAGAGGTGTTTTATGTGCTGTGCTGGATGGAAGGGAAGGCAGTGTGTGTGTGTGGGGGGGGATCCAGATACCCCCCTTCCCCTGACTTCCCATACAAAAAAACAACCCCAAGCCCCAGACTGAAACTGGATGAAACCTTGACATCCTTTTTATGAGTGGAAATACTTACAGGACTTTAGACAAAAGCAAAAACCCTGGCACTATATTGCGGTGACTTGCGGGTCTGTGTGTCTGTTTAAAAATTATCCATTAGAAAATAGCTGCGTGAGAAGCGGCAAAGGAGGCACCCTCAGATAGCTGGCTCATTGCCACATGAGACATATTCCATAGCCTTAAGGGTAGCAAAACCCTTATATCCAACTTCTGCTCCTCATATTAAAAAGGCGTAAACAAGGCAGCAGGTTGCCTCTTATGGAATAAATTCATTGGGATAATATCAGAAGCGGATATTTGCTTGAAGGTGTTTTGTTTTGTTTTGATGATTATTAATGCTACTGCCTGACAGGGAATGGGAAACTGTTACTTTCCGTGACGGTCACTGAGAGTTCAGGATTGGAGGAGAAACTGTTACTTTTCATTGATAGCACTTAAATGCTTAACAGAGACTGTCCCTGATGTAGAGACAGGATATTGGTTCTCTAAAACATGATTTGGAATATTTTTCCAGATGACACATTTGTTTGTTTTCCGGAAAGAGATATGCTGCAACATTACGCTGAAGTTGATGTGCTGAATGTTTGGATCTGCAGTGTTCTCTATAGTTTACTTTATTGTGACGGGTTTGCTTAATGCATTTTGTATAAACAGACTTCAGGGATTTATAAGTGATCATAAAGATATGCTATGTATTCAGATGTGGAGAATAAAGTATGTTCCACTGAATACTTTTCCTTGCTTACCGTGATATAAGCAAAAATATGTGGCCAATTTCTAATTCATAGGACTACAAATGCATTTGGAAGTTTGAGGCTTCTAACACTTCACAATCTTGTAACTTAACAGCTTCCTTTTATGTAGAAAGTGTGTTTAAGAAGTCTTCAGCATTCTCTCACACAATTAGTCACACTGAAAAATAAATTCATTCATTTGTCTGTGTAGAAACATAGCTGTGATGTATTTATAGTGACTTTTTCCAGACAAAATGCAATAAAAATATTTAGCACATACATCTTGTTTTCATGCATGCCTTCTGCTCTGACATGATAGAATACTTCTGACAGTATATAGGGTCAATAATCCATGTGTCTAAAAACACTGTCTAGATACTTGTGTGATAAATTATGATGACTTTGAAGTAGTTACAATCTATTGGGTCAATAATCCACATTTTAAGAATACTGAGCCTGCTTATTTTTCATGATTTAATTTGAAAGCAAGCCATTAACATACAACAGAGATTGGAACTTTATCCTCCTCCCTTCTCTCCACTTCCTTCCCCCCTCATTTTTAAATTGAAGTTTTTCTTTAAATTATGGGGAACTGCCAGTAAGCAAAACATTTCTGATATTGCTAAAGCATTGAAATAAAATAACTAGGCCAGCAGTTTCCAGAATGACGTAACTTTGTTTTTGTTTTTGTTTTTAAATATTGCAGGTGTAGTCTATGAGTAATTTTGTACAAATAGTTGTTGACTGAAGATTTAATTCTGCTCATTTAATCTTGCCCTGAAATCTGAGATAGAAAGTTTTAGAGATGCACTGTTTTCAGCATACAGATTTCATCTACAAAACACCTGTTGTCTGAGTAGCACACAGTAATCTAATATACATACATTCATTTTGTACGCAGAAATTTGAGGTTGTATCATTTAGTATATATCAGACAGCCTGGGGACTTTAAAATAGGGATAAAGAAGCTAATTTTGTAAGAGGGTACCTCTGCCTCCTGCAGAAGGGCACAGTGGGATTTAGGTTGGTGTATCAGTTTCAGCTTGGTGTTTTCATAGTTATGCTATGACTAATGCTGTTGAAAGCATGTTTCGAAAGCCATAGATAGTGTAAAAGACACTTATTCTTTTTGCGACTTTCAGGTTGAATAATAAGCAAGGACGAATACAAATTTTATCTATTGTATTGCAGTGTTGTTTTTTTTTGGTTTTTTTTTGTTTGTTTTTTTAACAATGATATAATTTCATTTCTTATGTTTTGTGTGAGAAGTATTTGTACGGCCATAACTTCTGAATGTGATGAGTGTCCAGACTTAAATGACATCTCCTTTTAGATTTTGCACATCTGTTTTGATTCTCAGGAGAGCTAAGGAATTCAAGTTACATTCATAAAGACTTGTAAATTGAAAGCTTTGGAAAACAGTTGGTCTTTTCTTCCCCCTAATTTTTACTAGCAGTATTGCCTTGCAAATAAAAATGTGGCAAGTGAACTGAAGTTACTAACTGTATGGTGCTGAGAGCACTGACTCATAAATACATGCTTTTAGCCCCCTTAGTGGCCTGAATGGACAATGGAAGGAAATCTCTTCTGATTTTTCTACATAGGAGATGGGACTAGAGGGCCTTTGGAGCCCTCAGCTCCATTCTGCTGTGATGCTGAGCAGATCTACTTTTCTTCAGGTTCAACAAGTTCCACTTTAAAATTGCCTCAGGCACCAGTGCCACTGCACTTCTTTGAAAGCTATGCAAAGCCTCACTCTTTAGATAGTTGGAAACCTTGTTCCTGTCCGAAATTTTTTCTCAGTCAGTTTGTACTCCTTTGTTTTTGTGGCATTGCTGTCCTTAAACAGAAAGGTTCTCTGTTGACTTCTCACCTTCCTCCTGCTGCTCTTCACAGTGCATTTTCAGAGAGAAACCACATCCCCTTTTAACTTTTGTTTGCTAGGCTAGCTGGAGGAGAGGTTCTCTTTTAGTGCTGGCCAATGTGGTGTGATACAGTGCCACGCAGAGATTTTGGGGCTAGCTCTAAAAAAGGCAGTGCTATAGCAGAAACAGAATAGCTAGCTGCATTCACATCGTATGCTGCCCAGGCTGATCTGATCTGCTTCTCAGCTGCAAGCCTGGCTGTCCTGCTCCCAGCCCTCAAATTAGCCCAGATATTTCTACATGGAATTGCACTGTGGACATGCCTTCTCCTGGTAAAACAGGCTTTCTCTTGTGTAGAGCAAACCCTCTCTCTGCCTAACCAGTTTGAATTTTTCTGTCTGGAATGAAACAGCAAAGGACTGTTAGGAATTTCCCCTGCAACACTCTAATTTTTAGACTCCAGAAATCTTCTACTTACTGTTCTAGTATTTTTCATTCCTGCCTGTCAGGGGCACCTAAATGGGCTTGAGTCAATGTTGTATGAGTACACGTGAACCAAGGACTGACTGCTATCAGGCATAAAGGTGAAAGTTTACTACAACGCTTTTTAAAATATCTTTTCCTGATTACAGTTTCTTCCCAGGCTGCTTATTTTTTAGCTTTAAGCTAAAAAGCTAAATTTGCTAAAATGCATTACTCTAAAAACAGCTTATTTCTGTTTTACAGAATAATTTTTCCTATTTTATTCATGCCTTGCATTGTAGGTTTCAAGCGATAAAGACCTTAATACTGTTTAAACTGCAGGATTGTAAGGACTGATAGGTCTGCCCTCAGCTGAATGTTTTTAACTTGCTCTTCTTAGATGATGCAATGCTCCATCAGAATCTGGAGCTGAATCCTCTGTGTGTTAAGTACTTACAGAATTTCTGAGCAGAAGACCGAAGATGACTGTTTCCTGATGAAAAGTTAGGTAATCTGTGGCACTGTCAATGTAGTCATCCAGATATATAGATTTTAAACTAGTTTGTAGCTTCCTTAAGCACACCTACTAACTGGCAGAAGAAAACTAAATGCTATTTTAAAGTGGTATGAACATTACAATATAACATCTTCACTTTTGTTAAGGTACTAATATTATTTTATGATCTTTGAACAATTTCTAGAGTAAAATGGGTTGAAGATTATTGTTTCAGATATACACACTTTAGAATAATTGGTATCCTTTATTTTTCTCATTTTTACTCTTTCCTATTTCAAAATGACACTATAATCTCTACAACACACTTAATCTTTCAGAAGCACTTAGATTGTGGTTTGGGATCCATTTTCCGGGAAACTTTATCTTTACACAATGAAGTGTGATTTCTCTGTCTCAATGAATCATCTGCCAACAGCTGAAACAAACAGTTGAATAAACCTAGAAATTATTAAGTAAAACTCAAGTTGCTCAGCATGAATATGATTAACTTGTTTTTATCATAATGATATTCTGAGATAAATAGAGTGAAAGAATGAAAGATAGATGTTATTTTGCAGATGTTTTTACTGCGAGAGAGAATTAGCAAAAATCTTACATTAATCAGTTATCCCTCGGTGCTTAGTTAATCAACATTTTTGTTGATTATAAAGTAAATTTATACACACCAGTATTATCTACTGCCACTTGAAAAAAGCTACAGAATCCCTCCCCAATACTCCTCTATCTTCCAAGTGTTCCTGCATGTTATCCTGGCCTTCGATGATCTCAGGATTACATAAGAGTCATTCTGCTGCTGCATTTCAGTTTCATAAACAGAGATTTTTGCTGTGATGTAGTTCTTTCATGGTTACTGCAGTACGCATAGTAATTTCTGCTCTGACTTGGCTGGTAATTTTGCCTGTGAGAGGCTTGAAGAGGCAGAGGTAGTTGTTGTAAGAATGAATGATGACAGATAGGAAGTATGAGCATGGTGGCGCATAAATGGCACTCCTCAGGCTTCTTTTTTTTTTTTTTTTTTTAATCATCACTGCACACTTATGATTCTTTCTCCCAAAATACACAAAGCTCTGGATAAACATGGTTTACATAAGTGGCCATTCCCAGGTGGACTTTTCTTGTTGTTGGTTGTCAGTGCCTGAACTGACGTGTAGTCTCTGAGTAACCAACCTGGAGAAGTTCTGCAAACAGCTGGAGCTTTGTGTGGCAAATGCTCTTGCGTGGGCAGTGCTGAGGTCCTCTGAGAGAGCTGGTCACAGCCACTTGGGCATAAGTTATTAAAAGCAGTACAGGACATTACAATTTTTTGACCTTCAGTTAATAATAAAGGGTCTAATCAGACCTTGGCAGTTATTAAATGACTTGTCAAAAGTCAGGTCCCAGTCTTCTGCATGTGCCCCGTACCAACAAAATTTGTTTTGGCCTGTTCAGTCATGTTGTTTGCTTTTATCAAGATCCTCCTCCGTAGTCAGATACTTGGTCTGTGTTGTGCAGGGTCAAAAAAAAGGGCTAATTGGCCCAAATCAAGTATTAATGGGATTCGTTACCTGATTGAAGCAAAGCTAAATTTGGTCTGAAGGAAAGAGTGGCACAAGCATACTGACAGTATTTTCTGAAAATCATGTCTCCATTTCTGCGAGGAGTTCTACGTAGATGTTCAACAGCAACTATGTCAAATAAGACACAACTTGCTAAATAGTGGTCATTTTAGGATTTGGAAGATATACACATTGCATCTTCATACCTTGCATGTGGTATTTTCAGGCTGCCTTAGAGTTAACCTCTAATAGTTTTAGATTCAAAGATTTATTTTTGCACATATAGTTCAGTGCTGATCACACTCGTCCTTCTTTTTAAACAGTACTGCTTGATTATGGTATGGTGGTCTTCTTTTCTGCTTAGATATACTAAAATGTAATATCTTTCCCAGGCATCTTCTTTGATATAACAATATGAATGAATTAAATGCAAAAATAAAATGTATGAATGTAACAATGATAGTTTCGTGCATCTTTGCGTTTAGGGCCTGCTCTCAAGAGTTTCTGAATGCTAACAGCTCTTGTCATTTGTAAAGACAGTTAGAGTAACTCACAGATTTTACAGTGAAGCTCTGTGTATGTAGTAGTTGCAGCATCATGTTTCTAAACTTGATCTGTAATATAGAGTTCCTCTTTATAACAGAAAAGGAGAAAGTTCTGCCTAATTACAGTATTTTACTGAAAGATCCTGCACCCAATAAATTTTAAGATAGAAGTTATGTAACAGCAAAAAATGATGTATGCCAACTGTCATCCAGCATCTGTGAAATACTATGTGGTTACTGTATAGCAATAATTAAAACTAAATTTCTCATTACTGTGGGTACCTACAAAAAGGCTTCAATATATTGTATTTTAAGTGCCAAAAATGTAAGTTTTATGATCTCATTTTTCATCTGATATTTACAATAATTTGCTAGGATAAAACCCAACACTTGAGGTGCTACAGAGTAGGTCAGTTTTTTAATTTCCTCTGCACTGGATAAATTCACATCAACATTTTTAAAATTGCAGAAGGATGTAATTCTGTTCTTGCATATAAAGCTTACAGTTAAATGAGAGTTCTGTAAATGAGACATGTGCAAGATAGATTGCCTCTGAAGAGATTAGCATCTTCTAGTTGTGCACTTGTGAGTCACAGACAATTAATATACATTATGCACAATGAAAACTGAAGCTAGATTTAAATTTTGATGTTATGTCACTTTTGCTTTAGGAGGATAATTCATCAGCATAGTGCTGTTACTTTTACTGTGTATTATCTTACAAGAGAAGCATACTGTGTTATCATTCATCAGGATATGTCCTGCTGTGGTGGGTGTTGTATAAACCAAAAGGTATTGAATTAAACCCTAGTCCTGTTAAAATCAGTGATACACTGGTCAAAATATTCCTGTCAAAACATTTTTTTCTGTAGATTTTTGATAAAGTGATTCACAGAAAAGGCTAGATTCATCTCACTTAACCTTGCTGTTTAAAAAATAGGTTTCTGAGCTAAGCTAGTCATCATTTTAGGCATCTAAAAGTTAGTCGTTGAAGTCTAACATGGTTGCTCAAGGCTTTGTAGTCAACAGAGATATATAGACATCTCCAGAGAATTATGGATTACATCCCAAGAGGGGCATCTATGGATAGCGTAGATGAACAGCCTTCTTAAAATGCATCTCTCCACCGAAGAAAGAGAGCACATAGATGCGACGTTTAAATGAGATGTCCAACTTTTTGATGGAAAAAGTTAGAGGAGATGAATTTCACCTTTTTCTTTCTTCTGTTGAAAAAATAATTTCTTAATTAAATGTTTGTCTGAAACCTGATTATTTTCTGGCCATTAGAATTGTCATTGCTTTAAGTTTTTACTTGAATTTCTTTTTAATTTCTGTAGTAATTTTTTACAGAAATGCAAATGTCTTTTTAAACAGTTTGAACCAGTTATAGGCTCTAACAAAGTTGCTCTAGATTTTTGTGGGGCCAAGATTTCACACCCTTTCTCTACAGCTTCACCCATTTTTCTGACTGTTTATAACCTCATCCTAGTGTAACCTGATTCTCCAATAAGTTCTGCTCAGAGTCTTAGCCTAAAATTGCAGGACTTCACCTGTTGGGTATGATCATGGACCTCATTTCAGAGATCTTAGAAAATGTTTGAAAATATAATAGTTATATGGATGGCAATGGAATCCTTTACACTTTGCACATACAGGTATGTAGTCACAGTGTTAAAACATCATCAATAGATCGAAAAAAAGCAGATGGCCTGAATCTGAAAGTTCTAGATGTCTCTTGAAAAAGGCTCTTAAACATAAAATAGCAAAAATATTGCATCATGAACTGGGGTGATCCAGACAGCATAGGTTAAATATTTGAATATTAGTGGAACACCATTAATACCCTCATACACATGCATACTATAAAAAGATTCCAGTAAAACCTGTATTTTTGAATATCCAAATGGATTTTATTTTTTCACTCACTCATATTGAATAATTTTCTAGAGAGGTTTGCAATTTTATAAGGCTTAGTATTAACAGTCATATAAGTCAGCTCTTAGGCAACAGATAACTAAAGTCTATTTCAGTGACTTGATTTAGATCAAAACCCAGAACTTTGCAGTTAGCAGGATGCAAGAGCACTGGTCTGTTTGTGCCACTACCTAATAAATTATGATAGCACCCTCTTTTGCTACATATTATGAATTCTGCTATTTTCCTGAATGTGTGTTCAGGCTTTCTGTAAGATTTTGGACAGGTGCTGAAATATATGGACATACAGTATATGTATGTTTCTATCTTAGGGTTTGTCCTGTTCCTCAAAAATGGCATTGTCTGAGCGTCTAAGCAAATGCCTTTAAGCTGCATGAGTAGGTCATGTCTTTTCAATTGTGATAGCACAGTGTAAGTCTGGATAAAATCTGAGTCCAAATTAAAAATGGATTGTTTAATATAATATGAATAAGCACAAAACTCAGACTAGTAAGAGTGTATATGTCCAAACAGCACTATATTACTACAGTGGGAAAATAACATGCAGCTGTGAGCTCTAACAGCCACATTGCAAGAGTTTGTACTGATTCAGAAATCTTACGGACTTGTCAGATTTGAGGAGAGGGATTAAGAAGCTGTAGCTCTCAGTGTAAAACTTTGAAATAACTATTTCAAAAAGTTCAGTAATATACTCTGGGGACTGTAGACTGCTAGCTACAGTAACTGCATCATGTTATACACTTCACCACCACTTGGCCTTCATACTTGTTCCTCACAGTGTATCTATATTTCTATCTTAGGTTTTTGTAATGTCTCTCAAAAATTCATTGTCTGAGCACGATTCACCTAAAACAGATTTACAAGGATGAAATCCTCAGCTGACTTCATGAAGACTTTACCTATTCCTTTTTTATTTATGCACCGTAACGTTTCCTTTTATAGATTATTCGTGCATCAGGGATCATCGTTAGGAACACAGTGCTCGTCATAGGAATGTAAAGGTCTCATGACCATAGCTTTGCAGAACATACTAAAGCACAACTGAATTTCTCAATAACAGTTCCGGAATAACCAAGTTTTGCTGTTTGATGTCACTGGGTCTAACTCTGCAAGGTGCTCGGGGTAGCCTAGGGACCCTGAATGTAAAATTCCTGTTCATAGACATGCTTATGAAAGGGAATATGACAAGAAAAATAATTATGGTTCAGTTTCAGGAAATATGATATATCAGGAATGCCTTTTTTTTCTTTCTTCTTTTTATTTTTTAATTTGATGTCCAAGTTAACATTCTATATTGTGTCATCTCAGGAATTTTAAAATGTGTTCAGAAATTCTTGATGCTTGATCACAAATAGTAATGAATGACATAAATATTCATCATTATCAGAGTAAGACCAGCTACTTTTCGCCTTCAGATCTCTTAAAATTAGAATCAGCTTTACAATAGAGACCCGTGTCACACTGGTCTTCAGCCACAAACAGAGAAAGTATAATTAAAAATGTTGAAATTATTCATCTGAATTTCCGGGTCCTTTTTATCTTTTATTTGTAATGTTTTTTTATTTCAGACGTACTGGACTTTCCCTCCTGCTCTGGACCTCTCCCCTGGCATCGACACAGCTCAGAAGGATGAAAGAAAAGGAAGCAATAGGGGAGGGATGGAAGAGGGGAAAGGAGTAAAAAGAGAAGGAGGAGGGACAGCAATTGAAATGGAGGAAAAAAAATCAACCCTGGTTCAGTTAAGGCTCTAAACAATAGGTTGTTTGTAGCCTCCATTCCTCCTGACCTTTCCCTCTGGCTCAGAGCCCTCATCCTCTCCACCTCCTTAGCTTTCTTCAGCACTTTAGCTACAGATATTTCATTTGCATTTCTTATTAAAAAATGAACACAGAACAACAAAAACCTGTCAAACAACAAAATAGAACCCCCTTCTGGCAAATTATGACATGGCACTATTCATGCAACTGGTTCCTGAAATAGTGGGTTTTTTTTCCCCCCTCCTAGTTGCATCTTTAAATATGAAAGTGAAGTATGAATCCATTATGAGTGACAGAAAAAAAAAAAAAAAAATCTGTCCCTTTTATACCCAAACTGAGCCCTTCAAATCAGTATGTATGTAACTCTGTGTTTCAATTTTGTTCATCTAAGTCCAAAACCAGGCTTTTTATTGGCCTTTATTTACTTATTTTTTACCTCTCCTTCTTTCAAAGCTTTACTTGCAGTGACTGTTCTTACTCCTTATCATCTTAGTAGGAGTATAAAGTATGAACTATTCATAATTTTTAATTAGCTTGGAATTTGCAGTGTCTTATTCAGCTTTGTAGGATAAAATAGTCCCACTAGACTAAAAAATGCAAGCTCGTTTTTGCTCCTGCAGTGAGACTGGCAGACAAGTGAAAAACAGTGGCACTGCTCCTCCGTGCTGGTCCAGCACTTTGCTTGCTCTCAGAATCCGGATCTTTTCCCTGGCTGGAAGGTACTCGGTTAGCCACTGCGAAGGTGGAGATGTGCTTGCACTAAAAGGACTCTTTGGCCAGACCGCTTTACATTCTTCCTGCGTTCTTGCCTCCTCACAGCTATTCCTGCCAGGAATCCCTTCTATGTGACAAGGTTGATTTAGGAGTGTTAATAGAATGGGTAGATCCAGTAATTGGTCTTTCTAAGAAGGTATTTCCTAAGTGTAGAGCTTAAATTGGTCCAACAGCTTCCCTATACCAATTTGCCTAATACAAAAAAGACAAAGGGTTACCACTGAGCCAATACAAAAACAGTGTCTACTAGCAAATTAGCAGACTTAATCTTTTAAATAACAAATATTAAGAATTCCTAATTAATTACTTTAAATTATAATAAATCATGATTGTTGAGTGAAGAAAGATGATAACATCTAGCCTTACAGTTGGTGGTGGAACAGGTCCAGAGCAGAATGATCAGGTCCAAAAGGCTGAAATAAATTTTATATCCTAAGAAGTCATTACAGGAAACCAGTAGAAAACACTATTATGTATTGTGTATATCTAGATACACACATTCCAGTAAATAAAAATACATTACATAAAACTGCAAGAAAATAATATCTTCTTTCAGGCATTTTTTATTTTTGTATGTCAAATTTTATCAACATTTAGGAGGACTTCATTTACATTTGCTTAAAAGATGCAAAGTAAACACTGACTGTTGCCTTATTATTTGAATAGAAACTTTTGATTTCAATTGGTATTAAAGTTTGTCACGTATATTGTGCTTACCGTTTAGATTTTGATCAGGATATTCAAAGCTTCTGAACTTGGTAGTGAGGGTCTCTGCAGTCAATACTGAAAAGGAGGCACCTCCAAAGAGCTGTTTGGAACAATTTGCTGGGGTACCCAACCTGGATAACCATGTTGGGAGCTGCAGCTGTCCCGCAGGGTGAGTAGGAGCTCCTGCATACGCCAGGGCATACTTGGCAGAGGGCACATCCATCCAGCTGCTTGAGTCGGGAAATTGTGTTCTGCTCTTGCCTCCCCTGGGATTCTCAATGGTGGGAGTGTTCACAGAAGACTTCTCTGGGCCCTCGGGGAACTTACAGTCTGAGATGGAGGTTCTTGTTTTTAAGGCAGGTAGCACTTGAGCAGGCAACCTGAATCCCTCTTCGAGATTCAGGCCACCTTAGCCAACTGTAAGTGTCAATTAAGGTAAGCCTACCTTAAAGCCTACCCTACCTGACAGTAAGTCAGAAGTTACACATTTTGAAGCTTGACCTAAGCTGATATTTAAAAGGAATGCAATGCCTCCCATAGTTAGTAATTCAGTGTAATTTACAAAGGGGAGAAGTCTGATTTTCTTGTTCATGTCCATAGTTGTTTTGAAGTCACTGGTGCTGGTGAGGTCTGTAAGACTGCCACACGAGCCAGATGAGGAAGGAGCTGTGGCAAAGGATCAGAAGCAGAGACTTCAAATCAGGGTGGAGTCATGATGACTTCTTTGGACTGACTTGAATCCTTTACCTTTTCTCAGTCCTACCACCCTATCAACTCATCCACAAAATATTACACATTTTAGCTTTGTAGTTTGCTTAGCAACTTTTATCTTCTTAAGAATGCGACAAAATAATTTCATACGGCAATTGCCATCTCACTTTAAAATGTAACTACAGTTTAATCCATAATCATCAATTTCTTTTATGACCAGCTGTTTGCTATTATGTTTTACTGCCTTGCAGTGCATCAGTAAAGAATTTTTATAGAAGTCGAGTAATAGAGTTGGCACCTTTGAGGCTAGGAACTTCCTAATGAAAACTTTGAAAGCTTTGATCAGTTTCTGAAAGGGTACTGTTCTTTGCATATGATGATAGTCAGTCTATTTCAAATTAAATGTTTTGTGACCTTTGGAATGTGAAATAAAATACATCCCATGGTATCACATGTTACATGTAACGTGAGTTTTGAAATAAATTACAATAATCTTTCTATATTAGACTTCATCCAGGAAATTCAAAGCCAGATTTCCAAATCAAGATACTTTCCTGTTATTTACTGCTCACACAGACTGACAAGAATAAACATTTTTGAAAATCAAGAGAATTTTGGCCAACTCTATTAAATATGGATTTATATGCCTGATCTCAACATCTTTATGTAAAACATACTGTGTGTAAAGTAGATTACTAATGTGATGGCAGTATCCATTTGGCCTTGAAAACAGAATGAAGACTGCCATCGTCAGTAACATTTTATATATAAAATGTGTTTTAAGTAAATATGTTGAGGACAATGCATACCAGGTATACTTTGAATGTAAAATATGTAGTTTTATATGTGTAGCTTTGTAATGTAGCAACATGATGTGCCTAGACAGACACTGGGAATCAGATACTGCTTTCATTTGTAGTTGTGCAAGACTTTTGCTGTGACTCCATTTGGCTTGTGCTGAGACAGAGTTTTGTCTGAGAACATCATTTCTTGGTTTGATCTTATCTGTTAAAGATAAAAAGTTGTGCATTGTATTTTTTCTTAAAAGCCTGTCTTTCCTGCTGTCGTGTATTTTGAATAATGCAAAGAACATACTGTGATATATAGAAGACATGCCTATGTAACTATATGCAAGGATACTCCCAGTTTTATAATTAGATCTATAACAACTTTGCCATTGATTTCATTAGGAGCAAGATCAGGCTTCTGCTTTCAGTGTAGTAGGCTGTGTTTCTGATTTAAATGTGGAAAGGATATAAACGCAGTAAAACACACAATCTGATACTCAGTGAATCAGTGGTTCTGAAGTTGGAATAATAAAAATCTGATTTAATGTAAAAAATGAAAAAGGTGTTTTTCCTAGTAAATGAGATAGTATACATTTTTTTCTAATATACTAAAAGTAAAGCTGATGAGCTGATGTACTGGGTCAAATTCAAGGTCCAGCTAGCTCATTATTCTGTTTCTGCTAGTACGAAGAATACGAAGAAGGGTATTCATGGCAAGATGCTACTTGCTAATAAAAAAATGCAGTATACCCAGAATAATGATGCCAGAATTTATAGGGAAGTATAGTTTAATATTCATATTGATAGAAACATTCCTTGTACAAGTAGATACCCATCAGAACAGATGACATTCTCCTATTAAGCAAAATATAATCTCTTAGTGATCATATCAATTAACAGCGACATAATATTCTGCAGAAAAACAAAACCTTAAAATATACTGCAGAAAGCATGTTTAATTCAGAAACACTTTTTTTAAATTAAAAAATAAACAAATATTTTTTGCAAGATGATGAACCAAGTAGAGATATATTATTAAATAATATTGCAGTTCAGGTTAAACTGCTGAAGTAGTAAAAGACAGGAGTTAGTTTGGTATTTCCTAAACTCTTATACTTCCTAATTTTCTTATTCTTTGACTTTACAATCTACTTGACTTTTTTTGAATGTATATGTACATAGTCTACTATAGTAAAGGTGATTACACATATAGACACATATATTTCAAGTTTCATTTTGAAATATGTGATTATGATAGCATAAAAGAAATCTATTTATGAAAAATGTTTTAGAGTGTTGTCGTGTAGTTTTTCTTGTTATTACAGTTTTCTTGATGAAAAAGAATATTATCACATCCATTTACAAAAATTAATGAAATAAAGGATCTTTCTATAACCATAGTGGATAAACCACTGAACTTAATATGAGTTAAAATGACTATAGGTGGGAGTTTTTAATAGAATTGGAAATTAACTTCTTTGCAATAACTTAACAAAAAAAAATTGGTCTTTGTCTCTTGGTGGGTTTGTTTAATGAGCTATTTAATAGAAATTATGTAATATATATATTTCTAAAATGATATTGTTTTGAAGTAGAATATATATTACATTATATGTAAATCAAATTGACAGGATAGGGCTGTTTTTTTGCATGTTCTGTCAGAAGTTTTAAAGTTTGCTATATTTACTATTTGCACCATTGTATGATAATGTAAAACTGTAGCATTGTAAAGAAGTGTGCTTTGGCAGATCACTCAAGTTCAGTCATGTCTATATCCCAGCAGAAAATTTGGAAGAAAGTCCTGTGATGTTTGTGAGTTTCAGCTTCCCCCATGCATTTGCCTATGGCATCAGTGCTCAAAGTTCAGCTAATCTTTATTTTAGTGCTTTACAATGTAAAACATTCCATAATTATTATAATCTGTAATACAGAGTAACTGTTTACATTACCATTGAGTACCCAATAGTTGAGACATTGACAATGATCTGCATTTAGAACAGTAAAATTTCTTTAACAACTTAGTGTATTAATCAAATTTTATCTGAGAATTTTAAAGCCTTTAAGCTTTGCAGTATGCTTATCATTTAAGTAATGAGAACATAAGAAAATTATTATTGATTTGTATTGCCACAGTGCATAGGAACTCAGCCATGAAACAAGATTAGCTTACTGGGAAAATAGAGGGTGAGCTCCAACCTTAAAAACACATGATTTACGTAGGCTTGCAACCTGCTATGAGTTCTTAGGATTCTGCAGTATAATATGTATTCAATAATAATTTGGTTTATCAAAATCATATACAGTGTAAATTCTTTTTAATGTGAAACTGTCTAAAGTATTTGCATGCATTACCTCTGTGAACTCATGCAGTCAGAAGCTCCCACCAGCAATATTTGGAAAATATAATGAGTGAAAATACCTTTCTTCATTTAAAAATATTATTTCTTATGTTTAGATATTTTTATCTCATGCCATGTATTTTATATATAAGCCATCTGTTACACTTGGGATATAGTATCATTGTCATAAGTATTGTCATTGCATCCTTTTCATTAGTCCCTAGACAGTTCTTTCACTTGGAGATTTTTTTATGTTGCTATCTTTCTGAACGTCCTTTAATATATCTCAACCTAAAAAAAAAAGAAAGAAAGAAAGAAAAAAAGTGGGTCTTTATTAATAGAATAGTAACAACATATTTCAAAGCAGATGGAGCAGAAACAGACAACAAAGCCAAGTTAACAAATAGTGAAATTATCACAGTGAAATCTTCAGCAAAACCCTACAGACAGGCAAAATTTTAAAAAAACATGCAACTAATTTTGATTTTTAAAGAGTTTTCATTGGAAGTAGTTTCCTCCAATCAGTTAAAGAGAATCAAAAAGAAACTTCTGAAGAGGTTCATTTGACCTTCATATAAGGTATAGGATATCTTATATGGTATAAATATAAGATGTAAACTTTTGTTGATTTGCAGCAGAGTCAATTCATTTTTTCCAGCCCCATGTATTAGATCACAACTGAATCATTAAAAAGGGAGATAGTTGTTTACAGAGGCAAAACTGAAAGAGCTTGTGAGACCAAATATTAGTTCATCTGATACTTTAAGTACATCATTTGTGTTTGATAGTTAAAGTACCTGCCTTTGTCACTGTGGGATACAAAGTCATGGAAAGGTATTGCATAGGCTAATAACCTGGATTAAACATACAGGTCTATTTACATATTGACTCTCCATCTAACTGATCCAAAGCTCTGTGTAGGGAGTGAAGTGGCTTTTAGCTTCGGTTAGGATTACTCTTGGCTGTGCAGGAATTCAGCTCGGAGGTAAGGAATTTTCTCCTGGTAACTTCCAAACACGCATGAGAGTGAGGCCCCTCCTGCAGGTCTTTTAGGTTTCCTATTGTAAGTTTGTATGTCACATAATCATAGAATTAAATGTGCTTAAATCCTACAACTCACTGATTTGTCTAGGATTAATATAGATATTTTGTAGACAAAAAATAACTTCCCAGTTGTCATGGAGTAATTTTACATCTTGGTAAAAATTTCTTCCACTAATACTATACTCCGTAATACTATTTTGAAGATTGCTTTAGTACCAAATAAGGCAACGGGTGACTTCTTGTAAATCAGTAGTCAGATTCTCATTCAATTACTAAGGTCAGGCATAAGTAGCTAGTAAGATTTTTTGAGACTCTGGAATAAACTGGCTGTTTTATAGGGACATCTAATATGTTATGTATACTATATACGCTATGCAGGGTGCTCTCCAACCCTGAACCTTGGTCCCCTGAGGGTGCTCACACCACTAGGCTCTTGTACTGAAGGTGGCATCCTGGCAGGGGGGTGGCTGCTTAATTTTCCATGTCAGTATTAAGATAAGCTGGGCTAGAAAGTGGGAGAGGAAACACGAGAATGGCTTTTTAATAGAGTGGTTATGATGGCCTCTTGGGGAGGAGATCTATATTTTTGTCCCAGCTCTACAGAATCTATAATATATAATCCACCGATGACAATTTCACAGAAAACAATATGAACCACTGCATGGAAAATCCATGCACTAAACTCAAAGCTGCGGATTTTAGTGTGGTATTAGATAGGGTCCTTCAAAGTAAGTACTACAATGCTGTGCCTCAGGTCTTTTGCCTATTAAAGACTGTCTCATTATTAAAATTTCTGTCTAGAATATTTTCAACATTTAAGGTTAAATTTCATTTGGACTGAGCCTCCTTCTGTCAATCACATGTGTCCCTCTATAAAGCTACTAAGATAGCTGTGAAGTATTTTCATTAATCCTCCAAAAACTAACAAAAATAATTCCCATAAACAACTATATAACACAGGAAGTCTAACAGAACTGTTTTTGGAGTTAAGCTAAAATTTTAATAATAAAATGGCCTGGACATTTTTAAACATGGTGACCCATATTCCCAGCTGGTATTATTTGGTAGGATGTCTCCATTAAATTAATTGAATCTATAAGAATTGACAGTACTTGGCTTTATATTCATAGCTTGTTCATAGCAAATTTAATGGGATTTGGTTTCTTTTAGTGAGAAGTTTGGGAGAGTAGGCTGATTAACTCTGTAATGGGAAGATCATTTTAATCTTACTACAGAATGACTAATGAAACTTTCTAATGTTCAGGTTATGCATGTGTGCTGTTTGTGATGAGTGGGGGAAAATGAATGTGATGTGCATGAAACCTGAGCACAGAAACCATAAGCTCAGAAACCACCTTTTCAATGAAAGTCATTAGCTCTAGAGCCTCTCTTTTGCATTTTGAGAGAATTTTAGGAGGATGCATTGTTCATAGCAAGAAAATAGAAAGTCAGTTATTTCTGATAGGGGGTGGTGGACACAAGCTTGCATATTATTTTATCCATTCTATGTTACATGCCACTGCAGAAAAATCTGTCTTGAGGCTTGACTAGGGTATTGATTATAATCAATCATAAATTTTATATAGGCTAAGGCATGCCCTACTTAGCAAGAACTGCATTGACAAGGAGAGTGTTTTAATGGATCTTAGAAATGTTGGCATCTAATTAGGCCAGCTACAGTGTTAAAAGTACATGGTGTTTTATAAATGTGTTATCATTTGATAATATAATTTTTAGATTGGTTATTGAGATAGAATTGAGTGTGTTCTTACATTAAACCTTGACAAAGGTTAAATAGTAGAAGGTTTCAGGAGATACAGTTGTCACATAGATATTCAGCTGCCAAAAGACTATTTTTCTGATTGTTATACTTTGCACCAAGAATTGCAGTTTGGTTTGGGAAGTAAACTTTGAAGCCAGTATGGCTGAGAGGGGTTAAGGGATCATGCTGTATAGGACACAATTTTAACCAGAGGCTACAGACCTTGGAATAAAAATATCTGGACTCTTTCTCTTTTGATAAATGGAAAAATATCTGTAAGTTGAAAAAGTCATTGTAAAATCAGAATTCATTCCAGTGCTATTGTAGTACTTTTTTTTCCTTCTTCTGTGTTTTAGAACCAATATTATTTTTTCCATTGATATGTGTAATGAGCCATAGTTAATATATGCTACTTTGCTTAATCTCTCTGAAAGTCAGCTTTGCAATATGTAAGAAAGGGGGCCAGCAGGAGAATGGTTATAAACAAGGGATAAAAATTGAAAATATATTCATGGAATCCAAGCCTCAGCTGTCATCTCATGGATGAAATATAAGATGGAAGAGTAGGTAGAATGGAGTTCTGTTATTGACCTTGCAGGGTGGGTATATCACTTAGGCTATCTGAGCCTTTTTTCCCCTCATTATTCACATTAATTTGAATAGTTTGAACCACAGAGCTTCTTGTTGATGTAAAGTGTCATAACTGAATTGTAATTATAAAACAGGAACTGTGCAGCAAGAAACTATCAAGATGGACTCAAACACTTTATTAGGAAATGCTGCACTGCTGGCAACTCTTTCCAAATAGATAAATATGGATGTTTGAGAAGATCTAGCAACATCACTGAAAACAATCAAACGATTAACAAAATTTGTGAAATCTTAGGGATGTGCTTTTCAGAACCTTTTTGAACCTGTAAGCGGGCAAATTTAATGCCAAAACAGTTTCACACCAGGTTTTATTCAGCTCCGTTAGCCCACCTTACTGGGGCTCGAAGAAACTGCATGGAGTGCAGGGCCAGGCATTGGGAAGCGAAGCATCTGCGGGCCTGCTTCACACGCCAGCAGTTTCTCAGATCAGCAGCTCCTTTAGCATGTGGCAGGCTGTAACGGCTCCCACAGGGACTTTTACACAGCAATTGCCGAAGTATGGGAGATTCTGGTCATAATTTTTTCAGGCTCCTGGCATGTACCATGGGGTAGGGGATAAGATACGGTTACAGGCTATACCTGCCATTAATTCTCCTGTGCTGGCAGGATCCTTAATTGTCTCCCAGGGCAGCTTTGCCTGTCCTCTCGTCTGGGTTAGAAAAAGGCTAGGTTGTCGGCAGAATGTGACTGTAGTCAGTCTTCTCTGAACATTTCAAAGATTGTAATATCAGTATGCTAAAGCTGTGATAGAGTCTGGATCTTCACCTTGATTCAAAAATAAATAGCATGCCAAATACTGTTGTTTGTTCAAAGAATAAACAGGATGCTGAATAACAACCTTAGCATGGGGTTAATAAAACCTGTGGGTCACAGAAATGTGGTATAAACTTTCCCTGCGATTCTCTTAATTTTCTGTAAAACACCCAGCGCAAAAAAGATCCTTGTCATATGTGATACCATCGATTATTGCTTAGCTGATTCACAAATGAGGAGACATCTGCCAGAGATTTGTTTTTTGGGGCTTTATTTGTGGAAGTTTCTTTAAAGTGCCTTTAATGCTGGCTTGCTGGAGTTTTCAATCAATATGAAACTTGAAAGCGAACCCTTTTCATATTTCCTAATGTCATTAGTTTTCTCTGTGGACAGAACCAGGTTTGCAACTCAGGCTACATCTATAGACTGTCCTGGTCTTTTTCATGTTTTCGAACTGTCCATTCTCTGCCTCAGTTTTTTTCATTACTGAAATGGGAATAAAAGTCTTCCTCATCAAAAATAATGTGAACAAAATAGCTAAGACCATGATTCATATATTGAGTTATCTGTCACTCTGTGAGACTTAAAAGGAAATATTTTAGCAGCTGCTGTTTCAACCCCCGTCACAAATTTATATAAATATACTGAAAAGGTAGCCACCAACACTGCTAAATGTGAAATCTGTTCTGGATGTCGTGCTCAGCTGAAGGTCACTGAAAGCAGCAGAAAGAGAAGATATATGGCCGAAGGGTCAGGGATAACTCTCTTTACTACTCATTCTTTTCTTCCTTTTGACAAAGCACTTAGAGCTAGCAGTATTCTCTACTTTTGCATCAGGGGATGTGTTCTAATAGAAAGGGAAAAACATTGCATTTTTTTTAACTTATTTTTTCTGGAATAACCAACTGAGACTTGGGGGATATCGTTAGTTTAAATAAATAGGTGATAGTCTCTGTGATAGTGATATTCTCTTACAAATAGGTAATAGCTTTTAAAAATAATGGCAGTGAGTTATTGTTATATTGCAATGGAACACTCTTAAGAGAGAGGCTTTGGAATGAATGAGAGGTAGAGCCTTTTTGTGCTGGACCTGTGTTTGAAATTGGCTCTGATTAGCCAAGAAAGAAAGGCTGCCCTGTGACTGATGGATTTGTCTGATTAGGAAAAATAAAGAGACAGGCAAGCAAAATTTTCCTACACACATATTTAACCTAACCTGCTAAACAATACACTTCATTTTGTCACTGGAAATATTTCTTTATCAGTTGATGACTCATCATTGATCTTTGCTCTCTGCCCATGGAACAGCTCTCTTGGGAGGAGAGTATAATCTGTATCTGTCTCATTTGTGTGACAAGCTAAAAAAAAATCAAGAAACACAGTTCTGCTTTTGTTTAAGTGATTTAAAGTACATTTTCTAGCTTTTTATTCGAAGAAGGTGTTTGTAAATCTAGGCTTCCAAAATTCTGTTTTTATAAGCTTCAGAAGCATGTTTCATTTGGAGTGAATGAATTATTCCTTGCCAACAGACAGCTGTAAATACATAAAGCACTCAAGCTTTTTAAGGCTTGCCTCAAATGCCAGCACAAAATCAATGGTAAAAATCAATGCCTTATATGTGCAGTACTTTACTTAATCATTTAAAAAAATTATTTCAGTGAGACATAGAGGGCTAGATCCTGAGCAAATTGTCAGAAGTGGTTTAGCTTCTACAGAAGTCTATTGATTTACTCTTGTGCTAGATCTGGCCCACTGCAGAAACTAAATTTAATGTAATTGTATTTTTTAATGTATTTATTTATTAGTACTGAACTTCATTACATTTTCCACAACCACAGAAGTGGATTATTTGCATGGCAAATTCATTACATACATAGAATATGTAGTTGTGTCCGGCACTGGACAAAATTACAATTGACATTTATGGGCTCGGGATTGAGTTTCCATGTTTCATTTTGTATGATATATAAAATTAATTTCTAAAGTTACACCACTGATTACAACTGCTAATTTGCATAAGTAATTAGGCTACCCTTTGTGAATTAGAGACTGTGAAAACAAAGAAGTACAGCAAGTATTCTCTTTCAGAAATATACTTTCGATGTTGATTTGATATACACAGTGTAGCTTTAATAATTTAGGATAAACCACTTGGTATCATATTCTAAATATTTTTTAAGTATATCACAGGAAATTACAGAACTTAGGCATCACTACAAAACTCTGCTATTGAAATATTGCTGATAAATAGGGGAAAGTTTCTTAAACTTTATTCACTGTGTCTTGTGCTTATTCATGCACATTGTTGCCGTAGTGTTGGTGGGATTATTATGTGGTGGAAATGCTAAGGATTCTGGTGTTGGGCATGGAATTACTTGGAGTAAATTTTCTGGTCTGCATGAAGAGTCAGAGTTTGGAAATGTTAAGCAGTCAGTTGCTATTGACTTTACCTGCAGCTGACAGTGCTCATTATCTATAAAAAAAAATCAGGAAATAACTCTCAAGTGGAAATTAAAATATTTTACATTATAAAAATGATCATGTTAATTTTATTGTGAACACTTTCCTTTCTCAGTTCCTGACATCATGCATTTGAAATTCTTTACTTAATATTTCCTCAAGGTAATTCCCTTCATTTAATATCAATCAGCCTGATCCTCATGAAAAATGTCCATTAAGCCTAATGGCAAATTTTCCTAGTAAAAAAGTGCAGATAGCATCTTGTTTGTCTTTTTTCCTTTCTAGCAGAACATCCCATCCTAACGTAAGTAACTTGACTAGTATTGTCTCTTGAATTGTAATACTATCTTATTTGGTTAATAGTTAACACTTCCTTTAATTTGCTTTCTATCTGTGACACGTCATTTATTATAAATTACTATAACAGGTATTTAATACACAGACCTATTATTGTACAGAATATGTTAATTAGGTCATAAAGCAGGTTTTATCATTGGGTGAAAAAGATAAAGTAAGGTAATTTATGGAGCATACATTTGTATGAATGTTATGAATCAGCTACTGTTTGTACACAAGTAATTAACATGGTTTTCCATGCTTAAAATACAAGGTTGTCCTACAATAGTTTTTGCCAAAACTTCATCACACTCTTCAAACAGATTTCTGATAGTAATATGAGGAATATTGTATCTATCTGGATCTTTTTCTTTAATTTGCTAAGCTGATTGATTATATATTGAGACTAGTTCCCAGATCAGACATCACATGCCAGGGCACAGACTAGGTAACTTTTTGAGTTCTCTCCTAACTCACTTTCTCATGATTCTGTAATTAAATTTAAGTAGGGAATAACACAGCACATCTTCATGTTTGTGAAAAATTATAGGCAGCCCCAGTTAATATTCAAAAATGTGATATGGTCATATGCATTTTTAAATCTGTCACATATTTGCTTATTTTGTGTTTGTTTATTTAGCTCTACTGTCCTTTTAGAAATAGGTTATTTCTAAAAGATTGGGAATACAGAGTGTTATCACTGTTAATTGTTTCCCTTCATAACAATGATCATACCAACAAATATTACACTCAGGAAACTAAGACAACATTAATTAAATTTTACCAAGTGGTAGTGATCATCAAGAAGATGAGCATTTCTGAACAAGAAAAAATTTGTTTATGATTAAAATAACTGAAACCCTATTGTCCTGAATTTCAGTGATTATGGCAGTGTGTAATGCAGTTATATCTTTCAATGCCGTTGCAGTGTTATAAAGAAAAAAGAATACATACATCATGAATAGTAAAAGGACACATGGTTATCTTCATACTCCTTAAACTTGTTCTGTGTGCTTGAGGGCTGCGCAAAAACTCCTTTTGCTGCCAATAGCCAAGGAGTTGTCACCACATTGGGAGCCTGCTGGGAAGGCTGAGGGCTGCCCTATTTCCCCTGGCCATTCTCTGCGCTTGTTGCAAGGAAGGGGAAATGGTGTGGGACCCACTCCACCAGCTCAACATCGCTGCGGGATCTCTCTGCAAGGCAATAAAGTCCTGTGGCCTGCTTTCTGCTGTTAGTATGGTGCAAAGCAACTGCAGTACTCTGAAGCTTGTCTGTTAAATATAGGTGAACGTTTATTTGCAGTTATAAACTAAGTATTGTAGAGATTAAGTGTTAAAGAAAGAGAGAGAGAGTGAAATTGTCATTCCAAGGTGATAGCTGGGTTTCTATTAATATCTGTGAGCCTGTGGTTTTGTCTAGGCTGCATTGCAGTGATCTTCTTGCCTGAAGCTGCTTGTCTTCTAGCCAAACTTATACAGGGATCGATCTCTGTACCAACAGATTCATTGTCCAAATTCTTTTTACTTATGCAAAACCAAAGTAAACAAGATTTGCACAATAGTCCTGCAAGCAGTTTTGGGAATGGCATCCTGTCTCAAGATGAATTGCTACAGCTGTCCAAAACATGTGGCATTGTAGGGAGGGAAGATTTTTCACACTGTATTGAGCTGTCATTCTGCTTAACGCTCTAAAAACATGTATCGTATTGCTCAGATCTGTATTTTCTGAAGCATAGTACTCTTCCCATGGTCTTTTAATAGCTGGTGCAGTGATACAGCCTTACACTTCAGTAGATGAGGAGGGGTTGACTCTCAAGTCTTACTCAAGCAAAACTCCTTTTAACTTTAAATAGAGATTTGATTGAAGAATGAAATAACCTATATTTAATGAAACTGTTCTTTGAGACTACAGGGCAGGCTGTGCAGTGGACTTTCTGGCCATAAAGCCAGCTGTATGAAGGCAAGTTAGGTGGCAGATTGAATAGAACCACTGAACCTGTTATTACTATTGTTCTTCTGGTTCAGGGTATATGTCTAGTAAAAGCAACAACTACTTCCACAGCGTATGAGATTGTAGTAGCTCAGCTATAATCTCAGCTTTTATAGAGACAAAAGAAAATTTTTTCCTTCTCACCAGTAGGTGAGAGCCCATGTTTGCTATGGCTGGGTGCAAAAGAATGAGCAGATGGAAATTGTGGATGAAGACCATAGCCTTCAAATGTCAACTGGAAATAAATTCCGGGTAAAAACAGAAGACCCATTTAGGAACAGAGGAAACATGATAGTCCTAGGCATCATACTTGTTTAAAATTGGAGGACTGATCAAACAATTATTACAGGTAGATCTTGTATATATGTTTGTGACTGACGAAAAATTATTTTCTGAGTAACAGTGTTTTCTGACTTAGAAAGAATTGCCAAAATTTTTTAGGAAGTGTCTAAGCTGTGGTCTTGGAAGGGAATCCATGGTAATAGTAGAACATTCCTGTATATCATAGTTCATTTTAATATGAAGTAAAATGATTAATTAAATTGACTGATACCTAAGCTTGATTCATTTCATTCTTTTGAATTTTCTGATGCAATTTCCTGCTTATGGGACTGAGCAGTAGTTTTCAACTGAGTTCACAAAATAATACTTCAGGTTTTTGAATATTCACTTTCAAACATTTAGTACCATATTTTCATCTGAATGTTTCCATTGCAATCAAATCAAAGTAGATATCCAGAGATGCAGATTCGCAAATTAATGAACATTTTTAAATATTAAAATTCATATGGAAAATAATATACACATTGAATACAGTGTTGCACTGGAAATAATTAGAAAGGAAAATATGGGGCTTAGTAAAAGAGTCATAAAGAGGAAAAAGAATTTGCAAATGAGCAGATGACAGCAATATTAAATTGGAATATATCATACTGTAGGGAATTTGCAATTGGAGCTTCTCAGGAAATGGTCTTGAGATGATTTTTCTATAATAATTTCACTAATGATATTGGCAAATATTGGGAGTGTGCTGATGAAATTTGCTTATGTTGGATAGATAGGAAGGAATCAATAACATGAAGAAGGACAGGGATATCATATAGGAAAAAGTGCTAGCCTTGAGAGTTGGGGTAATAGAAATGCAGTTAAATTATAAGTCACGGTCACTTATTAACATCATTTTTTAGCTATCAGTTCCCTTCCAGTCCTGTGTATTTTTGCACTTATTTGTTTTAGCTAGTCTTTATTTCATACTACCTCCAATTTGATTTCAGCTATTTTGCTAATCATACCCCTTAGGCACACCTCTTTTTTTTTTCTTTTTTTTTTTTCCCCCTTGACACAACTAAAAATAGTGAAATTGTGTTTTCAATAAAAATCACTTCTAAACAGGAGATAGCTTAAATGTGAAAAAAAAATACACCTTGTATTGTAAGCCCCCAAAGCAATAACATATAATGGAAGCAGAGAAATATTTTAGCTTTTGTAATTCCAGCAGTCAAGTTAGAATCTTTTAAAACAGATGCTGTTTTGCGATTGAAGATTGATTGGCCTGTGAGCCTAAATAAACTTTGTTTCTAATTAGTATGCAAATCTCACCTGCTCTAGGGTTCTTCCTCTTTCATAAACTATGATTCATTTAGTGTTTCCTTGTGAATAATCTCACCCAGGAAGATTCTTTTTTGTTCCAGTTTTCTTCATACCTGTAATTTTCAAAGCATGCTTTACTATTTTAGGTCAATATTTTCTTTAAAACCCCAAGCTAAGAAATTTTTACCATTTCTGAAAAAGAAATCCTGAAAACAAATGAAGGTAGTTAAAATAAATAAAAAATACTTTAACTTAATCCTATAGGGTAAAATTCTGTATTGTGACATATGTTGATTATATATCTAAAATACTTACAACATAATTTACAGAGAGGACTATAGATGCTATAGATTCTGGATATACATTTAATTCTGCTTGTAAGCTTTTGACTTGAATAGCAGAACTTTTAATACCAGAAAGTTAAATAAAATGTATACATGTCTTTGAGGTCCAGTCATGTACTATCAGAGTCAATGGCAGTTTCAATGGAAGCAGGATCATATCTTTAGTTCATGTTGTTGACAGAAACTATGCCAGCAAATTGTGAATTATAGCAGTTATCAAACTATGTGTAAAAGTCTGAAAAGAAAGTATGATCACACAAACCTGGGTGCTGATTCCTCCTCCCCTCCCTTTTCGCTAATATGATTGTCTGTGTGCGTGCATGGAGCATAAATGAAGCATCCCATCAACTGGAAACTGATCCAGGATGTAGGTCTTTTAGGGAATGTATTCCCATCACTGAAGTTCAGAAAAGTCCTTTGGGGTCTCTGATTCCCTTTTGAAGGAACAAACCCATTTTCCACTGGCTAGATGGGAAAGTTAGTCTTCTAAGCTTAAATGGTGAAAATCATGATAACCAGACTCCCCTCCACCATTCAAATAGCCCTCTGGGACTGCATGCACATTCACATACACACATGCACATACATAACCTATGGTGGTGATTCCTGCAGGTTTAGAGGCTCTCCAAATGTGATATATGACAAGACTGTGCATTGTACCTGTGGTTATATATTTGCTTGCATTGATTGTCTATACTTTCTACCATGAGGCAACAAGCATATCTGGAGTACCATATGAGTGTCATGGGACTTAATTTGATAGGGGAACCTCACTTCTATGAATTGTATGAAGTTCTTTAGGTATATTTGTTATATATATGTAATTCCTCTTTTGTGGCCTTAAAATAATGAAAAGGGAGTTCATGACACCTGTATTTTATTTTCCAGTTGCTCACAGGGTGAATCCTTGGACAAGTCACTTAGATGCAGATCCTGAAAGGTTTTCAAGGCTCCAATTAATTCCAAAGGCGTCTTTAAAGGTTTGGGCTTTAATCTTTCTAGCCTTTGATTTCCTTAGCTCTAAGATGAAAATGTTACTATGAACATATCTCTGCAATCCCTTCGAGACTCTTGGATGAAAGGTCCTGTAAATGTATAAATCATTTTTTATTATTTTCTTATTCACCACTAAAGGGAATTCTGCATGGAATATAAGCATCTGGAGCTACAGGGATTTGCAATGTTTATCAGAATCAAGAAATTTGCCCTACATATTTATGTAACTATTATGAAAAGAGAGCACCAAACATAAATAATGCAGAAAAATATTTTAAAAATATATTTTCTCTACTTTTTAAAATTATTTTGTCTGATTAAATGAACAGCACTGTTGAAACTCTATTGAGAAACTGTCTTAATCTCCTAGGAATGGTACTTTTTGGTAAAAGGTAACTGTAGAATATTGTTTTAGAATTTGGGGTTTACCTGATACAAGTTCAGGGCTCAGAGGTGGATCCAGCAATCATATTTCCTAAAGGCAATGCACAAAAATATATTACATAGATGCCAAACTACAAATCTGTTTGAGAAGCAGAAAAGTAATAGGTCAGAAAGAAGACATAAGCTCGAAAAGTTAAAAAAGGGAAGATGCTACATCACCATTTCCAGAATGATCACTGTGATTTTGATTTGGAGTACACAAATGTGCAGAAACCAGTAGAAGCTGTGTGTTTAGCAACACATGGATGCAAAGAAGTTCATCTCTGCTCTTCAGCTGCAGGCAGGGAGATTGCAGGTTCTGCACAGCTGTAATTCACTGGCCCAGAGGAGAGGAACTGAGGGAAGAGAGCAGCTCTGGCTCCTGGCTTATGATCCATCCCACATGTCCCTCCTGCAGACAAGATTTATTTTTTTCTCCTCACTGTCTTGATTGGAATAAGTTAGCCCTGTGCAGCCTGTTTACATGGCCATTTGCCTGCTGTGCTTACAAGAAGACCAAGTTAAATTTAAACTGGAAAGGGCCTGTAGGCAGCCGGTTCATCAAGTTTTATATTTAACTATTCAGGTCTCTGTCTTTGTTTATAGCCTTTCTTAGCTATCATGTTTCACAGCTCTTCAGAGGCTTTTTCAAGTTTGAATTTCAGATAAGCTTAGATAAAGATTCTTTTCCAACAGATCCAACAAATCTAGTCTGGCTCAGAAACAGTGCACAACATGGGGTTGGGCACTGGGATTACAAAAAGCAATGCCGCAACTAAGCTATATTATATTCACATAATGCACAGAAAACTTATCAGCTGCGCTCTGTCGCATACTGGCATGACATTAAAAGTGCATGTGCATAAAAGGATACAGGGCAGTACTTGTGTCAGAGATAAATAATCTTCAGATCAAACAGAAGTAGTGTTTATATCAGTGGCAGGAAATTCCTAGAGTTTGGATTCAAATGATAATGATTGGAATATGGAGGATAACAAATATTATATATGTCATTTAAAGTAGAAATATAGTACTATATAATACCTGATATACTTCAGCTCAGCTATCTAAAAATGCTTTACAAAGTGATAAGTTATCACTGGAGATGAAATTCAGATCAGTGTCAGTTGCACACTGGTCAGTGCATATGTTGAAATTTATGTGACAATTATCAACTAATTATCATCTTCAGAGGAGGAAGGACCTCATTCCAGTAAAGTAGGAGAAAGGCCTCAAATCTGCTAAAAGAGAAGGAAACTTCTCAGCACATCACTAGATTCAACTCTCAGTCCTCCAAATTCAGAATATTGTCTTTTAGAATATTTATTTTAGCGTAAGATTTCTAAAATTTGGTTTCAGGGAAAATTACATTCTTTTAAATAAAACATTTTTCCACAGATGGAAGAGAGAACTGAGATTTATTAAAAAAGAAAGTTGAGGGGTTTTTTTTGGTTCACAATTCAGATTACTTTAGGACCTGGATAGTAAAGAAACCACCTAAAACCTCAACATTTTTATTCAATTTTGAACAGTTTGATGCTTTTCAATTGGTACCCTTCTACTGAAGATCTAGGAATAGTCTACAGTAATGCAGCAAAATTCCCCATATGTAATTAAGGGAGAAAGAGAAAGAACCTGAAGTGTATTTAGTCCTGATTTAATGCTGAGAAAGCAATATGCAGGAGAATGCAATGAATGATCTCTTGGCTCATTAGTAGTTCACATAGATTAAAATGTGTCCTTGGACCTAACATTCTGCTTTTTAACCACCAGACCTGGTGTTTCCTATTTCTCTACAAAGGGTTAAGCTCAAAGGGAATGATAAAGTGGCCACCACATCCTGTGAGATTTCTGTGTTTCTTTCCCTTTCATGCTCACACAGATGGATTGAGAGAGAGAGGAACTCCTGAGGCAGGTTTCACAGACAGACATGAAACCAGAGCAGATGCTAGCAGACCAGGCAGTGATGCATAGACTTCACTTTTTTCCTCCCTTCTATTAAATACATTTGTTATCTTGAAACAAGTCCTAGTCCTCAGATGACAATTAATACATTTTATTCAGAAAGTTAAACCATTATCAGCTTTAAAGATACACAGCTGGTATGGCAGGTTTAAGCCACACACTGTCCCTCATTAACTTTAAACTTCATTAACATTAGCATGGCAAGAAAAATAAAATGAACCTTCCCTTTTAAATGGAAATTGCAGAATTTGACAAGGATTTTTGTTTTTTGGGATAGAAAAATATAATGAAAAGTAGAATTTTTTTGAAGAATGCTTGTAGGAAGTGCTTATTAGACTTATATTAATAAGAAATCAAAGCTTAGGAGAATATTTGATATAAAGGGGATGAGACAAAATATTACTATTTAATGTTTAAAATCAGCCTTCAATTCACATCACATAAAACAGAACAAGTTGGTCGATGCCAAGGAAAGGTTATACAACTCCTTTGAAAATGCAATTGAAAAATTTTCACTTGGACAAACTTTCAAAGCATGCATCCTATCTGCTGTAGTACACACCTATATCCCCATTACTCCTATAAGGGCCATAAGATGGCCTAAATTTCCCAGAAATCTCATTTTTGCTGGCTGAAGAGATTCAGTGAGGATGCAGAACCAATTTCTCCTAAAGGATCCCACAGCAGCTGCTGTAAAGAAAACACTCTCCAAATGCCTTGTCAGTCTTACCATTTACCACATTATGTTTGGGAAATGCTGGCTTGAATATCAAAACTTGAGCTTTCACAAATAAATTCTCTTCAAAAAGTGACTCATATTTTCATCAATAATATTTTATTCTTCTGATATTCTTTTTTAAGTATTTTCCCTGGATACTCGTTGTTTTAGACACACAATTAAAAGAACCAGCACACATTTTTAGCTTCATCCTGTTCCTTTTTCATTCTAGCCAAATTCATGTGTATACCACAGAATTGTCAAAGAGAGAAGCATCACTTTCAAATATTCACACAGGAAGGAAATTATGTTTTCCTTTTTTTTTTTTTTTTTTTTTTTTTTTTGATGTTCCAGTTTGCTGTATAACTATAAGCTTGCTTGCTTTCTAAGGTGTGCATAATAAATGGGGTTTGAAATTCCTTAAACACTTTAGCTTCACTTAAGCTATAAATCTCAGCAGCCATTTATTGGTTTGTATGCTGCAAAGCAATGGAGATTATCCTTTAATTAATTTCATTGAGGGGTTCAGCTGCCACCATCAACGACAATCTGGTTTCATAAATTAATCTTGTAGGGGAAATATAATGCAATTTATTATAACATTTATATTAAAATGCAAGTAATAGTGCTAGAAATCATGTGTAACAAAAAGATTCATACAGGTGAATATATAGGTGAATATATATATGTATCTTCCAGACGCAGTAATTAAAAAGAAATTGCGTATTCTGTTTAGGTATTTTTATATTTTCTTTAATTCCGTTGTTTCTAAGGATATTTTAGAACCCATCATAAAAAAAAAGATAATATTTTCTTATCTCCTGTATAGGTAAATGTATTAAAATTATGAAATGGCACCTTAATTAGACCTCTCCTTGAGATCTCTCTTTCTAATTCATCGTTTGTACTGTTGTAACCTAATCAGTTATGATAATATATGTTTGTTCACATTCACCCTTCTATGTTATGAGTGCTTGAGGGAAAACATCAAATACTGCTTAAAGTATTTCCGAAATATTTTGATTCTTAGAAGCCAAATGTGCTTGGCACGGACACCTCTTCTGTAACAGAGAACTCACTGTTTAACCCGTGTTAAAAATATGTTAACTAGGATGTTTTCTCTAGCATAACAGTATCCTGAACTTAGGTGTTATGTTGGAGAAGATGACAATCATGGCCTGGTTCAAAACTGATTTGTGTAGTAAAAGTGTGGGTATGAGCAGAATAAGCTCGAGTCTACCAGCAAAATAAGCAGATTTACTTTCTCTAATGTGTTAAGCATTAAGACTCCAGTTGTACCTAGCTTCTAATGAAAGATGAAGAAAGAAGTAAAGAGGTAAGATGTTTCTTCTATGCTTGGCCAGGCTAAAGGCAGAAACTAGGCTGACTTTACTAATTCTAGAGCAGTTCACACTGGCAAAATAAGGTGTTATCAGCAGTATTCTTTTTCTGAATATTACTTTCAGTAGGATTTCTTGCAGATAGACAACCTTATCTGTGCTAAGAAATTAAACAGAATGCATGTTCTGTCTAAAAGTCTGCATATAGCATTATTAATAAAGTTAATTAATTAAGTAGAATCCTCAAGACAATCTGCATAAATAGCTTTATTAAACCCCTGAGCATTGTCAGATATTGCAAAGCCTCTTTGTGGATTTGATATAAATTCTAATGCTTCATTGATCTGGGCAAAGGAATGGAGAGCTTAAAATGGTAAAACCAAAGTTTTCTCTACTAATTATAACTTTTTTGGTTATGCAAATCAGGAGTATTGACTTTTTCTTCATCTTGATAAGTAGACTGTTCTATGATTAATTAGGAATTTGAGGGATGATTCCAAGATATACGTTGTTTTCTGTCTATATTGATCAAGTTCTGCTAGGGCAGAAACAGAGCTCTGTGTCTCCTAGAATAGTATTGGATGCACTACTTTGAGAATTTGCAGTGTTTAGCAATGGAAATTACTTGCTTTCACCTAGAAGTTGATTGTGTAAAAAACCTGGTATGGTGTAAATCAGAAGCCAGCGCAGAGCAGAGTCAGTATAAAAGCAGAATATTGCCAACTCTGTTTTGTCAGTGATGTTGTAAGGAGCCTTCAACAACCATAGCAAAACTGTGTTTTTAGTGAAAGCAGCCCTGGAAAGGGATGTGTTATGTAACTAGCTAACAGCAGGGACAAGGTGTTGCCAGGATGTATGGTTTAAGTGCAGTCCACCTAGCAAGAGCTATCTCTCAGCACTGCTCTGCAACTGCTGCTGTATTTCCAGGGCTGTAGTTGCCATCAAGACTAAACGTATTCACTTAGCAGGAGATACAAGGTGTATGGTTATTCTTGGGAGTAGCTTCTACTCCGTTCTCTTGCCGCTGGCGCAATTGACTTAAGAAAACTAGTGTGTACCCTGAAAGTGTACTGACCGTGTCTTGTTTCGCACTTGTAGAAGAAATAACAATCATCCTAATTTCTTAATAAACAAGATACATTTTGTAAATGGTGAGTTTAAAAATAGGTCTTTTTTGTTTGTTGCTTTTAGTGTTTCTTTGATTTTTCACCATTTCACTGTTTCTTCTTGGATCTCCCAATTCATGCAAAGAAATAAGGTTCTGCAATATATTTATTAAAAAAAAGATAACCACTTTAGAAATTGAAAATAATTCTCTAAGCATCAAATTTGTGATCATTTTTCCATCATTTCTGTTTTCCTATTAGCCATAATAGTTGTCTTTTTTTTTGACTCAAGTTGCTTGAATATTTTTAGTTAACAGAATGTAGTAATATGTTCAATGTCAGAGTCCAGTACTCTCTGACTCTATTCTTTTAGATATTCCACATATACAGAGAGTGCAATGTTTAATATAAAAGTTTATTTTGAAGATATTTGATGTTACACAGGATTTTTGATTTAGCAGAGTGATTCAGCAATATGCTGAAATCACAGTTCAAGTGTACACTTATACAGTTCAATCACAATACCAATGTGATTGCCATTACCGGTCTCTATAATATGCTCACTATCACAGCGCTGGGTGTCCCCATTCACCAGGAAGGAATACGTGGGCTGAAGCCAGCTCAAGCCCATTGCTCTCTTCAAAATTCCTTTGTTAGTTGTTCAGGTTTTATACTCTATATTGGGCTGAGCCACATATGTACTTCCCTCATGCTGGTCTGGCTAATCTCAGGGAGACATTCACATTCTTCTGATCAATTCAGGAAGAAACATTTACATGAGCTGATCCACTCAGCAGATACATCTGCTTATCTAACACAAAGGTTAGATAGGTTAGGCACTCTGGTGCCCTATGTGTTGAGATAAAGTCAGTTCTCTGTGCAACAGCTGTGATTAATGAGTTGTATCCTACATGATTCCTGAGCTTCATGGGCATCTCACCCTTGCCATCTCCTCTGAGCCTTCTTCCATTGTAGGGGTTATTAGTCGGTCATATTGAAATAAAAAACACTGGAGCTACTGGCAAATCTGACTTTCATCAGATTTGGATTGAGCCTCAAATAGCTGATATGGGGAAGAGATCAGAAGTGTTGCAAGATTATCATCTTCATGACTGACAATAGCTATGGGGTGATAATACCATATATATATATATATAATATATGTATATATGTCATTTGCCATCGGCACTGTCCTATAAAATTAATTCATCTGATGACTGGATGAGAAGCAAAACCAGGTCATAAGATATTGTTCAGGAAGAGATGTGATACATCCATTTTATTAATGTAGGTTTTGTTGATTGTATTTAATTCTGCATTAATTTAATTAAGCATTATGACAGTTTAATTTTACTGTATATTTATATTTTAGTGAACCTGAAACTTTTGGATTCTAGCCAATAAGAATGATTTAATATTTGCTTCAACATTCTTATTTTTATCTATAGAATTTTGTACACTGGAACTGAAGAACAAAAGAATATCCTTTTAAATATAAAAGTTGATGTCTTACAGGTTCATGTATTTACCTGTAACTGCCTCTTTAGCAGCTTGTTATCATTATTATGTTATAATATTGAGTGACTGACCAAATGAAAAAAAAACAAAATAAACAAAAAACCAAAACAACTATTGTAACAGGTAAATCCGTGTATGTCAATAATGTTCTATTTCAGTTTTTTAACTGAAATAATTTTAAACCAGGATTTAAGTCATGAATAATACCATGCACTAGCCCTCCAATATACACTAAGTTTTAATTAAGAAGCTTAAAAGGAACAGAAAAATATTTTTGAGGTCTGTTCAGGGACGAATTATCATAACTAGGAATGTCTTTGTTTTTAGGTAGACTTGTTATATGTAGAGGTGATAGGGTGCAGGTTACCTTTTGGCTGTGTGGCTCTCTGCCTTCCTTGTTTTTCTTTTTACATCTGTCCTGGACCAGCATTCTAATGGTGGCACAGGGCTAGGGGCAAGTGTCGTCCACTTAACTGTTCTCCTCTGGTTAAGCACCGGAGCACTGGAATGGAATAGCTCTACACAGTGATACCCAGGCGTTCTGATCAGGCTGGCTGTATTGGCTCCTTGAAGCACTTGGGACTACAAGCAATGGCTTATTCTTTTTCATTTAACGAGTATGAGCCTGTCACCTGACCAGCTGCACATGTGCATCTTCTAGCTGAGACTGCACCTGTAACTGCCTCATAAAGAAAATGTAGATATTGCCTAGAGTGAAGGCACACACGCACAATGGCGCAGCAAAAGGTCACAGGATGTACAGAAAGGCCGTTAGGCCCTTTATCAATGACAACAGCATTAGGAATCAGGATTGAGAGGTCCGAACAATTAATCTAACATAATCCCATTCACTCTCTGAAGGGGAATTCTGTATTTGTGTCACCTTGTTGAAGACAATGGTGTTATGTCGTATCTTTCTGAATTTAAAGTTTATAAAAGAAGAAACCCTAAAAATAAGGGTTGTGGAGTGGGGGGACTCCATTGTTCATCTCTCCTTTATCCCCAAATGGGTATTGGAAACTGGAGTGGGCAGCCTTTATTCATTTCAGAATGAGAGAAGTGAGAACAAATGTGCTGTGGGTGCAAGAGGCACGTAGCTCAGTGAGCACAGTTAAGGTTGATCAGCAGCTCCATAGTTTGGGACTTTCAGAAGCTTCAGTTTGGATGATATTTAGAACAGGTCCAATATTTGACGAAGAAGTGTAATGACACATTAACAAGCAATCATTTAGGGAAGTATATTTATCAGTTAAGTTTGCAGTTCAGGCACTTTTGTGACTAGCTAAAGGCAGAGATGCTATGTAATTCTTAAATGCTTTTTTCCAGTCCTGTGTGCTTTGTTATACTCAAACCACCATTTCATCTTCCAAAGAAGTGTCTGAATGAGCAGTCAATGACAGGCCGGTAGGAAAAATCATGGAAATGTCACAAAAGTGTTAATACTTGGTAATTACTACAAGACTAGTATGTGTATCATGATTCTTCGTGATTTCCTTCAACTATCTTGTCACTATTTCCACCTCACTTTCTGTCATTCTCATCCAGTTAGACTGGATAATCATTACCCCTTGAGAATCCAGTAGCAAGTAAAAAGTCTGCTCCTTGCAGTCTGGTTGCTTTCGTCACATCTTGCAGCGCAGGCAACAGATTTCCCAGGTGGTAAATCATTTATCTTTTTTTTAATTTTGTTCTCTCCTCCAAAAAACAAAATTCACTCTAAAAGACTATGCTGTGGAGTAGCTATAGAACTAAAAAGCTATCGAAACTGAAAATCAAGATTTGTTTTAGTAACATCAGAGTTACGACTTGAACTTTATGCCTGTGGAAAATATTCAATAGTTACTTTTTTAACTTTAGCCTTGAATTAGGGTTAAGAAAATTCTTCCTGTTCCCTTTCTTCAGAAGTCAGTAAGTGATAAGTTTTGATATCAGTGCTGTGTGCTGTTACTCTATCCAGCTTAGGAGTTTATGATACAGGATGCAGCTCTTTCTCTGACTAGGGCACATGCAGCCTCATAGTCCAAAGTTGGGGATGGGAGAAAAGCCTGGAAGCAGAACAGTGCTGCTTAACATGTAGAATATTGTACCCGGGTAATGCAGTGGGAACATGCCCTGTGTTGGACCAAGTGATGAAGTCCTGGTGTAAGACACCATTCAGGGAGAGAGGGAAATTCACTGCAGTTTTGCTGGTCTAAGAGCTTATACACGACATGCAGTCAATAAGAGGGCTGATAAATTATGCCTGACAGGAGAACCATAAGGAAGGCGCAAATACAACATTGTAGGTAGGACTGATTGCCAGCATTGCATCTGGGGACTAATGAGGAAATAGGGACTAATGGGACCCCCTCTAATGTCTCCTAATGCCTCCCCTGCTACATTGCCCAGCTTTAGTCGAAACTGAATGCTGATGAGACAACTGAAAAGAAAATTGTGCTTGACGATTTTGAAGCATTTTACCACACACAGTTTCTGCACCATACATTAAATTCCTCAGCATCAAGGGTATGAGATCACGATGGACAACAATATTTGGAAAGCAAGGTGCTATAGCAGTATAGACAAATTGGACAATAAAAAATTAAATTGCAGCATCCAGCTTCAATAGAGAATATAACCAGCTACAGGATATTCTCTGTTTTTTGGGTTTTTTTTTTTCAAAGGTTTATGTTTTCAAACAGAGTAATTTAATCAGAGTTCTGTTGAAGTCAGTGGAACTATGCTGATTTACACAAGCAGAAAATCTATCCTAAATTGGAAAATAAGAAAATAAAAACACTCCCCCCTCTCTCATCCAATACTTAATCTTCCTTGGAATTTAAAAGGCTCCTCAAGCAAAATGAAACAAGATTTAGAAACAGTGAGAACACCTGGAAGAAAGTAGACTGTTCTAGGAATTTCTGATAATGATTTCTGCTGACTATCACACTCTCTAAGATAAAATAGAAGAAAATTTCTGCCTGCAAACAGCAGATCCAGGAGCTCTCTAGGGGCTTAATCTTTCACAGATAGCAAGAAATCTGTGTGGAATAAAGACCTAGAGCTCTGCAAAATATAAGTTTCTGATGGAGTGATGTTGTTCTGCTTTGTGAACTACACCATTTATCTTTATTTCTTTGTCGGTGATGCTTTCCGTAACTGCTTCTGAATTGGCCTATGATAAGAGTAAAAGCAGATGCAGGAAGTCTGTATGATCTAAATAATGATTATGCTTGACAAAGTATTTTTGACATTTTAGGAGGGATACTGTTGAGCAATATGCTCTGGTTTGTGGCTCTCCTATGCAGGGACAAGTCTAGCCCAGTTAGAAAGCAGCTTTCTCATTGGCTTAGAAAAAAATTGGCATTTCATGTGCAGTCCAAATCCATAACTTCCTGGGGAGCTGGCTTTATTAACCAAATGCTAGTCCTCTCCTTCTCTGTCATGCCAAAGTCTTGGTGGATTTTTTGTCTAGCCCCTACATCTCCTTCTATAGAAAAAAACAAACAAACAAACAAACAAACCCTCTAAATCTACTTGTGCAGAGTTAATAAGCCAGACCTGTAACAATCTGTATATCGAAGACTGGCAGTAACAGTGATGACTATGTTTTGTCTCGCCATGACTTTATCTTCCATGTTTTAAAAAGATAATACAGAAAAAAAAGAAAAAAATTTTCCATGCCAGCCCATCAAGTGGAAGTCCCTAAGGAAGTTTAAGCATCAACTTTTTCAGCTAACGCACCAGAGGGAAACTTGCCAACACTGTCATTACAAAGTGAGCTAGACATTGTAAGCCTAACTCTACAATGTCCTTGGAGGTCCCAAGACCATCGTTAAGATTATTAATGATTTGCAAACCTAATGCCTACAGACTCACTGCTGGTCCTCTAAAGGATCCCCTGTGCCATACTCAGAGGTCAGTGATCTCGGGGTGCTAGTAGCACAATATTAGAAGCCCAAGCACATCATCAATCACTAGTCTTTCCTATAGACCAAATTAGTTCAATGCATTCTCAGGTACTCTCGAGACCACAGTTTAGGACTTGGAGAGCTAATTAACCCTCTCTCCTCCAACCACCCCTACTCTTTAACAAGATGAATCAACAGAGAGGCCTGGCATCTCTATTACATTCAGGGATAAGGAAAATATAGTGTATATAGTGTATAGAATTCAGCATAGCAGGTCTGCAAGTAGAGCTATTGGGTAATATAAATGATAATTATCAATAACAATAACAATAACAATTAATATCCCTCATATAATGTTTTGTCTTTTATCCTCTCCTCTTCTTAAAAAAAGAATATATATATATATATACACTTTTTTTCTTTTAATATTTGGTTTATAATCTTTGTTTTGGTTTCAGTGGTATCCTTCCCTGGATTTTCTTTGGAAAACAATAATCCTGTCCTCAATATGTATGCCAATATCTGTATAACTTGATCTACTTGCCATACTTTGTTCCTATAGTGTGGTTATCAGCTTTTGTTGATGTTTTGTTAATAAACTGCTTTCATGCTCTCTGAGCATTTGGTCTTGCTACCTAATAAGATCACAGACTTCATATAATAAAAAGACCTTTAGCGGAGATGATTATTTTGAAAGATTTTGCCTCACTGACTTTTCAGTTGTTTGAAAGCCTAAAGCCTGTCCATTAAAATGAGTATTTTGCCTCCATTATTAATGCAACACAATGACACGTCTTTAACAATTTGTAGGTGAGAAAATAAAGTGGATTATGATAATTTACATGTACCTTAACCATTTCAAGTGTACCCCTGGAAAAGGATTTCTTCATAGGTATTGTGAAAAAGGATGTGCAAACAGATGAAAAGATGTGTATTTGTTTTTCATTTGTACACTTGTTTTTTTGTAAGTCTCTAGATTGGGTTGCACCTTTGTCTGATATTAGATGTTCTTTTGTCATTTATGAAGCTAATTTACAAAAATGAATATTGTTCCAGATCTGAAGCCATCTTTCTGCAATAAATGTATGCATTTGAACTGATTTTTGTTTAGTTTTCTTCAATCAGAAAATTTGCTTTAAAATGATTTTTGGCAACAAGCTCTCCATGGTTTTATTTTTCTTTGAGGGTTTTTAATTAATATATCACTTAAGAGAGTAACCCTGTCATTTACTAAAAATACTGCAGTCTCCAATTTGTCTACAAAAAGTACATGGGTTACAGGCTTCTCTCCATCTGTCTCCTCTTTGGGAGATAACACATGTAGGGTAGCTTTTGCCTAACCTCTGCTCATTTTGTTGCTTGTTCCTGTGGTATGGGTACATGCCATTTAGTATCAGACTGTGCTTGCAATTTATGTAGGTTTCAGTTATTAAGTTTTCAGTTAAGAGATGTTTGATTCGAATCAAGAGACTGATGATATCTAATAGAATTTAGTTTAAATTTTGTTGTGAGAAAATGTCTTTGTTTTCTCTTTCAATTTATTTGACAAACGTGGCAGAAAAATTCCAAAGTGTTAATAAGACCGTATTTGGCAATGTGAGTAGAGATGGGGAAATACACTGTAAATCATGGGCTTCAGTAGACTAAGAGAGAGACTATGCACAAGGAAAATTGCAGGTAAGGTAGAATATCTATAACTGAGCTCATTTGCCTTTGCTCTTGAGAATTTTCAGTGCAGTCTTTGTTTCAGCTAAATGTGGCTGTATTATTTTAATTAGCTTAATGTCTTTGGCAGAGAACTGCTTTTGGAACAATACAGGAATGGGATGGGGATAAAATATAAGAAAATAGCACCTCGGCATCACTGAATTAGCTCATCAGTAGAAATAATTGCTGATGTTAGGTATGCTTGACAGAAAACTTGCAGCAGTACTGCTATGTTCGTTATCAACCGAGATCTATATTCATCACAATCTCTAACATGATAAATAATTACTTTTGAAAAAGAAGAAGCTCGATTTTTTTTTTAATTCACTTATAAGCAAGGAAAGTATCAAGCAGAGTAATTGCAAGAAAGATTTAAAATGCACATAAAAAGACTGTAGTAAGATGCTATAATTTTTCTGGTAATGCTTTACTCTAAAAAGTGGAGGATAATTTTATTCTTTTGTGATGTACTTTAAAGATTTTTTTTTCTCTAATATATTAGACATATTACCTCTAACTATTAGCCCCATCTACATGCAGGTTCTGTGCTGTGGGCCTTCCTGAGAAGCTCAAGGAGAAGCCTTTTACCCCTCAAATAAATTCAGGCTTTCCTGTGGTGCAGTGGTTCAGAGTTTATGGAAGTCAAGGACATGATGAAAAGATCATGATGGAGCAAACAGGAGTGTCCTCTGTGTACCTCCTGGAGCAGCATCTCTTCACTGGCCTATACGCAGAATTACAAAGCAAATGCTGTAATTGATCCTGGAAAGGGAAGCAAAGCCCATGGCTAGGAACAGAGGCAGATGTTTTGTTTTGTTCAGGATTAGTAGACAGTGCTGGGCTGTAGTCTTGTGTAAGGCTTGCAGTGGTCATCCTGCTGGGTGGGAATAAGGAAAATAATAGATGTATCACTCTGTTAGGAAAGAATTTTCAAACACACACTACTGGCCTGTCTTCTGGTATTTTATCACCCACAAGTTCGTTAACTTGTAGTGTGTAACATGTATAATGCAGTTCCAGGCATTATGACTTTTGGGTCAGTGGAAGGAAACATACTAAAAACATGTTTTGGAAAAAGATTAGCCTCCTCCTTTTTACTTCCCAGCATTTAATTTGATTCATAATTTTTATTTATAGAACAATAAAGATGAGAGTCTTCATATACTGAAGTACTCCTGAATTTGGAGTGAAAATCATTTCAGGAAGAAAGAAACTATACAATGGATGTATTGGACTTGTCAGTAGGATTCAGTCTGTAAGACCTTTGCATTCACATGAAACAATGTTGCTAAGAAAGTGAAGAGAAAAAAAACATTTTATACAGTCCTATGCTATGCACCTAATAGAAAACTACAAGTTCTGGGAAGTTTATTGCAATATTGTATATTTAATCTTTTTGCTTCTAGTCTTCCTTCATACCGCTTGCACTTCTATGATTCACAAATAGTCCATGGGGCCAGTGGAGGGACTAGACACACTCTATTTGAAATCAGATTTTTTTTTTTTTAAATAAAACGTAATCTTAATGATCTTAATGCTTAATGCTAAGATAAATGTAACTTTTTTCACCAATTCTTCCTTCCTTTTTTCTTCCCTGATGCATTCAAAATGGACCACACTGTAAGAGGTTTATTATACTCATGAAAATGCAGCAGCATTACCTCATTACACTAGAATTTATGTGCAAGAATTAAAAGAAACATTTGGAGGGCTATTTAAAATAGATATAAATATATCTGCCATGATTAAAGATAAGTAATTTAATTTAACAGAAACTGTTAAATAAACAGCATGTTATAATAGGTGGCAGAGTTCTAATGCCAGTAAGTAAGGCTGCCAGAGGCTTTCAATCATAAGCCTCTGTTTTTGGTTGCTTATAGCTTTGCTAGATTTAAACCATTGTGACTCTAACGCTGAACGCTGAATATAACCCTCAGATATCTTGTTAAAGTTTTGATCAAAAAAAAGCCATTTCTCAAGAAGAGGTTAGGGAAAACAGCATTGACCATTTAAAGTTAAGCATTTTATTGGAAAACTTTCATCTGGTGGCATTTGGGAAATAAAATGTGAAGTCTGGCTTGAGAGCTTTCTAGATTCAAGAATGTGCCTATTGCTGTCCCTATGGAAATTTGACCCTGGAGGTCCTAATTTATAAACCTCTGAAGAAAGTGTCTTTGCACTGAGTAAGATATTGAAAGCAGTGTTTGCCAGAGATCCTCTCTATGCTGAAAATGCATTATTCTATCCAAAAACATGCAAAAATTAGCCCACGCATGCACAGTCCTCATAGATTAACTGAATGATTTTCACTCTGGGCCTTGGCAATGCTTTTCCTGTACACTGGGGCTGCTAGGACCCTGTGGAGTTGAGCAACACAACTTAAGAAGACAAAAGCTGTCTCTCCATCATCGCCTCCTCCTGCCATGAAGAAAACATGAAGGAAAGAAAGGAAATGGTGATAGAGAAAAAGAATTCAGGTTTGAGGGCAGACAGGTAGCAAGAAGGAGTGCAGTAAAAAAGGACGTTTAGAGGAAGAATTTAGATAGAGCCAGAATAAACATTCCTGGATGACTTGGGAAATTTAGGGGAATAGCAGAAGTTACACAGAAGGGAAGAATGTGGACTTGAGTCAGATACAAATCTGGAAGTAGTACAGGAGCTAGAAGAGATACAGACAGGAGCCACCTGAGGAAACAGGAGTTAGGCAGCTAGGGAAAGGAGAAACTAAATAGGAGGCTAGAGTAAGGGAAAGACTGAGAGGAAAATTTGTGTAGAGGTGTTTGAAATGCCCAGGATAAACTTTTTTAAAGCTATTTATTATTTAGAAATTAATTTCATCACTCATGAGTGTCAACTTTCCTTTATTGAGGAAATAGCTGTAAAATCTTTACCTTCATTCCCTAAATCCTCCCTGGAAGGTAACAGTGAAGATGAAACTTGTTACCAGTTTCATCACTGGTTCAACTGGTTGGAAAAAGGGAGCTGAAATTTCAATGTGGCTAGCTTTGCTAATCAGCAAGGGGGACTCAAAGGGATCTGCTTGTTTCAGCAGTATTATGCAGTTTTTTTGGTTTTTGGGTTTTTTTTTTTTTTAATCTTACTATTTTACTGCATCTGACCTGTGTTAAAGAAACACTAACAACTGAAGAACTCAGAAATTATGAAATACCTGAATTAAGGTCACTCAGGCAACCTTAATTATCACCACGGGCATATACGCACTTTTATGCTATCTTTCACTTGCTGACTACATGCTTTTTTTCTGTGCTACATCTCCATTCACATCTGGATCTTTACAAGGCAAAACTCCTTGTCAGATCCTTTTTCAGACCTGGAACTGTATGTCCATTTGCCAGTGGAGTATTAATGTCTTCAAACTGGTTTTAGTAAATGAATTTTCATAGCTAGCCTTTTGATTGTGAATCTCTTTAATATCTGTGGATGAAAACACAGTTATGTGCCTGCCTCATCGCTTGATGAGTTTTGATAAATGCCATTGACCAAGTCCAGCATTATGCCTTGTTTTCTGCCACAGGAGTTTTTTTAAAAAACGATTGCTTTACTTTGGAAGGCAGGAGCAGGTAAATTTACTAATAAGTCATTCTGTTTCTTTTTTGCTATATTACTAAGATATTACAAAGACATTATAGTAAACAAAAAAGAATTGTATGGTAACTGTATGCCATCTAAATATAACACTACAAAATTATGAGTATTTCACTGACTTAATTAAAGATATTAAAATTACAAAAGTTCTGAAAAAAACATTATATTAATGCTCATTTTGAACTCTATTCCAGAAGCTTTTTTTGACCACCATGTCTTTACAGAGCCAAGTCATCCATTTTGTGAGAGTTTTGCTTTTTATCTACTATTAAGAGCAGGATGAAGAACTACAGAATGAAAAGTGCCAAGGTGCGTGACAGTACTGGTACTGTTCCCTCAGAAAGCTGTGTTTCTGCACAGAAAATCTTTGTAGAGAGCTTGCAGAGATTTTGCTTGTTAGAGTGCTACTAGCTGAAACAGTCCCATGCCTTTTTGTCTAGAAGACAGGTGCTCTCGTGCACTGGAATATCTGACTGAGTGTTCCAGTACACTTTGGTGGAAAAGATACCTGAAACTGCAAACAATTTCTTCTCCCAGTAACTTAAACTAACATAGCTTAGCACATATTGTGGTGCTGCCTGTTCCCAGAAGCTGCAGGTATTTGATTGAAAGCCGTTCACTATACAACGGTTAAAGGCATTGTCCAGCATGCAACCCATCATAAAAATCAATGTCTTTGCTAAAAATCAAAGAAATCAACATTTTTAGCAAACTCAGCATACATATTATGGATATGAACATTAACAAAATGAAGGTTTTATTCATTCATAGTTACATAACATTTTGAATAGCATGTTAAATAGTAGAATTGTTGTTGTGGCTGTGACAGTAGAAGAATACAAAAGTGACAATGTTTCTTCTTCCCACAAGTGTCTTTAAAAAGTTACATTCTGTTTTGACATCAACCAGGATATTCCTAGTTTTAATATGCATATAAAAATAGTGTATTTTTGCTAATTCATTAGTATTATACAAAACTATAAAAACTGGGAAAGCGATACTTTTTTTTTTTTTTTGAGTTAAACTCAAATGGAGGGAAAATATATATAAATCTAATACATCTCTGGCTAGGTTGTCTTTGGCACCTATACTGAAACAACATAAGCTCATATTAAATACCTTCGAATCAGAGCCAGATCAGAACCAATTACTCTTTATCACTTTAGTAACTGAATTCTTTTATCCTTTTATGGAAGGACAGAATTTTAAAATAGTAGTAGTTTCCAAGTTCTTTCTGTGGCAACACTTAATTCAGTTGCTTTTGCTATTTCGGTAAAATTATAAAGTGACATCTATATCATGAAAAGACTAAGAGTATGGAAAGCTTGCAGAAATACCTGGGAAGAGACAGAAGAGTTCATAAAACTTTTAAATAGCTCAGAAAGATTGTAAATTTATGAAGACCTTCACTGATCTTTTAATCCTCAAGTATCAATGTTACTGCAAGAATAGGTAAATTGTGGATGATGCCAATGGAAAAAGCCTTTAAAATTGTATTGCATAAGCACTGCACCAAGGTGGAGCATATAGCAGACTGAGTTCCTGACAGCTCCAGGAAAATCCGCCTGTGCTTATACTCATGCACTTTGGTTTGAGTCATCTGGGGGCTTGTCAGCAACAGTGAGTTTTCCTATGATGTCAAAACTGAGGAGCCCTTTTCCCCTTAGGGAAGGGAGCTTTGATCACAAAGGTCAAGATGCACATTTTGGCTCAGCTCAAAATTAGATCTGCAGCTCTCTTCACAATAAATCTGAAAGTTGCTGTTCTCCAAAGAGTAGCTGCTTTTGAATTCTACTTGCACCCACTGATCAGTAAGACAGTTCCATTTCTTCATGAGATGAGAATATTCAGGACATGGCTGCCCAAACACAGCAGGCCCTAGGCATGTGGATTAATTTAATCTAATTTGACCAATCAGAAAGACAAGCAATAATACTGGAATGACACACAGCCCTGAATGAGTCCACAGGTCCCTAGCCTCAAAACCTCTTAATGAGCCTCAATAGCCATATTTTTCATGTTCACAATGGAGAAACCATTTGAAATACAGCAAGAGAAAAGAAAACCTGTTTTGCTGAGATGAAATCCATCTAATAAAATGCTAGATCAAGAATGAGCAAGGTGGTTGTGGAGCTGAAGACTGACTTTCAGAAATGATACAGAAGTGACAAAACTGCAAATCAAAATTATTTTTCTGCCATCTAACCAGGGATAAGAAGAAAACTTGCATTGGATCAGAGAGGAGGGGAGAACGATGGATCTGGGAAATGGACGGGACTAATCAGGAGGAACAGAAGGATAATTAGCTAACAATTATTTGTCATTATTTGAACAATTATATTTCTTGAAACTACATATCTTGAAGTAATTGGATAATTTATATCCAATAACTTATATCCAATTAGTAAGAACTGTGCATAAAATGAGAAAATTATTTTGAGTGAGTGGTTGCTGATTGTTTTGAAGTAAATACTGAAGAGATACATTTATAGTTTTAAGAAAAATTTGCTAACTGGGATTTTCTAAACATTTAGCTAGGAAGTCGGTCATAAAGGTATACTCTGTCTCTGTTTTCCTAAATATTTACTGAAAAATAGCACAAAACTTACTGCATAGAAAGAAGAGTTTTGTGTTTCTTAGAAGTAACCATTAACTTTCCAAAGGCTCTGGTACAGGAAACACAAATGCGAGTTAGGAAGGAAAGAAAGAAAACAGTCAGGTCAATAATATATGGTCCTCTCTTTTAGGATAGAGCTGAGAGTGAATGAAATATCCATTTTAGCAAGCCAGGAAGAAACATGATTTTTTATGCACTGAATTCTTCAAAATGATATATAGCCGTTTGCAGAGGAGTTTAGAGAGATTAAAACCCATAGGACAATCATAAAATGATACGTGTTTTTGTCCTAAAGTCACATCATTTTGGAAGCAAATCTCAATACCTTTTTATTTTCTGTAGCTGACTTTTCTGCTTAAGATTGGGATAACACATTTTAGTAATATTTTATTAATTAATTGGTTAAAATTGGCATGAAATACAGTAAAGGGAATGGCAATGAAGAATTATTTCTGTCTGATAACTCTGACATTAAAAAATACTTTAGTTTTATGGTACAGGACATACCTGACCTGGAAACTTACTGAATTCTGCTCCATCTTAAACTGATAACTGTGGAAAGCAAACTTCCTTTTGTAGAAATATGTTCCTTGTGTTCGTATTAGAAATATTCATACATAATCATTCAGAGATTCAATGCTCTCATATCCAAGCCAAATTTTCTGAATCCCTAGTGGCTTCCTGTAATAGGATGGTGGCATCTCTGAACTTTGCCACCTTTCTTGAATATTGAGCAGAGCTTTGATATTGTGTATTGAGAATGAATGATACTGAATATCCCAAGATTAATTTTTACTGTTGCATAGCCTCAATTTAAAAATTCTACAAAAGGGCTCCACATCTTGTATTATAACCATAATATAACTTCAAATTATTCAGACCTCTTCAGAGGTCACAGATAAGGGTCTTCATCATCCCGTCTCCTTTCTCTTATGGTGTCCTAAAAACTACGCAGACAACTGAAAATTCCATGCATGCCATCCATTTTAGTAACATTTGAATATTTTTTGTTGTTGTTTACAGTGAGCTCTGACATCACATCTTTCTAGCATTAATGCAAAATTTCATGTCACGTTTGAACTATCGAATTAACTGGGAAATGTCAGAGCTGCTTGAAATCTCTCTTTCTGCCAGAGAGTTCTCCCAATGGGATTTTCATAAGCAGTTAAAGTCAATTAAATTCTTGGGATAAAAATAACAAAAATTCTTAAAAAACACTGTAAAGGTGTTTGGAACCCACCTTCTACAGCTAGTAGATCATGCCAATCAGTGGCAAGTGCCTTCTCTGAGCCTCTGGGAGAAAATTAGCATCGCAAAGATGAACGTCGTACCTAGATTTTTGCACATTTTGAGCTCCCTGTCATCTGCCTGCATTTTTAATTTAAAAAGATCTAATAAATTCTGAACACTTTTTAAAAAGACCCCAGGACAGCCCTCAGTCTGTCCCAGAGGAGGCTGCAACTCCTGCTATAGGAGTGGTTTCAGATATCCGCACCTTCAGAATGATTAGATTGCCTCAATTATGTTCAAGTATCTCTCTCTTTTTTTTTTTTCTAAGGGAAAAGAAAATTAACTGTGTCATGTCATTCAAATAATTAATTGAAATGACATGTCAAGGAAAGAGAGTAACTCCATTGTGGTTACAGGGAAATATGGGCCATTTGGCCACTATATTCAATTTCCCTTTCTGACCCAATTCAAGAAAACTTTGTCTGGAAAACTGTTACTTGTAAATTTACAATCCACACATCATAGGTCTTTCAATTAATTAATTATAAAGGATATTTCTATTCTAGGTCCTACAATATAAGCACAAATCTCAGCTTCAATTCTTCAATGATGCATTAACATGTAATGCCAGAACAACTATTGATTCTTTAATTTAATGCCTTGGAAATGTTTGATACTCTTGAAGTATTAAGAATGTCCCAATATCCCTCCATACTCAAATTTATTATGTCTTTTAAGGAAAAGAGTTTGAAACTTGGGATAAATATTTTTATAAGTTATAATAAAAAGCTGAGTATCTTTTCAAAGTTTCACATGATTGACAAGATTATACAATGGGAAGTATTCTTAATTTTATGCTTACTTACTGTTCAACAAGAGATTACTTAGAAGTATCTCAAAGACAACATATGATTAAAACTTTTCCAGATATATGATGGTGCTATTGTGCAGACAATTTTGTATTCTTGCATGTCTTAAGGGAATGCTTTCTACTTAAATGTTAGTGAAAACTCTAACACTAGAAATAAAATGATTTTGGGTCTATAGTGGCTTTATTTTTCATTTCTAATTTGTGTATATTTAGTCAGGATGTTTGGTTACTCAGACATTAATAATATCTTTCCTATTAAATATTTCCTGTTTTTCCTGTTTAAAAGTGTAATATCCTTTGTATTTTATTGGCATCAAACACCATTACTTAACTGAATTGACTCTAGATGAATAGCAGTACATAAAACAATGGACAATGACAGAATTTAATTAGTGTTGCTAAGAAAAAGGAAGGAAAAGCTTCTTTTCTTTTCTTTTTTTTTTCTTGCCTTTTCTTAATTCCACTATTGAAGCTTAAGTAAAAAAGCTATCTTATAAAAGTGGATTGTTGAAGCAAGGGTTAAAGTCATTATTTTCTAGAAAGCCAGTTAATAAATTGTAAAGAAAACATCATAAATTGAAATACCTATATAATGGACAACATGTCCAGAATGTTGTTTCTTGAACAACAGGTAATGCTAGTGTGACCAAAAATAATTTGTAACACTTTTTACAACCTTTTCTAATGGCTGCTAAGATAAGTTTCTCAGTTTCTCATTTTCTAGACCTCTCTCTTTGAAACTTTCTTGATTTCATGCCTTCTCTTGGAACTGAGGAATTGTACGTGATCTCATTGGATTTTCTCCCTACATTATCAAAGTATCTAATGGGTTGGATTCATCTTTTAGTCTGCTGTTTGTGAACCTAGAAGACAGAGTAGAAGGTGAGGGAATAAGTCAAGAGCCAGCTTAAATTGCGTAGCCCTGTCAGCCAGTTTTCCCTCAAGAGTGAGACTGTCAACAGGAATCTAGTCCTAAAATAGTGCTTGATATTGCTGCCTTTCTTTTCCAAGAAATATTTCACATGCTGCGCACAACAGGCAAGAATCATTTGATCAGGCATTGAAGTGCAGCTAGGTCTGCAATAGCAATGCTTAAAAAAAAAAAAAGTTTGAATTAATTCTTGAATAAACTCTGAACAAAGAGCCTGTAATAGGAAGAAAAGGTAACATGTCCAGTTGAAACTCCAGCAAGAGTTACAGTAGGCCAAGTGCTAACACCTGGATTGCAACTGGAAACCATGGTTAAAAAACTCTGAAGTCTTTGCAAGCAGTTAAGCAGCACTTATATCAGTAGCGTTGATAGTCTTGTAAAGGAGACTCAAGATGTTCATCCTAAGTATAGTAAATCACTTCACTTGACTCCAGGGTTTTAAAAGGTGATTACTTTTTTCATTTTGCTTATTTTAATCAACATCATATGTATATATTTATGCAGATATATAATTTTAAAAGTAATCTGTTTTTAAAAAAAGATTTTGATATTTATACTTAGGGCTAAATAATACATTTTATTTACTTAAATTTTTTTCTTTAAATAAAAATCTTGTCCTACTAATTTATTTACATATAGGACTAGGACTAGAATAAAGTTCATTATCTAAATTTTCATGCATTACAATAGACAAAAATCAAAATTCACATTTTTTAAATGTAACTATTGTGTTTTTCTATTATGTAGAATTTTTTATTATGCCTTTCTATTCATTACTTTGTTTTACATTTTTCTAACAAATGAGGTAAGATAATCTTTTTCATTTGGACCAGTTCATTTGAAGTTGAGGGGGAAAAGGAGGGAAAAAAAGGAAAAGGAGAAAAAAGGAAAAAAATAAAGTTTTTTTTTTTGAGATGACAAAATAAAACAGAGAATGTGTGAGCAGATGGAACCTACTTAGTTTGAAAACATGCTGTCTGTAAGGAAGACCCTTTCAAAGGTATTTTGGCACCAAGAGAGGCCAATGCAAATTGGGGGAGTGAAACGCATTTCTCTGTCAGTGTGAACGAAGGTGGTGAAGCGCGTGCGGGAGCAGGAGGGTGCTGCCGCAGGAAACACGGTGCGTGTGTGCGGTCAAGCGGAGAGGAGCTCCAGGAGACGGCTGGCCAAACTCCTGGTCCCTCCCCTGAGCTCAGACTGGGCTGCTGGGGGCTGCAGCTGGGCAGGACTGGGAAGCCTCCGAGGACAGAGCCGTTAAATCAAAGGAGTAAGATATTTTGAAGGTTAAATGTAGGAACCCTGAGTTACTCCACTGTTTATTTGCCCACTCAGTGTAGGAACGGGCCCCGAGAGTATTACATAGTGAAACCACAGGACCCCATGGAAAAAAGTCTGTCTCAGTCTTCAAATTTAACATAGAACCAAAACAAAATCATGGCTTAAACTTAAACCATCAGTTAAGTAGTGGCAAAGAGCTGTTTTCAAGGACAGTAGCTCCTGTTTTTCACTAATAGAAACAATAAAGTTAGTATGTAAAAGAATTGTGCTGTTGTACATTAAGACTAGAACTGCAAGACTTAATATGCTAGATTAAAAAGCTAATTAATTTGAAATTTCTGATCTGCTGGCTATTTGTTCCATGACTTACAAAATACTTCCCATAGTATCTGTGAGGTATAGACTAAAGCTGATGAGAATGTTTGTAGTGGACATATATAATATATATAATGTGATCAATACATATCAAACAAACGGAAGACTTACTTTTCTTATTATCCGTTAAGAAGACAAGTTGAGTTATTAAATATTATTTAATTGTGTGAGTAAGCAGATTACATTGAGTTTTGCTCTTTTAGCATTACTTTAGCCATGTTATTTAAATTCCTACGTAATTATAAACCACATTTTGTCAATAAGAGAAAGATTCAGGTCATTAAGTTTTAATTAATAGCACAGACTGATTAGCAATGGTTGAATACTATCAAACTGACTTCTTTAATCTACTTACCAAACACTCTAATTATTATTTTTATGCAGAGAAATCTAGTGCAGTTAAGCAATACAACTTCACCATTTTTACACAGTTATTTGAAAAATATGGATAGTCAGCTATTAAGTAATATTTGTTTATGGATATTTTTCATAGAAGTAGTGATGATCCATAATAAAATAACTTAAACATAAAACAGCAATGAAGACAATTTGCATCAACAGAATAAAATTAACAACAGTGTAAAGCTATGTAATAAAGAATTAAAATAAGCAAAGATAAAGTGGAAGATAACAAATAGTTCCTGTGATTTTAATATGGAGTTATGCTGTGAACTGTGACTGCAAACTTTTCGTAAAATATTTGCAGAGCTATGAATCAATAAGAAGTTAGGTCCCCAAACCTCCAAAAATATTTTCATCCTCCGACAAAGAAAACGGTCTTCACGTACTGAACTTTAAACACACAATTTCAGTGATCTGTGCAACTATTCATGTGTTTAATTTTCTAGAGCAATCTAATAACATTTTTAAACTTTTACACATGAATAGAAGTGCTCATAATTCAGCCTAAAAATTACACAGGCCCAATATAATCCCAGTAGCATGTGAAAAAAGACATCTTTATCCTCATCAGCACAGCACAATGGCATTTTTTTCTCTGGATTTATTATTAAATCAGAAGAGTACTAGAATTATATGCAAATAACAAAATCTCCCAATATATATTGCATTAAATTAAAAAAAAGATAGTGATAGTATCCATTAATTTTAATAATTAGAGTACCATCTAGAAGAACTTTTATGAGTACCATTTTAGATGTTTCCATTTCATGATCATTGGGAATGAAAGATAAAAACACTGTACACATATATTATACTTTTATATTACTTATTGTAGCTTTTTAATATCTGTGGAGGTTAGATTTCTATAGGGATGATCAAACCATTGTCTAAGAGGAAATCCATATTAATTCTACCGTGATTTTCTGAAGTTATTATATATTACAGCTCTCTCTCTGGCAAATATTACCTGTGAAAATTCTTTCTTTATAATACAATCTGATATATAATTACATGATAATTTATATTCTTCTACATTTCAGTGGTAATGGCTGTTGTATAAAACCTTTGCTCTCAGAACATTTGTGGAAGCTGTTTACTGCCTAGTATATTAATAGGGAAGTAATATTACAATTTTTATAGCCAGATAAAAACAACAATAAAAGTCACTTTTATTTTGTGACTCTTTTTCTCTCTTTCTCTCTCCTCTGGTATGCTCTTGTGATGAGAATAAAGTAGCCTGTTAAATTTACAAGAAATCTGATTAAAGAATTTCATAGACTTTATAGAATACTTGACTTAATTTGGTGAGCAATTAACATTTCTGGCTTAATGTAGCATAAATCTGGTATTCCAGTAGTCTGATTTATTTAATAGTTCAGATCTGGAGTCTAAGCTAGAGGACAGAAGGGGAAACAGCTATCATGATAATAAATATGGTTACTTTGAGAATATTTTATTAAAATTCAGACCCAGAGTACACGTGGACCTCTTCTTTTATAATTTATATACATTGAATCACAACATACTACCATCATCAAAATAATCTGAGTGCTCCTTTAGGCTTACAATTAAAAAATATTGGATTCGCTGATTAGGAATTCACAACTTAAGCTATTTGAGATTTCCTAGAAATTGAAATGCACGCTGCAGGGAAAAAAAAAATCTTTTCTTGAAATAAATTCCTTGCCATTTAATTGAAGCAGTAAAGTGTAAAAGGAATAATACCTGAAAGAACTTTTTAAGGTTTAGGACACTTAGGGTTCTGCTCTTGTATTTTATTACCAGCAGTCGTGTGTCACTTTTTATTACTGGTTGTTTATAGTTCCACTTGCTCAGCCTCCAGGCCCTACTGCCATATCTTTCTGAAGTGGTCTGTTAAGAGACTGAGCATAAGATATAGCACATTGTTATCGGTAAGCTGTGACTTATCCTTGGAAGAAATGACACAGCAGTAAAAGAAAGGGAAAAACGTGAAATGGGTCCTGGTGGTCAATATTTGCTCTGTCCCTAAGGGTGCGTCAAACATGAATTGTGAGAACAGCCTGCCTGCTGCAAGGCACGTGAACCACCTTTTAGACATGGACTAACCGACTGAGGCTAGATCCATTGCTGCAAAACCGTAATGCGCTGAGTGAATGGTCCCCACGCAGCGTCTGGAAGGAGTCAGGCGAAGGGACAGATACAGCGAAGGAGGCAGTGAAGAGCAGCATGGCCCCTTTCCCTGGAAGGCCACGGGGGGTTGGTGGTGGAGAGCTGCAGGTCTCACTGCTCCTCCTGGTGAGCTGCCTCAGGAACAGGCTTGCAGAAACCAGCCCAGAGAACTGCTCGCTGCTCTGCCGAGCACCTGGCTGCCACGGCCGCAGGGAAGGGAGCTCGTCTTTTCCTGGGGCTAATTCAGAAAGGCAGAGAGGCACTCTTCAAATTCAGGAACTGCAGCTTACGACAGGTCGCACATTTTATTCAGTGACATTTCACATAAAATACTGAGCTAGTATTGGCCAGGAATTCCTCTTTTCCTCATCCTATATGAGGGTACTAGCCATATGTACAGAGGAATAATAACTGTTATTGTTACAAATATTAATAGTTATTAATAGTGTTGTTGTTACTACTTCTTATTCCATTCCTCTTTCTTCCAAAACATAGGTGCTATTGTGATCAAGGGGGAAGGTGCTTCTAGGCTGTAGATGCAAGGTGTATGTTAGAGCGGTAGGCATTTATGGTGGTTTTGATGTTGAAAACAGACCTAGTTATGAGAGTTTTTCTCTATCTGAGAAGTGGCAATCAGAATTTGATAAAAGCTTTGAATATAAATACCTGCATTCTGTCGCATTCCCGTTGTGAGCCCTTTCTGGCTCTGGCTGCCAGTTCCTCTTTTAGATACTATTTAGGTTAAAAATATTCAAGGACTGTTTTTTGTGGGTACTTAGACAAAGCAAGACAGACACTGGAATGCTCAAAAAATTCAGTTATATTAAAATTTAAATTTCCACTGCGTTTGATCCATGTCAGCTGATTCTTGCGTGCTATTATGTATCTGACTTCATATTTACGTGCCTGAATAACTGCAATCTGACCATGCATCTCTATTGCTGCTCTTTAATATTTTACTGCAGTTTTTCAAGTCTTACTGATGTGAGGGTCAAGAAACTTTGAAGCACCAGTCTATACGTAAGGAAAGTTTCTTTTGAAGTACACAGTAGTTAGTGGTTCAGCTTCATTTTGAATTGTGAAGGTCTATTATTATATATATTTTTTAATCATGCTAAACTTTTGATGTCAGTCTTCTGGTAGTGTTGCACAAGTTAATTATAAGTTAGGCCAGCATGCCTCTTTGACATGAAAGCATTTGTGCTGTAATATGCTATTTACCTAAACATGGGAAACTCAGCCCTGCAGATATTACTCTGAATATGCAAAAAAGGAAAAAAAAGGTGTGCTGATCTTTCAAGCAAAATGATAATATGTTCCAGATACAGAAGGCAAGATTAATACTTAAAAAAAGATTCAACAATATCTTAGATTAATAGAAATACAATCTCCAGACTTTAACATTTAAAGTAAAACAACATTTACCACTGGTAATACAGCAGTGATAATAAACTGCAATAACAAATACATGTTGGTTTTTTTTTTTCCCCCAATGATAAAACTTTACAAGGCAGGTTGCAATCTCTCTCTCTTTCTCTCTCTCATTCACTTTCTCTTTTATAGCATGACAAGTAGTTTATATAAAACTTTATTTAGAGAGATAATTTGCCACAATTTTTTTCACAATGTGAAAGGTTACTTATTCACAGGAAGTCAAGCAGTAAAGCAGAAAATGTCTGTTTGAATGAAAATTATTTTTTGTGTATAATGTCATATTCTCTGCAGTACAAGAGGAAATAAATGGCATTAGAAGCAGTAAAACTCACTGTTATTGTAATACTGACCTTGATGTTTTGTAAAACAGCCCCCCATTTAGAAATAAAAATGAACAAAATAAATGAAGTGCTCAGATTAGGAAACAAACCCTTAAGAGATATTTAGGGATCAGTAAAGACGACTCTAATTTCCTGGGTTTTGCTACCCTGTAAATGGATTCTTGAAGTACAGCACACACCCAATGAGAATTTCACATATATAGGTATCCTTACCTTGCTACAAGCAGTAGAAATAGATGATGGAGATTTTACAAAGAAAGATGACAGCAAAGATGTTAACAAACCAAACTGTCCTATTAAATACCCAAACCATTAGAAGTCATATCGATGTCTAGGAAAACAAACCAAAAAAAAAAAAACCATATAAAATTAATAGAAACAATTTAAAATTACCCTAAATGCAAGACTGCATACTGAAAAATTGCCAAGCTTGAAACATGCTCTTATAACAAAGCACACTCTGTTTTCCCACTACTTATTGTGAATGTATAAATGACTAGATGTGGTCTCAGGTGGGTCGTGCTTATGTCATGAGCTTGTGTCAAATGACTCAGAGGACTTATGACAAGCAGAAAACAAATTTGTTTCAGGATAGAAGAGGTTATAAGATCTCCCTCTGCCCCCAAGCAAGTCTGCTCATATTGGTAAATGTATCAACCTTTTAAGAAGTCTGTTGTTAATTCTGGTTTTGGGTGTATGCTGCTAGAGAAGGCTGGCGAAGGCAGGGACGCTGGAAATGTGTATTATTCAGATAGGGTTTGCTTGTGTGCATGGGTGGATATCCTCCAAGTACCGTGACCACAGTACCAAACAGAGGGAAAAAAAGCCAGAGCATTTAGGCAACAGTGGGTTGTAAAATGGGCTGCTATTACACAACAGTATACTGTGTAATAATACTGAGCAATACCCAGAACCAGATGGTCTGTTTTGATTTTTCAGTTGATTTCTCAGGGTTTTAGATGATGACATAACTTTCTTCGAAGTGAAAAGATTTTTTTTTTTTTTGTGGTTTTGGAACCTGATTCATTTTTTTAAAAGGTAAGTACCAGTGGTGGTAATTTTGCTTCAGATTCAGTTATTATATTTTAACTTTGAAAGCAAAAGGCTTTCAAAGCAAAGTAATAGGCAAAACCTATTATAATTATAGATTTTGCTTGTATATATTTTTAGAATCATAATTCTTTTAAAGTAATCTGCCATATAGGATTTGATGGCATCATAGAAGAAAACGCAAAGCTTTTTGAGGGGAGAGGTTGGATGCTACAGTCTCACAAACGGATGGCTCGGCTCTTTTCTTAATTTTAATCATTTTTCTTTTCTAGAATTAAACACAAAAGATTGAGACAATCTGCCACATGCTGTGCATTCACAGGTATGCACTCATACACAGGCAGACTCAAACATAAGCAAGAAAAAATGTGCTATTGACTTTTTAGGAAAAATCTGATATGTTTAGATTTTTCCTATAGACATTTGAAGGGTTTTGTTTTGTTTTGTTTTTTAATGGAAATTCCAGTGAGAACAAGGACCACATTTCACCATAAGAAATCACCATCTTAGGAAACTGGCAGCAACTATATACCTCATATGTCTTATGCTAGCCTTCAGCATTTTGCCACCATATGAAAGGAAGGAAATCTTTCAGGGAAGAAAGTCTGCAGGAAAACTTCATATACAGAGTAAGTGAAAGAGTAGAAATTTAGTTGAACTAAAGGTGAGTTTCACCTTGAAGATTAAGACACTGAAGTCAAGATGTCTGCATATTGGGATCAAATTTACTTGCCTGAGCATAGGCATCATGAGACATCTGAGATAATCTACAACATAAAGCTGTTGGCAAATATGACATTGTGGCACAAGAGCAGGAATCCAGGATTGGCTCATATGGCACTGGCTGTGTTTAAGCAACTGAAACCTTCACAAGGTGTCTGCATGAAAACTGTTTGTCTCAGCCACCGTTATAGCTAACAGAGAGGTAGCCATTGCTGGCAAAATGTAGGTCTGTTCTAAGGTGGTCTGAATATATCTGTGAGCTCCATTGACTGCTTTAACTAGATCTCCGCTGAGTATAACAGGACCTTAGAGAGCTAGTACGTATACAGGCACCTACACATAGGCATCTAATTTAAATGTCTTAATTTGTGAGCTGAATCCTACCCTACATGTTAGGCATATTTCTATAAATTATTGTTTATATTAGAATATCAAATTCAAGATTTTAATGATTCAGAATAAAAGGACTTAACATACTTCTGAATAAGCAAATTTCCATATTTAAAAAGATATATCCGTCAATTTAATAAAGGTGATGTGTGACTTGATTTTATTTTGAATTTCATTTTCACTCGAATGTGAAATTTCACTAATATCTGTGAAATTTAGATAATGTTTGAGGGCTTCATGAAAATAAAAAAAAAGACAAAGATAAGATAAGTGACTTCAACATATCAACTTTATTTGAATACGATCTCCAATCCAATATTACCTGAACTATAATTTTTTTTGTGAGAAGAAAATGGATGTTAGGGTTTTTACTTAGAATAATAGACTTGTCTGATGATCCATTTTCCCAACAGTTTGTTGCAAGTGAAAAAAACTGGGAGAACATAATGACGCTGGCAAAAAATTACATCAGGAAATTTCTGGAGTTGGGAAATGCACAGTGAACGACCCCATGAAAGGCAACTGGTTGGAACACTCCTATGTAACGCAGAAGAATTAAGTGAACATTTCTGAGCTGCTGGATTCAGAATCTCATTTTACACTCCAGATATCTTGCAAACGAGCACAGCCTTGAGGCATCTGATGCCACAAGCCAGTGCCTCAACCCTCCAGTTACAGAGTAAATGTCTGTGATTTTTACTTAAGTCTCATCTATACTCCAGACTTCTGCTGTAGATAGAATGGAAGATAAAGCATGATCTGGCATGAATATACCCGTGAAACAACAAGAACAAAAAACAATATTTCAATTATGCCAAAACCTTTGACAGTTGTTTTTAAAAAGGCAAAGTACAAGTGGTACAAAACGCAGTCACTAAGAACAACTTGCCAGCATAACATAACTTTTTCTGCACCAGTAAAACATCTTTGTTGTGGATATACATTTCATCTCCCTTTTTGGAAGCTGTTATACTTCACAAAACTGCCCTAATATTCATTGGATGTAAAGGAGAGAGACTGACCTCTGCCACACGGCTGAGGGTGTAGTAGCCTTGGATATTGCAAAACAATATTTTTGTTTGCGCCTACATTGGAATACAGGGGTGATAACACCTCCGTTTGGGTTTCCCACAGGAAGTAAGACAGTGGCTGTTCTGGGATGCTTTTTCTCGCTAGCTCATCCTCTTTCTCTTTTTGCTTTAGTGCTAGAGAGCTAGAACTGTATGTCATTATCCATTGAAACAACAGTGGACATTCAAAGTGACAAAGTGGCAAAAATGGTCTGGACTCTTCTTGTTTCCACCTGGTCTGGCAGACACCTCAAAATCACACCCAAAAGGCAACATTTCCAGTGGCAGATCCTCCTTGTTCTGCTGACTGAGTCACTGCTAGTTAGCCTTCTCTTTAGTCATAATTTCCCTTTCTCATACTGGGCAGGCCCAGTGAATCTGAAGTAATGCAGCTTCAGGCTTGTACAGGACTCATACACACACATCCTGTGGTAGATTTATTAAGGTACAAGAAGATGGATCTCAAGGGCATGACATACAAGCCCAGGCAAATCTCTTTTGCAGATTCTCTTTTAATGTTATCATTTTAAAGGATCTTTTTTTTATATCCAGTCATTAATTTTCAAAAGACCGTTTTATTAAAATACAAGAATTAGGACAAGTACGGGATTTTGGCATTTAGTTTTGCAATATACAACAGTTGTATTGTCTGATCTTGATTGTAAACACGTGCAGATCATAAATTTACAGGGCAGCATGAAAATTGAAAGAGTCAGAGAGTTTCATGTGTGGATGTAGTAGTACTAGCAGCTGTTATATAGCTGCTTTTGCTTTGAATATTATTGTGCCCCTTGATACTGCTATAAAAATGGTAAGGGTTTTCCTCCTGATAATTCATTCTGATTAGTCTTTTGAAGTGGAATAGCTTTTCTTATTGAATAACTGGCCATTTTTATTGCTATCATTAACTACCTATCCCATTTTTGCCTTTTTTTGCTCTTAACCACACACAGTAAAAGAGTTTAAAAACATATACCTTAAAAAGTTTAATGTTTAATAACATAAAGTAAAGAGAGAGAAACCTCCAGAAAGATATTTATAAAAAAGGTTTGGCTGTCACTTTTGGGGAACTTCTCTGACTGAAACAGTGACACTACGTTAGTCACTGCTTGTAGATTTATGCGGTAGCTTTTCATTTCAAAACATTGCAGCGTCTGGTGATGTCTCTAGATCCTGCATAAGAGCATTCTTAGATTTTTGTAAGCTGCAGATTTCCAAATAAGAAATCTTCAAAATCTTTTAAAAATAGAATCATTTAGATGGAGGAATAAGGACTTAAACTGAACATGTGGTGGTTTAGAGTTTTTCTAGTCTAGTCTACAGCTTTTCCTTTATGTAAAAAAAAAAAAAAAAAAAATAGAAGTACTAGAAAACTGTGTTGATAAACTGGCAGTCACATGATGAGGATTAAAATGTGTCTACCTACGTGATTTTTTTTCAGCTGTGGGAAATATGTGAACTTGTGCTAGACTGTATATTCAACCCACTCCTTCTGGTTGAGAAGGTAGTAAGTTCACTAGTGCTTTTACATTTTTAATAAATAATGGAGTGATACAAAGATTAATGAGGAGGGTATTATTATAATTGTAGCCTGTTTATTTAACACAATAGAGGCTGTCCAGAATATAATTATGTGGATAAATAAAATCTGCCTTTTTGAACAAAGAAAGGATTTATTTTTTCCTGACTATTTTTTGCACTTCAGTTGGAAGTTTCATTCCTGAAATAAGCTGAAATAAGAGTTTTATTCTACAAATACAAAGAGCAGCATTTTACCACATGGTTTACAAGGTTATTTTAAGCACTGGCAGTTGTTTGTATTTCTGTCGTGAAATAAAAATGATTCTGAATCTAGAATATCACCTTGAAATGGTGAATAGACTGACTTATTAATAACCATCTTCAAGGGCAAGTCAAAGTGCACTAACAGGGTGCATCAGAGCAAGAAAAATCTCCAGGAAAATGTTAGCCAACTCTGACATTATTATCCCTAAAATCTCCTTGGGACAACAATAGCACTGTGCCCATTGCAAGCAACATGACATGAACTTCCCACTGGCCCACAGGAATAGAACACAGAAACAGCCAAGACAGTTAATTCTGTTCCTTACCTTGCCATTACTTTTAGTAGGATAGCAAGGCAAAATGCACTAACTGTTACTAACTGTTGCAGAAGTCACAGCAATGAGTAGAGAAAATTATAAGGCACTTCCTCAAGTGCTGAGATACACAGTTGGAAAGTCACTCCTAACTGTGCTGCTGACTCGTATATAGAAACCAGGTATCATTTCTCATCCTCAGTTTCCTTATTTTTACGGTGAGGACAGTGATCTTTACTTATTCTGCCCTAAACCTATTGCAGTGATGACTTGATTAGTAATAACAGAGCACTATAAGCAGCTAAAGTACTCTGAAAATACAATTTTTTTTCTTGTTATTGTACTGTATCCGTATCATCATTCTCTTATCCTCCCCACTATTAAGTATCAAATACTGTCTGTACAATAAGTCTATTATGGCCATAATCCACACTGTTACAGTTTTAGAGGTCATAATAGCGCACTTTACTTGCTCCATAAATGTGTGTGGTAGATACATTTAAACTCTTTTTAAGTGGGGGAGGGGAGCCTTTTTCCTCTAAGCTTTCTAGTTGTGTGCCTGCAGAAAGTATTGCTTCTACTGCCTGGGACTCACTACTGGAGTCAAAATGTCTTTAAGTCTGGTAGAATTAGCTCCCAAGTAAGAGTGCCTTCTTTATTAAACCCCAGACCTCCCTTTATTCTCAAGATTAAATAGAATCTCCTTTCTACTGGGACTAACAATTCTCTTTTATTTAAAGATAAATGAAATTCAAATGCCATAAATATCACAGGCAAAACCATGCAATGCAGGCTTATTTGTATGTTTATAGCCTCATATAAATTTACGGTCTGCACAATTTTTTAATTACTTTTAAATTAAGTCTTTTATTCTCTTATGGAGGCTATAAGAGTTAGTGAAGAAAGCGAACAATATGTAGCATTTCATAGCAAACATAGCCTTGAGCAAAGACAGCAACTGTCTGATATTTTTCATCTTTCCTTGGATTTGCTTCAAAGCAAAAAAGTTGGTGGGCAAAACTTAAAAATCTCAGATGTCTCCCAACCTCCTCTGAAGATGTTTAGATAAAGTCTTTAAAAGCTTCTGTCTTTAGCTCACCATTTTCTGTGCAAGCAAAGAGAAATGGAGTGAAGAATGAAAAGTAACTTAAAGCTGAATGACTTTTTCACCTTTTCTTTTTAGCTTTGTCTGCCATCTGGGAGCAGAAGGGTGCAGAGGGCTATACCCTGGCCTCTGTGCTGTGGAGGACAACAACTGCATTTTACAGCAGCCTCAGACCCATGCCCTTGTGCAATGTTACCTAAAATTCCTCCTCTTATTCAGAAAACTCCACAGACTTTCCAGATCACTCCACACTAGGGAAGGTAGATTTTAAAAGTGGTGACCAGAGATAAAACCTCAGCCAGATTTATAGAGACAATCAAACATTCAAACTAATATGACGACTTTTTGTTATTAGCTGTATATCACTGCATTAGGGAATGTCACCAGTTTGACTCATGGACCATATTCCAGGCATTATTCCAGGTAATTCATTGTGTATGTATCAGTCAGCAGAAGTCACAAATCTTGGATTACTCTCTTCATCAAATTAAGCTAGGACCTTCTATATTTACAGTAGAAAACAGTGATATCAGAGCTTTATAAACATTTTAGAAATTCATTCTTGCACACTGATTTCAAAACTATCTAAAAAGACCTATGATAGCAGAGTTTTTTTCTACATATACATTTGTATGACACAAGTTATTAGGACCTTCTATATTTACAGTAGAAAGCAGTGATATCAGAGCTTTATAAACCCAATAGAATTTCATTCTTGCTCACTGATTTCAAAACTATCCGATAAAACCTATAATAGCAGAGTTTTTTTCTACGTATATATTTATATGACACAAGTCTTTTTTGGTGTGCAAAATGGTATTATTACTATCTACATCGTGTATGTGTTAAAATGATTATCTGCTTTCCAATTACTGATCAACATCTTCAGGACAGTTGTTAAGAACTGGAGCCCAGTGTCTTCATTTCCAAAACATAGCCATCCTTTATTTAACTTAAATGAATTCTCTTAGTAAGTGCTCTTACTTAAGAAAGCTCATATCTGCATAAATCCATTAGAGGAGATTGTAGTTAAGTATGTATTTGATGTCTAAGGGTTCTGGCATGTGATGGTTAGGAGAGTCTGCAACACAGATCCCCACAGATTTATTCCAAAAATTGCTGAAACAATGGAAAGTCTTACATTATCACCTAGAGATCTGGGCTTGACTCCAAACGAGAAAATTCCTTTCAGTATGTGCAGACTGCTACTGTATTAAATTAATTATGTGTTATGGAATTCAGGTGCTTGCTTAAAGTTGCTTGCTCAAAGTTTCTGATATCACAAGAAAAATATCATTGAGAGAAGAAGGGGACTGGGAATTTTGAGGTAAAATGAACAGGATAACATAAGATAGTAAGATAGTTTTGGAAACAAAACTAGCATGCCCATGAATGGCTCACAGGGAGTTCTCCAGAAACAATTTTGTTTAATGTTCTAATCCACAGCCCTTGTACTGAGTTCTGATAAAAACTACTAATAGCATAGCATTATCCTTTATCATTTTAACTCAAAGGAAATGAATGACATCAAAGATTGGAATAATAGAAATGGGCTGAAGTGTAACAGCAAAAAAAGGCAAGGCCAGGAATGTGGTGATACTTAATGAAACCTCTAATTGTAAATTAGGAGCTTATCCATAGTAAATCACTGAGAAGAAATTGGACCTCAGGGTCATCTCAGAAATAATATAGGAGAGATGTTTTGAAGCCTTGAGAAAGACAAATATGTAATAAAATATATCGGAGGTGTTTTCAACAGAAAAAGGGAAATATTTATACCTCCTGATCAGGCACAGGCAAGGTCCCATATGAAATACAATACCTTTGCTTAGGAAATGTGATTTCAAATTGGAATAAGTGCAGACAAGGGCTGCAAAACTGATGATTGGGGAGATAGAGTCCATGATATCTGATGAGTGTGAAAGGGATTGTTTCATTTAGCCTGATAAACTGAAGGCTAAGAAAAGATAGGATTGCTATGTATAGCTAGAATAGGCCATGTAAACACCACAGAAAGAAAAGAAAAGAAAAGAAAAGAAAAGAAAAGAAAAGAAAAGAAAAGAAAAGAAAAGAAAAGAAAAGAAAAGAAAAGAAAGTAAAAGAAAAGAAAAGAAAAGAAGAGAAGAGAAGAGAAAAGAAAAGAAAAGAAAAGAAAAACTAAAATACAGTCTGGGCAGCAGTACAAATGCATCTAAAATAACCAAGAATAAATTTCAATAGGAAATTAGGTCCTGGCTCTTTAAAGCAATAAGCTTCTGGGACAGCTCTCCAGAAGGTATGGGAGGGTAAAAATAACGACAACAATAACAACAACAAAACACCTAACTACTTCAAAGTGCTAGAGCTGGCACATACTGTAGAAGGCACTTGTGTTACTCTTGTGACCAGCAAGAAACTGGGTGTGCTCTGAACAGGCAGGGGCTCAGGCATTTCCATCTAAATATGGGAACAGGTGGGTGGTGAAGTCAGCCACCAAGGACAAAGTCATTTGGAAAGTATATATCAGTTGGGATACTTATTCATATATTTTTATAGGGATTTAGAAGGAATTATTGAGAAGAATATGGTAGTTAGAGATGAAATTTCTTATTTGCGTTCCTCCATTCCTAATCCAAACAGATTATTTTCACAATATATTGCAAGCTGGTGATACTGTACTGCTCCAGTGTGTTCAGAAGTCCTTCAAAGTGAAACATCTGCTACCACAGTGGTAGCATGCTGATTTCCCAAATCCCAGAGATTCAAGACAGCAGATGGAAACTTCATCTCAGCAGTTGAGATCACTTTACCTATCCTGGCACTTTTTACCTAACAAGGTTCCTGTCTGCACTGAAAAATTGCTGATTTTTAAAATGCGTGATTTTAAAATCCCCTGACCTCTCCAATGCCAGTTTTAGTTTACACCTGAACAGTTTCTTCTGTAAGTAAAAGCTGTGGACTGATATTTAATTTCATTACATCAGTAATTATTTCATCCTTTCATCTATGTCACAATCAAAGGCATAAATTTGCACAGAAAATATATGCCCGTATTTCAGAAAAAAATAACTGAATAGCTAAATTGCTCTAAATAAATATGGTAAAAACAAAAGTGAAAGATCACTCCAATTTTTAATGAGAAAATTGAGACTATTGATATCAGAGTGCCTTCCTCACTGGATATTTGATCAAAGAGAATGCATAATACTGAAAGATGATCACAGACCTGTTAGCCAAATATGGCAAGCTGATCCTGACATGGCCAGATTCAGATATCTGCAAATTTGAATGTTCTCCACAGAGGAAAATACAGTATTTCAAGACTTCAGTGATGATGATTATAGGGAAATAAGTCTTTAGCATTATTCCCTTTTATATCTTTTTTTAGCTAGTAAATTGACTTCTCAATGACAATTTTATTTCCTAAGACTCAAAGGCCTATGTCAAAAAATACCACTTGAAAATTTTGACAGCCCACTATAAGTGTTTTTTAAGCTTTCTTGACTAGCACTGAAAAGATGGAACAGCTATTAAACTGCTGTTCCCCTAATAAACATTAATTATAATACAGCAGGTGATTAATCACTGATAATGAGCTATGGATGACTTGTAATGAATGGTCAGTTAATAGTGTCATGGGCCTTTATTGCTGAAAATAATTAAAACTAATAAAAGATTGTATGCTGAATATGCCTGATATAAATGGACTTATCATACAAGAAACAGGCCCCCAAACGTTGGAGGAATTTCTTATCCTGTTGTTGTAACAGGTTAGCCCAGGTTAGTGGCTATGGCACTCACAAAGGAGGAAGACCTGAAATTTCATCCCTGCTCTACGGATCATGTGAGGCAGGACATGGATCTGGCTTAGAACTTACAACTGTTGTTTTTCCTCTCAAGGTAGAAGTCCTAACTAGCATACTGCAGTTATCTTTTCTTAATGCTCTTCCCTGGCACAAGGAATCTTTAATTATGGCTTAGAAAGTGAATCCTTAATAAGAAAGAAACTTCTATCACCTTTCCATTTCTGGAACGACCTGTAGATGATTCAAAAGAGAGATATAATTTGAAAACTCTGTCTGTGAATAAAATGAAATCCTGACCTTTTCCAGAATATGGCTAGATGCTAGAATATGGCATCAAGTTCAATACCATTCTGTTCTTAGGTCTTTTCTAGGGGAAAAGGGGCAGCAGTTGTGTAATAGAAACAGTGTTACAGCCCTGAAAGAGGTTCAAGGCCATTAATATTGAATAATATTTTACATTTTCATTTGCTCAGAATGAAAGGATTTCTCTGCACATCCTATCCTGTTGGCTAACTCACATGTCCCACTGCTCAGCAAGCTGACTGCTGTGAATCTAACTCTGCCCATGTACTCTGTCATAACCTGAGGGTCTGTCGGTGCAAAAAAATATTCCCTCTGGCCTGATGTATGTGGCACATACCACAGGGTGGCTTGCATATGTAGCGCTAAACTTTCACCAGAAACAGGTCTCGCCCATACTGCTTTTTGCAAATGGTTCCTTGCTTTAGTTCCCAAACCATGCTTGGTGTTGTTGGGAAAGTGCTAGTTGGTCCAACCTAAAACCATGGGAGGGAGTGTGATAACAACTGAACAGTACAGGCAATTGCAGAACAGTGTTTGAACCCATGTCCTTGTCCTGACCACTTTATTATTACAGATATAGTCCTTGGACTCTATCTTAGGGATGTAGATTAAGGATTCTGGGGCCAAGTGTGTAAACATTAGATTTTATCATGTTGATGTTGAAAGACTTGTTTCAAGTAGCCTCTTCACCATTAGTTGCCAAATTAATAATTAACAATTCTAGTATTAAGGCCATATAGAAATGCAATTTGGTGAAGACGAGAAAATTCAGGACAATTTAGGGGAATAAGGTTTGGAAATTTTTGTTTTTAACATGGTACGTAAAGGTATGTGTTTTTATATGTTAAAAACAAAAGTATCAGTTCAATATGTAGGAACAGATGTTAATTCAGTCACTAGGGTTTTTTTGTAGTAGAATTTTGTAGTAATTTGCTTACTTTATGTTGCCCCCTTCCATTTTTTTCAGCCTTTGTCAACATGCCATGTATTAAATTCTGATCTCGCAAACGTTTACATAGATGAGCAGCTTTACAAATACCAGCAGCCCCAATTAAGGCAATTTACCTGCTCACGTGAGCATCACCGGCATTTGTAAACTTTTCTGAGAATTCACATTAGATTGCAGGCGAGACCGTAGCAGTGAAATTTCTGGATTTTTTTATTCTAGTTTCACACCAGTGCTATCCCATTCACATCAGTGAGCTACTTCTGCTTTGCAGTTATGTGAAGAAAAAGGACATGGTGTTTGGCAGGTTTTCAGGCTCTGTACAAACAGATAAGGTAATAGCTCTTTAAAAACTCAGTACTCTAGTCTAATTAAGCACAATATGCTGCTTATAATATTATTGATTTTTACTACTTCATTTGCTTTTTGGATTGCAAAAGTTCCCATAATTGTTAATGACCAACTTTAATAGGTCGTAGAAAGTAGGTGGAGTAGGGAAAGAGAGAAGAAAGACTGGATACAGAGATGCAGGAAGGAAGGAGCAAGAGTGAATGAGAAAAATAAGAAGCAAATCAGGAAACAGAAGAGATTAGGATAAGAAAGAGAAGAACACACACAGGAAAGGGAAGGAGTAGAAAGATGTGAGATCTGTCAATAGTCACCTTTCAAGACTTATTTGTCTTGGATTTTTATACTTTTTTAAATAAAAATGAAATTAATAGTTTAGAGAGCATCAGAATAAAACTTTGAAAATAAAAAGCGATGTGAAATGTAAACAACAGTTGTAATATAAATCACTATTCAATTGACAATATTAACATGTGTAGGTCAATTATAGCTAGTGTGATGAGAGTCAAATAATGAAATAATAATTTTACATTTTAATATGCCTTGACAATGAGCTTAGGGACATACCCTATCAATAACAGGAGGAACAACTTTTTTTTTAACTTCAATTGTACATAAGTGATGGAAATTCACTCATGACATTATCTTGGCAAAAATATTATTTTCAAGGCTGAAGATCTGGCAATATGACTTTTTTTTTTATTCTTTACTATGTATTTTTGTGATTAAAAATGATTCCTTGCAAGGACACTGGGGTCATTTGAAACTTTCTGAAAGCTCTAGTGTTTTGGATGAGAGCTCATATGAGCTTGCTGCCAGATTTCAGATGAGATGTAAATCCAACTTTCTGACTGCTTGTAGTCATTAAAGAGCAGAAGATACTTTTTGGAAGAGTAGTACTGTAGAGCACCCACTGTGCTGGCCAAACTCCAATGTGGAAAATTACATTCTGCCTACTGACAATTGCCTCTCATATTTCAAAAAGCAAGTCTTGTTTTTTACATGCTGTCCTAGATATTAGACATGTGGCTAACTTGGAGCATGGCGCTAAATCCATCATATGCTTATCTACCTTGCTGAATTGAGACCCTGATGCATTTATTAATTTCATTAAAGACATGTCCCTTTTCAATCAGTGGAATGTCAATTTAACTTCTATATAAAATGCAAAAAAAAATTATATATAACATTCAGATCACAATTTTAGAAGGTAATAAATCAGGAAAGTGCAATGCTATGTGTCTCATATTAATGATACCTTTGTCTCAATAAGCTATTCCTGTAAGCTATGACGCACATTTAAACACATAGACATGATGTACCTCCTCCATACACTTGAGTACTTGCAGTTTTAGGCACCTGCAAAGCCCCATAAACTTTGAGTTGCAGATATACAAATTGAATTTTTTATTTATAAAAAGCAATGATGAGAATTTTAAAAGCTCAAATTACTTGTGTGAAACTGCCAACACTGAAGCTGGAGCAAGCTTAAAATAATGTTGAACCCTTCCACAAATATCTCAATTGCAAAGGCAAGTGATTAAAACTTCCTTAACTCTTTTTAAAAAGGCCATCATTCTTATTCCGAAGCAAAACCTAAACTATTTGAAGTTAGAAGGTGAATGTCAATGAAAAGGATACTGCATGTGTGCAAATTATAATATAATACTGCCTCAGAATTTAAGAGGCAGCAGCTACAATGGTTTGTCAAGCACTGTGAAATCCTTCAGGATGAAAGGCAAAGTACAGCGAGGTCATTATCATTATTTTAGTAACAGGGATCCAATTAGGACAGGATTATTTTTCTCCTTGTTTTGGATTGTAATTACATATAACATCCTTGATAAGATTAAGTGCCATGCTAAATTCTGTAGATTCACTCAGCATAAAACAATGTAACAACCATATGTGTTTTCAAATAACCAAATAGCTTAATATCCTGTCATCAAACTAATGTTTTAGGACTTATTCAAAGACTGAAATCAATCACATTGTGTTTCATGTTCTGGCAAATAATTTTTCATTAGAAAGAGCCATAATGTTTCTGTAACAACATGTTAAATATACAATTGCCAAGCAAATGCACACTCTAAGAACTTGTAACATAAGTTTAATGGAAGTGTTAAATTTTGCTTAAAACAAAAGGTTTTTGTTTATGATTCATATACAAATGGCATACAAGTACATCTGGTATTTTTTATTGGTGACTAAATGCAACTTACTCTATGTACAAATAAAGGAAAAGACAAAAAGCCATGCCTTATGTATTGTACAAAAACTATTAGTAGATGGACATTTAATAGCTGTACAAGTGTATCTTAATGAACCTTAAGAGATGGTATAGCTTTCCTTGTAATTGCTGACAACTGTGTTGCTTTAGGTTTAAGACTATGCACGCTTATCAGAGATGCCATTGACTTGTACTTGTTCTGTTTATTGATTGCTTAATTAGTTTCCAAGATAGCTAATCAGGGACAGATGCAAGTGTTTAAGCATCTCTTGCTGTGTCTTACTCTGAGCGCAAAATTTTGGAGCAGCTGTGTGATTTGAAGAAATAAATTAACCTCAGTGTACTGAACTTGTTTGAATCTTGGTGTAGGGTGCAATGTTGATGACGCAATATTGTCTATATAATAAAATGGATTTGGGGGAAGCTGGTATGCTGACTGATCCTCCAAGAAGTAACTGGAAAAAAGGCTTTCCATTATTATTGTTGTTGTTAACTAAATGTAGCCTCTAATAGTCAGGATGAAAAGGGTTTGCTCACAGTCACAATGTCTGGGGATTTCTCTGTTATAGAAATAAAATTGAATAAATGTCAACATTCTTAACTGGGAACATTACACAGCATTAGTAAAGCTGGGTAAATAATGCATTGTGGAGGATGATATCATCTCAGAAAGTTTAAAACCGAGTTTAAGCCAAAACAATGTTTTGTTTTGACAAAAGCAAAATGCTTTGTTTGAATTTGGTAATTTTAAATTGCTATTGAGTGTTTTATCTTGAATAAAATTACAGGAAAATGTGAAAAGAAAAACAATTTCAAACTGAAAAAATTCAAATGTTTTGGTTCAAAATGTTTATATAACATGTTTTGATTTTCTGAGGCGCTGTTTTCCTTAATCAATAAGTCAGCAAAACTGACACAAATTCACATTATTTGGGCTAACTGAATTAGCATTTTTTACAAAAGAAGTGTTTGGTGTGAAAAACAGCACACAGCTCTATCATAATGATAATACCACATATAAGAACAGTCTGGCTGTCTAAGCATAGAACTGAGAGCAGGCATTCCTTGTTCATGATTCTGTATTACGAACTTATGCCTTTCTCATGCTTTTAAAAACCAAAAGCTTTTTTTCCAGTTGTGTCCACATAATAGAAATAAACCATAGACCCATTGAGAAAAACAGTTTTTCTCAGGTTTTAACAAAGTATTACATGTTGATAGGAAAGAACATTTACCGCTGATAGGTGATCGCAAAGAATGTATACTTTCTAGTGACCTCTGAAGGTTTTATTGGTTGTTCAGAGCACTTTTTACAGATACTTTTTGAATGATGATCAGGAAAGCATTCACATTTTTCAGGTCAGTATAAAGCTGACTTTTTTTAGCCCCTTCCCCATATAGGCTGAACAGTCCAGTACTCAAAAGTATGTCTCTGTTATCTGAGAAACTACTCTGTTGTGCTACCCATAACTGTTTAACACAAGACCAGAGCAACAGTGTTCAAGGCTCCCATTGTATCTGCAGGCAGCAGAGGTGCAAAGACTCTCCCAGCAAGCAATCTCACATTTAAACTCAAAGGACACTGAACGAAGAGACTGCCTTAATAAAATTCAGTGGAGAGGAAAAGTGAAAAAAAAAGTACAGGAGCCAAATCTTTCTCCAAAAATCTGTATTAAAAATGATTGGTCACACGTGATGCTTTGAATAAGGAGCAACATAACTGTTGTCAAAAAATCCATACATCTTTCCTATTCTCAACAAATATATCCACCTATTATTAACTTACACATTATTAACTTACATTAACTTACTAACTTTTATTAACTTAAAGAATGCTATATGTATGCAAGGTCAGCAGATACCTTATCTATGCATTATTTAGTAATAGTGCATTATTTAGTAACAGTGCCTTACTACTAAAATATCAATGACTATGTCAATCACCATTTCGATAATACATGGGAAGAAAACACGCCCGAACCTAGTGCTTGGAAGAAGATCTACATGCTACTTGTCACTCACTGATATTTTTCCTGAAATTCTGAAATCAGTAACAAGATAAGAATCAAAACAATTCATGATTTTGAAACTTCGTAAAGCTGGGTAGCAACAGTTTGTGGCCTTGAATTGTAACAGAAGCGTTTCTGCTATTGGTGCCACTAAAGACTCAGATTCCATTCTGATCTTTTATTTCCATGATAAAATGTAACCATTTTGCTAAGTATTCATATTAAAGGATTCATTCAGAATGGATAATGGCCGCATATGGACAGTTTGTTAATTTTTTAAAAACCTAGCGATTATGTCATTATCTGAAATTAATGTTAGACTGAATCTAGCAGTTCTTAAAATAAAAATGCTTGTCCATTTTAATTTGCCCACTGCAACAGAAGTGAAGTCAAGATACTTCCAGTGAATACCTCTGTCAGCTTTATTTCCTCATCTATTTCTACTTTTATGTGGACAGGTATTATAATTCCATAACTATTCAGAACTTTGTCACATTCAGGTAAGACATAACTGAACTTGGGACTTATAGCAAAACAAACCGCAGGAAACATTCCCATTACACTGTTTGCTCTCAGATATTTCATTTTTATATCAAAAGAATTATGATTATGATTGTAGACCTGAAGAAAGAACACCTTAAAGTCAAATCTTTGAATAAACTGAGTTAAGTGTTAAGTGTAAAAGAAACCTAAGATATCTGTTGATTTTTCAAAAGTGGACAGTAATCTACTAAAAAATTATATCACTGGAACAAAGAGAACACCAGAAACATGGTGGTTTTGCAGACTGGCAGAAAGTAAAGAAAAACTGTAGAAACTAAAGAGTGACTAATAATAGGATCATAAAATTGGAAAACTGCAAGATTTACTCGACATTATTGGTGTGACTTGCACATCCAGATCATGCAGTAGTTCGGGGACATATTATGGAACAGTCAGTGCAGCTATAATCCTCCTGCAAACTCTAACTACACATCAGAGGAGTAAAAATGACTTGTGGTTGTCATTTGTTCTCTTCAGTACACAGTGCATTCAAAGCATCATTTACTGTCAGCACCAAGAGACTTCATACACAGTAAGAGATTATACATTAGAATTAGACACTCCAGAAGGCATTGGATCCAAAGGAAGAATTTAATAAGTCTGCATGTAGTCAACACCATGCCCCAACTCTTAATAAAACAAACCTAGAGACATGGGGAACTTAGTCATATTCAAAATAACAACTGGGATGTGAATCTCCATCATATTATTGCTATGGCTCAGCAGCTATTTTCTAGAAATGAACCTAGCCAACCCTTTGATTTTCAAAAATAACTCTCTATACACTTCATTTCTTGATGCAATGCACATCACACACGAGGTAATAGTCTGAAGAGGTAAAAAATAGGGCATTGACAAAATGTTATTCTAAGATGCTCAGTGTTATCTGAAGAAATGTCTTATTAAAGCTGTTTATTTCATTGAAGCTCTTTAAAAACACCACCTTAAAATGGACAAATAAATGGTTTACTTACTAAAGCTCCAACATTTAGTTATCACCAACCTCAAACGATTGTGGACTGATAATCAAACTTTTATCCAACCTTAAAAAAACCTACATTCATAGAGGGAGGACAGACATTTGGGAAGCCAATGAAATTCTGCTTCCCTAGTGCCACTCAGTAAGCATTCAGCTCCAAGAGTAACATGGATGCTTCAGAAAACAGTAGGTACAGCCAAGAACAAATAGTTCCTAAAATCTCCAGTGGCACAACCAGTAACAGGGTGACATTGCTTCCATCCACTTGCCAAGACCATTTCAAAGATAATACTCAGGATCCTTGGAAATTTCAGGATTAGTTGCTTTCCAATTCTGAGAGCCAATGCTTTTCAAAAATTTTCGAGCATTGCATACTTTAACTTCAAATCTGTTCCTCATTTGGCTATCCATGGTAGTAGATACATACATGGATAGCTCTGTAAGAGTGAATTCATGTATGCCTCTTTTTAATTGTAAGAGTGAATTTATTGGGAAATAGCTTTCCTTAGTATGATAGTTACAATTAACTCCACAGCCTCTGGAAACACATGCCATCTTTTATTTAAGGTAAAAATAAAGCACTAAAAGCAGATATCTTGAAAATTTTTTAGATCTGATTAAGAAAAGTTCTTAAAATTATGCTTAAACAACCAAATAATACCATTCTAGCTTCTTAAACTACTGAATTTTAAGTACTCAACTCAAGTTCTTTGATCAATGGGATTTTTAGGAAGCCACTAGAGAAACATGTCTATTTGCAATTCAGGCTTTTATTCCAAAGATTTGAGACTGGAGGAGAGTAGAATATTAAAAAGAGAGAGAGAGAGAGAGAGAGAGAGAGAGAGAGAGAGAGAGAGAGAGAGAGAGAGAGAATTGTAGCAGAAACATTGTAATGAGGATTCTTTAACATCCTTTTTTTTTTCTTCCTTTAACTTTCCTACAATGATGCAGATAATTAGAAACGTGTTTTGGTTCTGATGAAGCCAAAATTGTTCTCAGGCCAAATCTACCTTTTCTGATGGAATGTAAAATCCTGCTTATTTATGCTTATTTATTGGAGTACAAATACATATATATGCGTGTATATATATATTTATACACACATGCATCACAGGTACATGTGCCTGCTTAAGAAAGAAATCTCATGGAAAACAGAGAGACTTTATGGAGAAACTTCTCCCTTGTCCTTTTAGTTATCACAGTGGATATGTCTGGAAGTGCTTGTTTTCAAAACTGCATTCCATTAAATTATTAAACTTTCCAGCTTATCGTGCTTTGAATAAAACAGAAATGTTTCCAGGTTCATGAATATAACTGGTTAATTTTCAGTAATGATGTAACCTGTGGCATCAGAAGAAGAAAAATAACAACCTGCTCACATAGTCAAATATCTCTTAATAATGTATATTTAATGCAATTTCATCCTTTGCTTGCCAGGTGAGAGAAGAACACTGAAGTGTAAAAGTAAAATAATCTCATCTCCTCTCCAATCTTCTCAACAACAAATTCAGGGAAAGCAAAAGCAGCACTTTATGTACAGGTGGTCCTGAGGCTGTTCCAGCCCAACTTTAGGACTGCTCAGCAACTGCTGTTCAGGGGACTCCACAACAGTTAGTTAATGCTGCTTAAACAGCATTAACTTTGGCCCAGTTATCATGCACTGAGCTGCGCTAAATATGATGCTGCAGAGAGAAACTGATTTTTGGCTCTTAAAACCCTGTCCTCCATTATGCTGAGGAAACTCAGCTGAATACCCACGGAGATGCTTCTAAGGTCTATTAAGAGGGAGCAGCATGGAATTTGCAGTTGCATCAAAGATACTGTATCAGATCAGTGTTACATAACAAATTACCACAGTTTTAAATGGTGAAGAAAGAACAGTGTGAATATGGGAAATTGATATAATTAATATTTCTAGTTTAATAGTTAGCATTTGGAGAGGTTTAGTTTCACAGTATGTAAGTAGCTAAAAGAAATATTTCTTTTGGGTATTGCACTCATAGTTTTTGCTTATAGACAATCATTTGCTAAGTCATTCCTATATTAAGTGGCTATAAGTAACTATGTTTCTGTAAATTATACTGAATGTACAATGGATATTTGAAAAGCTTTATGAATTCCACGGAGTATAACTACCACTCAAACTTCTTGAAAATATCACACACACACACACATATATATGTATATGTATGTATGAATAGTTAAATTAAAATTCCAAACAGATCTTCCTTTCTTGGTGACAAACAAACACCCAGTATCCTCCAAACAATTCTCTAGGCTCCTTTCAAGGGAATTATTCCATTCATACTCCTTTTCAAACATGTTACCCTCCCACTCTACATTTTAGGGTGTCCTGAACAACTCTAATTCCATGATATGATAAAGCAGCTGTGAGCTGTGTAGCTTCTAGTTTCTGAGAAAATTCAACAAGTGGTTGTTTGGGAGTTCTGCACCACAACGAACATATAGCAGCTATTTCATGTTATTTGCAGTCTAGTCACATCTGAAGACTTGCCTGCTTGTGAAACCGTGTCCCCCTGGGCCTTAGAAACAACTGAGATCCATAGCAATATTTGTGTTGAAACATCATTGATACGAATGAGTTCAAGGTGGTGGCAAGCAATCTTAAATTGAGGTTTGCAGTTTCATAAGGCACCCCTGTACATGTCTGTGCCAGGGAGCTGTAAGAGCAGGGTTGGTCCATGAGGCAGGATGAGCTGAGAGCCAAGGGTGAGTGTGACACAAGCAGGCAGTGCTCTCCCTGACCACCACACAGCTCCACATCAGGGCAGGGTAGGGAGAGGGACAAGGTCCATCAGCAGTCCCAGACCAGGTGAGGTAATGAGTCAGGTCCAGGATCCATCCAGGGAGTCTCATCAAAAACAGCAGGAGACAGCTGGAGAAACTGTGCCTACAACACAGGTCCAACGTCTGTGTAGGAAGTCCAGCAAACCAGGGCAGCAGGAGACAGGGCTGGGCACAAGTTCACCTACAGCAAAGCTGAGGGCAGGTTTGGGTGTCCAGGCCTCAGCCTAAATGAAACCCCTGGGCACATGGGCAGAGGGAGTGGTTGTTAATAGTACATGCTACTTTTTATACAGAGTTTATTTGTAGCAAAGGTCTGAAAGGATTTTCAGTAAACCATTTCAGGTTCAGACTAGTTGGAAAGCAATGACATGTTTTAATGGATATTTGGCATATATGGCACTATGAAGTGTCTGAATTATTTACTAAAAGGTCTGTGCAAAATCACGAGCGTGTTTAGATCTGACAAGATTTTGGTTATTTAGATTATAATTAGATTTTCTGAATTAGATTGTATTGCAACTAAAACCTGCATCCTATGGTGAAGTGAACTATACTTTCTCAGTGGTCCTGTATATTGGAAATGAATTCCTATTGAATAGGAAACAGGATTCTGCAATCTTCTGGGGCAGTAAGTGTCTTGCTTTTGGTAGCATATTTGAAATTTAGAGGCATATGTAGTGCCCCCATGAAGGCATTCACAGCTGCTTCTCTTCTCGGCCGTTCTGAGTGGGAGGAAGGAAGTGCTGCCGGACCAAAGGTGATCAGGCTGTGTCCATTGAGTCCGGTCCAGGAAAAGCCAGGTACAATGATGCAAGAAGGAGGTAGACTGAGACATTGTCAGGGAAATCTCTACATTTTATTTTACAACACTTACTTCAGATCAGCCCAGCTTCCCAGTGCAGTGATGAATCTAGATCTACATGTTTTTGTCTTGTCCGAAGGCTAGTGAGCAGCCGATAATAATAGGAAGAATAGTTAGTCTGTGTTTCGGGTCTTAAGCAAAGCTACTTAACTAGCAGTTCAATCAAAGCTGAACTATAGATGCTTGCTGTTTTACAGTGGGAAATTCAAACCACAGGACAATGATTTCAACCACATGTAATGAAGATATGATTTTGATAAATGTGTTTGCTGCTTCTGGTCAAAGTATATATATCATTAGCACAATATAGTTATCCTTTTCTCTATTTTTTTTCCCCCCCCACCTACTTCAGTTTAAAGGAGATATACTATCCGGTAGTTTCACTCTTCTTCTGGTGGCTGTATTGTAGTTCTATAATTTTAAAGAAAAGTCTGGCATATTTTTTTGTGAATTACTATTTTGAAGCACAGAAGAGGAGAGGCATGAGTGAACTGCTAAATATTTGCTTCTCTTTTTAAAACATCATCTTCGAGCTTCTCAGAATCCCAGCCACAAGAAAAGGCCTGGTAATAAAAGTCATATGCATGAAACCAAGCAAAAAATCATATAATAAAACGTGCCATCATTTTCTATGCAACCAGCAAGAGACTAGTAGAAGCACAAGTCTAAATCCTGTTCAGTAAAAGTGAGCCCTTCCTTGACTTTAGTAGGCATAGGTCATGTTCTAGTGCTGCACAAGGTAAATAGAGAAAAGCCTGTTGGCAAGAGACATTTAGATATATACGGTCCAATTAATCCCTAGATAAGAATGAAAAATTAACTTGTGGGATCAACCTCTTCAGGTTGATCTTTTATTAGAAATAAATAACCTTAATTTTTCCTCTGAACTAGTATTTCAAGGGCTCTTCTTGTAGTTGTCATGCAATTTTAATACACAATGAACATTCATTACAGCAACATTAGTCTGGCAGACATTACACTTCAAATAATTGCTGCCTGCCTTAATTCCTGGTTTGTCCTTTTTAACCATTAATTACATATGTCAACAACAATCATTTTAGAGTAAGATAATTGCAGGTGTGGAAAAAGGTTACTCTTAGCAAATATGTACTTGAAAGATAATGTCTTCATAGTATTAGGATTTTATTTACATCAAGAGCTTCATGAATTTGTTGGATGCTTCTTAGATACATAAATAAAATGGATTGTCCATTATAAATTTTTGTGTTTGTGTTTATCACACTAGCTAAAAGATTTGGGATTTGGGAATTCTTGTCATAGAAAGCTAAAAATAATTTTTTTTGAAGTTTTGGAACAAATTTATAGTATTTATACATATTTATTTCACTCCAGCATGTTAGAAGATATAGAGAGAGAGAGAAGGAGGGAGGCAGGGAGAGAGAGAAGGCAGAGACTCAGTGATGTGACTTTGTTAAAAACAATCCTAATACATTTTGCCAGATTGCCTGATTTCCAATAATTTAGATAAAAATTTCCAGTGCTAACTTCATTTCTCATATATTTCATGACATATATATAATCTCAGCATTCGGTTTAGTTGTGAGTCATGTGTATTTTTCAGGTTCTGTGGTGTGCCCTGGATCACAAATCTGGCATGACTTATATTTTCAGGTCCTTCGTATTTTCATTTTCTTTGCTTCTGAAGTCAAATAAATGTGCCTTAATCATACACAGCAACCTCTCTAGTTATTTTGCTATAGTGCTTCATTATTTTTATAGGTAAAAAGCTTTTCCTAGCATCTTATACCATTGCAAATTAAACATTTTCTTGTGCTATGCATAGGGGGCATGGAGGAGAATTAATCACTGCTGTTATAATAAACTTTTACATGCTAGAAGAATGTTTTCATGTCACTACTACATTTGCTTTAGAGTACATATTATCAGTTTCTTCAGTGTTTCTTCATCGGTCATCAGTTTTATAAACTTCTGGTAATTTTGCACACCTCTGGTTAGTACTGATCTCTCAAATCTGTCCCATTTGTTTCTCATTGTGCATAGTGGTGTCCAAACTGGTTACCGTATCCCAGCAGAGGCTTCACCAACATCTTGCTCATCTGTGTCCTTCATAAAACATTACCCTTAAAACCTGTCAGAATGACACTGATATCTCTTGAAACAATATCATGTTGCCAACCAACATGCAGTTTGTGGGCCACTCTAATTCTTACATCATTTCTGCTGCACTGCTGCATACATACTATTCCCCAAATATTTCAGCATCGCTCCAGCTCTCTAGAGCTGGTCTTCTGTTCTTGTTCAGCTCAGCCACTTGCACCACACACTGCACCTCTGAAAGACTGAGTATCAATAGCTAAATACTTAAACTAATGCCCTTGAAATGGAAGAAAACATGTAAGCATTATTTTTCACTTAAAAAAAATTCTGCAAGAGAAACCTTGCTTCAGACTAGCAGAGCTTTCTTGAACTAAAGCTATAATCTTCTAACAAAGTGATGACTTTTTAAAATGTATATGATTATGAATATGCATCAAATATTTTTTTCTTGCGTACACTGAATTTAGTCTAAAACTCCAGGAATGACCAAAGGGAAAACTCACTTTTCAACCATAGCTTTTTCAAAGTCAAAATCAAGGAGATCCTTAGATATCACTTTCAGCATCTTAGTGAATATATTATACTTCACAGATACAGGTTTTATTTTTTTATTATCTAGAGCTTCCAGAGACTTTTTTCCCCCGTAGACTGTTTTATTGAAATATTAACTACATATAGAGGAATATAAATTACTTGTTTGTGTATGTCTGTCTCCACCCTATCAGTGGTGCATTTGGGGCAGCTGAAAAGGCTGTTTGAACAGCTTCTCATAAGTTAAACTGAAATGTCTCAAACTGGCAAAGTGTAGAAGAACAGAATATTGATTAAGCTAAAAATGGATAGCAACTTTCTTATATGGGTAATGAATATCTGCTTAAAGCATATAAATATATAAAATCTCATTATTAAGACCTTATCAGATTTAAAGTTATGAAGGGATTCTTAAAAAAAGAATTACTTTGTATCTACTCATATCAACCACTGATGCAGTACATTAATAAAACATCTAGCACTTTTAGAAAAGGTTGATAATTAGTTGCTGGCACTTAACTACTAATGACACCTGTAGAGGATATATTCTTAACTTATATTTTATTCAGATACTAATGGTTAGAGTTAGAAGCATAATTAGCATACTAGGACATGATGATTCATGCTGTTATTGATTTTGTTGCAGCCAACTTTATGCTTCCATGCCAAAATTGTCATATTGATTATTTGTGGCTACTGGTATGCAACCCTTATATCAAATTTCTGTCTAGACGGTAACAACCTTTATAAAATATTTAGTAAGCATCTCTATGAACTAGGAATTTTCTTGAAGCTTAGTTTTACTTGCTTATTTTCATTTCATAAAGACTGGTGTCAACTGAACGGTGTGATTTTCTGATATGGAGATCTTGATGGTCTTTTTCCGGGAGCTGTATTTTTTTTCTGGAGGCTTTTTTAAATATATAGGGCATATTGTGGAACTTTAATCCATTTTGTTTATTAATCTTAAACAGGGTGTAGGATTTGGGTGTTGATAAGAACATTCTACATCACCAGAAATTTAGCTGGAAGAAAAATACTTAGGACAGATATCTTGAATATAAACAACATGTTTTTTCTAGTATAACATATTTCATCCTGTAGTTAGCACAGAGGAATTAAAAGCCAAATGGCCTTTCATGTGGCAAATACCCATGCAGAGGACACTGAAACCTGTCAACTTCTAAACAGGTTGTGCCTTCCAGAAAAAATTGCCTGTAATTCCCATAGTGTAAGAGATCCACCACAGTCATCTTGCTGGCTTTGGGAGCTCAGGGATGTCATCACACATTCTGCTTCAGGCTTCTGGGACTATCTAACTGAAGTGTGATGCAGAGGAGCTAAAGGTAGAAACCTGTGGAGAAAAAGAAAAAAAGAGAAAGGCGTATGTTGAGATCTGAAGCAGCTAACGATGTCTAAAATAGGCGAATGCTAAGACCATGGCTATTTTTTCCACATATCTTCATTCTTTGATATCATACCTGCAATTGCCCATGAGATGACATTCATAATGGCTGTAACATACAGAGGTTATTGTGTGTTGGGGGTCCATTCCCACAGCCTGTGTCTAAGGTGTTGGACCCATATAAGTACTAATTTTAAATCAAGAAAATATGAAGATGCTCATCTTCCCTCCTCATCCTTGGATTTCAAAGGAAGAAAACCCAGAGGCCATGCAGAAAAGAAAACCAAGATGCTAAAAAAGCACATGATGTAATCAGGTCCCATCTACATAAATGAGCAACAAGGACTTAATGCAGCTTATGAATGACATCTGCCCTGCACATTAGACATAGTTGTTGATCAAGCGACTAATAACTGGATAAAGGTTTCATCAGGGTTAGGAAATAAATTATGATATTTCCAGCAAATGCAAGATTTTCTTCAATTACTTTGGCGGGGGGGGGGGGGGGGGAGGGGGGGGGGAAGACAAGTGCCATTTTTAGCAACAGAGAAAGGAGTTTTAATAGTTTCTTTATTCATTCAAGGTAAACCATGCCCTGGTAAGGTTTGTTACAAGAACAAAAGTAGTACAAAGGTAATGTTACATGTAGATTTAAGATAAAGGGAAACTTTCAAAGCTCTCATCATTTAGGTATATATGAAATATTACTAACACAGTGTTTGTAAGCTTTTGTTAAAACTGGAACTACCAGCTGAATCAATACCACTCAGTGTATTCAGTATTCATAAGTATTGATATGAATGTGACTTGCCTTGCATATGTTTTTTGGGAAGGGCTATTTGAATTAATAACCAAATGTTCATGCAAACACATGCATTAGAGGGAGCAAACATATTTGCTATCTATTGTTCATTACTCATCATTTATCATTTTTCTTTTTAAAAAAGTTTTAAACATCCAATGAAGGCCAAAAAAAAGTGCTATGTGCCTAAGGAGACCAGTCACACAACACAAACGGTGACAACAAAAAGCTGAATTGAACAACATCCAAAGACCTCATATATTGAAATTTTTCACATTATTTACCGAATACTTGCTAAGACCAAACAACATACACAGAAGTTGGCCATGTTTTGTAATGCTTTATTAGCATTTATTGGTAGCATTGTCAGTTAATTTTTTGTGATGAATAATTCAACCAGCTTTACAATTTAGCTTGTAGTCTTTGTAGGTCAAAAAACTTTTCCTCACATTGCAAGATATTGATACTAAATAAATAATAATGTTAATCAGAAAAAAAAGAGGGATTAAGTCAATTTTGAAGATATAGAGATACATTTTTACAATATTGTCCCCATCTAAAAAATAAAGATGGTGAAACACAGGACCACAGGAGAGGGTCTGAAGCTACAGATCACATCCTTGGGATATCTGTAGATGTGCCACTAACCCTTCACTTGAGTCAGAGTTCGAATAAAGAAAAAATACTAAGCATTTGAAACCTAGTTTATAGCCAAGTGGAGACATTTTAGAAAGAAGTCATTTCATTATTATTTATTTCAAGTGGATCTCTATCAAATTAGCTTGCCTCAAACTGGGGCTTACAGAGCTGATATTTGTTTTAGCTGCTACAGCCTTGATTTCATTTTTTTAAAAAGGAACAGATGAGGTGAAGGAGTGAACTTCCAGATCCCACCAGAACTGATTTAAAACAATATGATGATGAGCAGTTCCCATTTATTCATATTTTGCTTTTTGAAAGCAAAGCTATAGCCTTTTTGCTAGGGCTCACCAGCAAAAAGGGCCATGTTGAAAATAGCTAAAGAATCCTCTTTAAATTTAATCAATGAACGTGCCCAACATTCACTTGGAAACCTACAAAAACTAAATATCTCTACTAGGCATTCATGAAAGGTAGCTGTTTGCCCTCTCGTGTTCTATCTAGAACAAAAATGTACTGATGGAAAAGGAGCAGAAAATAGATTTGGTAAATGATAGCTCAGGATACCTACAAATAAGGGAGATTTGTTAAGAGCCTTGTAGTTTCTTGGGCAGCAGGTTTTTCTTCAGTCCGAGGAATGAGGATTTTTCGCATTTGTCAGATAGGGCAAAATAATAAAAGACCTTTCATGTGAACTGGTTTAAAATGAGGTTGTGATTTAGATTTTTTTTTTTTTAATGCAGTTTCAGTTCAAATGAACTGTCCCAGTTTTTTTAAAGTTTCTCATAATTTTTAATTTCTAAAGCAGGTTACTTTAAAAAGGTTGAAGCAGACTTTTCCAAAATAAAATGTGTTTACCTCATCCTTTGGTGGTTTAGTGACATTGCCACATTTCTCATCTCTACCACTGTGGTGGTATGTTTCAGTGAACAGCTGCAGTGATTCTCAGGACCCGTGGCAGCCATTTCAGATGGGTTGCTCCAGAGCCATAGCTCACAGACTTCTCCAGGCTGAAAAAAATCCAGCTCCCTCAGCCTCTTCTTATATGACTCCTATAACCATCCTGGTGGCTCTCCACCAGACTCATTCCAGTTTGCTGGCTCCAGTTTGTACTGCGGAGCCCAAAACTGGACAGAGTGCTCCAGATGCTTCTTCACAAGCATGAAGGAGAAGGGAACAATGCCTTTCCTTTACCTCATCAGAATATCAGTGTAAAGCAAGTCCCTAGCTGAGCTCATATCTGGCAGCCTTTGTTGCTGTATTCTGCAGCTTGGACTCTGGTGTGCATCAAACTTTGTGGATGTGAGCGTTCCCAGACCCCTGGAGGTCTTCAAAATGCAACTAAGGCAAGTATGCTGTTGAGGTTAGACTTACATTTGTTCTAAAAGAGTCCACTCTTCCCATTTTCCTGAGCAAATTTTAGGGAGGTGCATACTGAAAAAGGCTGAAAATGTTTCCTCAAGCTCCACAGCTGTCCTGCTGCACAGCCACTCTTCACTCCGATATTGAATACAGTTTTATTTTCCATTCAGTCTTTCTGTTCAAAGTGCTTCAGGGTCTCTCTTTCTCTATGATCCATTCAAGACTGAGAAACTACCTATCTTCTCTCCCTCTACAACACTGAAGATCTAAATAAGCCCTATCTGTGCTTCACCCCATTTCTTTTACTCCAGTCTTTATTTATGTGGCCTGTGGTAGTAGTATCCAAAATAAACAAAGTGTTCCAAGTAGCAAAACTTTGACCATCCTTCTTCCACAAAAGATACACATTTGAAGATAAAATAGATAGTTTAGTCAGCTTTTAAAGTGAAGAAACTTTCTTAATTTTATCCATCTATGTAATTATAATATCTGAATACATAACAAATGTTTTATTCTTTTTGCCTACATGATACCTGTCTAGAAAAAGAGTGAAGTTGTTCTATAACTTTTCAGTGCATTGAATGAAAAAGAAGTATGACAGCAGAAAACATCTGATAAATTAAACTTGACATATTTTTTATCTATATAAAATGGATTCTGAACAGCTGGTAATTGTGAATATTTTAGTAGTCATTTTTGCTGTAGAATATTGCTTCTGTGCTCAACACTAATGAGATGTGAGTTGTACTTCATCAGACTGACAGTTCTTAGGGTTTTTTTTTTTTTTTTTGATAAACACATGATACATGTGAGTGGATAATGGATACATTTACCTGTGAGGACATGAAAAAAATCTGGGTTTCATTATCTGCTAATGGCCTAGTTTGGTGATGCAATGAGAAGTTGTGCAAACAGTATATGGGTACAAATAATAGAAATAGAAAAAATAGAATAAGTATGTGTAAAAAGAAAAAGAAAAAGAAATGCAAAATCTGTTCAAAAGAATACAATTTTAAATAATACATCTTTTTTTAAATGTGGAGAAGTAGCCCTAGAATCTATTCAAAAACTTGGGAATCTTCACTTTTACTGAACGCTAGGATTTCTTCATCTGTAAAACTTGTTGCCACCATATTTATTTTATCGTGTCTGTATTGTTATTATTTAAAAAAAAAAAAAAGAAACAAGCCCTGATGATATATGCATAAATGTAGCTTTTGGTTCATGAGAAGTTTTGGAGAGGAATAAGAATGATTATTCAAATGATTAATGTTATTCACATACATATAGCAGGATTAGGGGCTTTGAACTTCGTTCTGTGTGCTGTGAAGGGAATATATGGAAACTACAGTTGTTTGTACTTATGTGCAGAGAGAAGCTATCCACAACTGTCTCAGTCATAGACATATATGATTTTGAGTGGATCTGAATAGAGTCAGTGGGTGTGCATGAGGTGTTATGTCTCAGCATTGTAGTTGATGGTGGGGTTTTGGGGGAGAGGTGCAGGGTTGTTTTGCTTTATTTTTAAAATGTGAGCCATGGTTGCATACACACACATAAGCATGCAAAACGAATCTTCCCAAGCCTTACCTGTATCAGGGTCGTAAGACTGTATTTCTATTTCTTGTTGTAAGCCTGCAAAGCAGTCTAGAAGATCACAATAGAAATGATGGGTGAAAAGACTGGGCATCTATAAATTTGTTTTATGAACACTGCCAGTGGGGACTGCAAAGGTAAAACTTCAATGATAATGCTGTGCTCCTGACTCCCAAACGTAAAAGAATATTAATATGTAGGTATTCACATTCTACCAGATGAATTTAGAAGTATTGCATGTTGGCTGATGATCACACTAGAACACTGCTAACTAACTGCTAGGTTTGAGACTCTGTGGTACCAAATTCCAATGGAATAAATTGAAGGCACTTTGAAGAATTAACTTCAGTTTTCTAGACAAAATAATTGCTGTATTTCTCATCACTCTGGACTTTGTGTAATGTAATATAGAAAACTATTTTTTACAATGTAATTATTAGAATTGTAAATGAAAAGGAATCTCAGTTAAAGTGGTTCATCAGCTGGTATCAAAAGTTGGAGGTACTATCAAAATGCAGGGGACTCGGATAGACAGGAAAAACTGGATATTCACTAGATGTCTTTGAAGACTGGGGTAAAAGAAATGGGATAGATTTCAACAGTGGAAAACCCAAGCATTTCTTCTATATGTTGGTGCCTCATCTGTTTTACAAGATCTGTGTGCATTAGTTGATCACATATTAAGGATTCTGTGAGCTTCTCAATTTCTTTGGTCATAAGCTGACCCCTAGTATTTTCTGCCTCCTTATTTGGTCCAGATGTAGCCATGCATGAGGATAGCATGACCTAGAGTCAGCTCTAGATGCAACCAATTTTACTACAAATACCTATTTATGAAAAAGTAAAACATTAAGTTAACACAATTAGGAAAATATTTCCAATGTAGAATGGAACTGCTAATGCCATAGTGCCATGGAATCATTTCATGATTCCAGATATCCAGGTTTAACGTGTAGGCATTCAAAACAGAACAAGCATACAAAAAATCTCAGGGATTCAAGCATATCTAAACAAAATCTGACCCTATTATCTGTTTATACATCAGGAGGATAAAAGATCAGAGAATACGCTAGCTAAACCCTATTGTCAGTAAATATAAAAATCAATTAATTCCAAAGACAGACTGGTAGAAGTTTCTCCTAATAGTTATAACAGACAGGCTTGGAATAGCCTCCCTGTTCCTGGAGGAGTCTTGGGGAGCCTGATCACATTATGAAGGGAATTGGCTGCTGGTGACAGTTGAGCATACTGCATTTTATCATCCAGAAAATCCCTTCTGTTTTAATGTTCTTCATTATAAGGGTGTTTGCACAGTAAAAAGGAAATCATGTGTTACAGAATACGGAGAAATAAAATGTGCTTGATATCAATGTACTTACATGACTGGCAGATAAAAGTTCTTGGTATAGTCATTCTAACTGCATTTTCCAAATTTCATTTGTTTGATATTGCAGGTCACCAAATACAGTCCTGTCTTTAGTCTCTCCTCTCCTCTCCTCTCCTCTCCTCTCCTCTCTTCTTCTCTCTTTTCCTCTTTTCTTTCTTTCTTTTTCTTTCTCTCTCTCTCCCTCTCAGTAACTTTTAGAAACAAACACATTTATTCTGGCACAAAAAAAACCCTCTTTATTTATTTTTTATTTATTTTATTTATTTATTTTATTTATTAAAGAATGCCTTCTTTCTCAGTCATACTTTTTTTTTTTTTTTAAATTGGTATAATCCTACATAGGAAAATAGGACTTGTAAGGTCTTTCTTGTTTTTTCAGGCATTCACCTTATTTAACATAATGCCATCATAAGAATCTCCAAGATGATACACAGGAAAAAATTATTGGACCCTAAAAGAGTTATGGGACAGAACTGAAAAATTAAGGTACTATTATTGCACAGTATATACTGTTATATACTGTGTTGAAAGTAGAGTAGTTCTGTGGTAGAAACTAGTTCCATGAACGAAATTACAAGAACATGCTAAGTAGGTGAATGTAAGTTCTCAATAGTTCATGTCTGATTTAGGAGCTAGTGGCAATAAATGCAAAACAGGTATGTTTTAAACTTGCTAACTACTCTGAAATATGGCTACCTTCCAAGACATACTCTCTCAGACTAATTTTTTTTAAAACAACAAGATTGCTCTAACCGTATTAGCACATGGTCTCAGTTTATTTTAGATGAAATTTTGCTCTATCCTACATGTCTTCACAAAGGTGTTAAGGATGAGAAAAAACACCAGGCACCTTTCTTTGTCTTCATACCTTATGTGCATGTTCCATGGTACCACAACAATGCATTTCATTCCTAAGACCAAGAGCCACCTTGCAAGAAACACAGACACCATCATCTAAAGGCTTAATGCGTTTTTAAATGTGTTCTGATTAATGGGCACAGTTCCACCCCATGAAGACCTGACTTAAATCCACCTACAGAGACAAATTTTAGAGAATTTCTACAGGTGTTGATGAGGGCAGGTAATTATTTTCCAAGTCTAACACCTCTTCAAGCATAAAGCTCATCAAACCCAGTATCTTAAAAAAAAAAAAAAAAAAAAAAAAAAAAAAGTAAAGCTATGAAGATTTTACTGGTTTTTGCTATAAGCACAGAATAGAGTACGCATAAATATTCAATTCTGCTCCTCAAATGAATAGAGCTAAAGAAGTAGAAGCAACAGTTGTTGTATTTCTGAACACTGACTTCAAGGACCTTGGCAGGTTGAAGACAGGTAGGTTGCAGACTGAAAGGTGAAATATATGTTTTAATGAATTCTAAGACTCTGCTGCAGCAGTGCCTCATTTATAATCAATTTTCTAAACCTGTGCTTTTGTAAATAAAATCACAAATCAAGCCTCCAAAGTCATGAAAATTTTTAAAATGGATAAATATTGAATGTTTTGATTTGTCTTTTGATGTGAGTTTGTAGCATATACTTTGCTTACAGTTCAACCACAAACTGTAATCATGAACTCCAGACATATAATCTATTCAAAGTGAAAGGAAAGTATCCCACTAATTTGCAGATCTTTGTGGTGCAGGCTTTAAGAAAACACCAAATATTGTGAGATCCATCAAAAAATTAAGTCATATGGTAGTGTTGCACAATTCAGGAACATTCTCACTTTAGGATGTTGGCATACTTTAGGATAAGGCACAATTTTTGTACCTTTTGGCCTCATGACTGCATTACCTATGAAATTGTTCTGAACTGAAACACTTTGTGGTTGTACAAGCAGATAGTGCTACTTGTATATAGTTTTCCATGAAGCAAAGATCGAAATTAGTCAAGTGGAAATAGCTTCAGAGGGTATATTGCATATTTTAAAGATGAAAACAACATCTAGGCTATTGTTTAAAACTAACTGAAAGGTCTTTTTTAAGAATTTTAACACACTTATGTATGCTAATAATGTATAAAGGATTTATTTCAGTTCCTTATACTCAGAACATTTCATAATTAAGTTATTTATCAGTACATGGGTTTCTCTTTTCAGAATTGGTCTCTTATAAAAGATTATTCCATTAGGAAGATAGAAAAGAGTTTCAATTTCAAATAATGCAGTTAGCAATTGTATTCAGTGTATTTTTTTTGTACAACCACTAATGCATGTTATTTTAAATCCATTGTGTGGTTTTGAAATATTCAAAACTGAAAGCTTTCTGCACTTCTGGATAAATCCTAGATATTTGAAGTATTTAGCTGAAAATGTCATGTTGTGTCCAAAATGTCTTTGTGATCCCAACCCTGCATAGTGTTGTGCTTTTCATATTTTGGTTGAAGTTGTTAAGAACTATAACACTCAACATTCTACATACCACCAAAACATACTAAATTTGCCCCTTACTGGTCAATAAGTATGCATGACTAAACGGATGGGGGAAAAAAAAAAAGAAAAAGAGGAATAGGAATCTAAATATGGTAACACTCATCTTCCAGAAGGGTTTTGGTCAGAATCAACCAGGTACTGATATTTGGGTTACTTTTTATGGTTGAATTGTCATATCACAGGTGTTCTCTCTTAAAATATTATGGTAGTAATTTTCTCTGTATTCTAATTTAATATCAGTTTATTTGCTGGTTGAAATGGATGTCCTCAAATAGAATTTAAACCCAGACTTTTTTTTTTTTCTCTCTGTGTGTTCTACTTTCCATGTTTTTATGTCACAGACAATTATTTAAAATGGAAGTTCACTACGTCATTTTGCCGGAGTCCATTTACTTGACTGCAGTCCTGCTTGTTTTATCTGCAGAAATGTAGATTCTCCTCAGGGCTTCCAACCAGATGGACTACTGCTAGTACAGTGAACTGCTAACCAGAAAGTTGATATCTGACAGGCATAAGTAGGGGTTAGAAAAGAAGTCTTCAGACGCAGAAACTAAACAAAATATTTTTAACAGTGCTGCTTTCCCAACTCATGGACTTAAAAAAACAGGATTCCATTCTTATTTATTTTGCGTGGTAGAGTCAAGAATTATGATTTATGTAATGCTCTGGCTCTATTCACTCTCTCTCTCTCTTTTTTTTTTCTCTGAGAAGAACTTGAAAACCATGAGACGTATTTTCTTTGCCATAGCAGTCTTAACATGCTAACTGCATTTTCATCATATTCTTCTTACCACCATCTTTTATTCCTCCCAATTGTTCTCAGAGTAAACTTCAGGGAAGAATAAGGTGAAAGACAAGATTACTTGCCCTGAAGCTGTGTTATCATGAGTCATAACAGATTCATATACGGTGCTAGGACAATGGTAACATAACATAGTAGGTAGTTAGGACTGATGGCACAGAACTCCAAATAAAAGACAGAATACTGAAGATAGACATGAAATCACTATTTTGTAAAGCGGAGATAAATCCCTAATGCAGTTGAGGTTGTCGTAAAGATTGTGAAACCCATTCTAAAGGTATAAGGGAGAAGTTTATGGTAAAGATAATGCCAAACTTTAGTAGTACAAATGTGAATGAGGAGGATGAGTTAAGACTGAAAATACATTTGTGATAGATTTAATTACCCTTAAAAATGAATAAGCAAACAAAAAACACTGTTTTGACTGAAGGTGTAGTATAAAGCCTTTACTGGGGTTGAGCTTGATCAGATCAACCCCAAGAGTTGATGTATGGGGTTCACTGAACCTTTCTAACAGATTTATCTATGTATTTTATTTTCATGAGGATGGTCTCAAGTAGCTAAAGTTAAAATTAGAGATAAAGGACCAAAAAAATATTTCCTTTAAGTAAAGCCTTGTCTCAAGGGGTAAATTTCTGGCACAGATGAAGTTGGAATTTTTTGTTGACTTCAGCAGAAGTAGAGAAAGACTATAGGCAAAGAATTAACCTTCAGATACTCTTCTATAGGACACTTTCATGCAAGTGTATTGCTCACCACTGGTCGAAAAAAAAAACAAAAGTAAAGTGAGAGTGAGAGAAAGACCACTGAAAACAATGCATGCAGTCATTGTTATTGAGAAACTATTTTAGACAGAAGACGGTACCTATAAACATTTTGTGTCTCATGTTCCACTGATAGAATTTGAAAGAGTCTAGGAAAAGAAGTAGAGGAGATAAGCAAGAAAGAATTCTTGGAAACTTCAGAAGAACATAGACTTCTGTTTCTTTGCTAAGAAGAAAATGGAAGTATTGGGACTGAGCAGAAGAAAGAATATATAGAAAAATTTAGGAGCTGAAGAGGACAGGGGAGAGGTGAACTAGGATCTAAAAGAAAAAAGAAAAAAAAAAAGAGCTGAAGAAGCAGCTGACCATAGAGAAAAGTAAGCACAGAAAGTGAAAAGATGAAAACTGAATGAGTCAAGAGAGCACTTTCCATTAACAACACCAGAAGACTTTAACTATTTACATTAGGGCTGTCAGAGATCCGGCTGCTTCTTTGGCACTGTTTCCATTCCAATACATACACATCTTCATATTAAATAGTAAATATTTAAGCAATAAAACAATTACAGCTCATGCAGGTCTAAACTGTAAAGATAAGATGTCTGACAGAGGCAGATGGAAGGAAAAATAAACAGAAAACACTACCACTGAAAACAGAAAAAAAAAGCATAAAATGGTTAAAATCACAAAGACTGTGAAACATCTAAAACAGGTTAGAAAACAGTTAAGAGAATATAGCAGAGGACTGCTAAAACTATTCTGGATGTCTCATTTCAGGGTGTCCAACTGGATACACGTTAAAGGTCTCCTAATAATAAAAAGCACTGGACATATCTCTGTCCCATTTAAGACCTTTCTAGTCAGTTATTCAGAATTGGAGTCACCCTATTTTCCAGTTGTAGCTTACTTTAAAAATCTTAGTTTATATGTTTCAGTAAGCAAATTACCACTGTGATTCAAGGAAATGAGATAGCTGAAATAAATAGTGCAATCTAACATTTATTCAGACAGATAGTTCAAGACAAGAGGAAAATTTCCAACCTAAAAGTTTAAAAGGTAGTTGATGAGTGTCTAGTAGAATGAAATTGAGGGAAAATCTTGAAAAAGCACTTCTTAGCCCACATCATTTTGCCTGGCAATACATATTTCAGATCATTTCAGATATTTTAGCTGTTGAACTATTACATTCATTTCACTGTACAACTTGCCAGGTTGCAGTTCAATCAAGAGAGTTTCTTTTTTTTTACTTCATGAAGCTCCAGAAGAAAGCCTCAGCTGCACACCTCCTGCAAGAGCTTCTGCTATTCTCCTGCTATTGGTAATAATGGAGGTGAAATGCAAGCAAGCAAGCAAACAAAAACAAACAAAAAATTCACTGCCGTCTCTTCACAGAGCTTAGCGTGCCAGCTCTGCACAGGCTGAAATCTGAACCTGACTGAAACTAGCTGTGCTTGCAAAAAGTGGTCTAGTGGAGTGCTAACTCACTTTTCTATCACCTCCAAGGCAGATTTTTTTTTAAATTAATCAGATAAATGTGGTTACACTCTGAATCAGTTTGATATGCCACCAAACCAATTCCACGTCCAACATTTTCTGAGTGAGAAAGCTCCCAGTGACGCCCCAAGGAACACTAATGTGCTCTGAGCGCAGCTGAGGCACACAGGTTGTATACGACAGATGGTCACAAACGTGTTTCTGGGCAGAGCTGGATGACATTTACTCTAAAAGTGTTACTTTTTCTTAATATGTTTTCTTGTTGTTTTAGCTGTGCTGTCAATCCTCACTCGAAAGATAGGGACCATTTGCCTCAGCCAGGAGGCCTGAGGAGTATCCTTTGGCAGTAGCCACTTGTTTCTCTCTTAGTTAGGAATTAGCACACTCCAGCAGCCTTTCCCTGAATGGCAGTTTGGAAGTTGTTACTTCTTATTTTTCACTAATTGAACATTAGTTGAAAATAAGAAAGCTGTATTCAAGAGTTGCAGGAAAAATAGTCTGCCAAATTCTGTGCACATAGTTGCTTTATTACTTGTCTACTAGAAATGATTCTAAGAGCTATTTTAGTTTGGGCCCTCATGTAAGACTTTACTTATTGCATAGGATGAGAAAGCTGTTACATTCTGAAAACATGTCAATAACCCAACCACTTCCTTGCTGCTTGCAAGTGTCAGGTTAGTTTGCAGCATCAGGTGCAAATGAGCTACTTAGCAACTGCATCATACCTGCACTTATAGCACTCTAAGTTTATAGTTGATATGGTAATGCGAACACAGCCTTAGGTCAATGCAAACCTGCTTTTTATACATATTCATGGGATTTGATTTTTCAGTAAGATTTCCCTTTAAGGATGGAATCTGTGATAAACGTCAAGAAAACTTGAGAAGAATTCTGTTGAGCAGAGTGTGGTCGTATCAGTGCATGACCTTCTGGGAAGTCATCTTGCAGTGCATTTTCATTGTTGCATAAGTGTTTCTTGCCAACATTTCACAAAAACATTCCCTAGTGTGGAGGTATATCAAGCCCCATTAAATAGGAAGCCAGCTGTACTGTTTATAGGTGTATTAGAGGGTTCTTTTCTTTTCTTTTTTCTTCCCCTACTATGAATAAAGTTTTATGTGGTAGATGGAAGAACTTGGTTTTTCATAACATAGATATTCCTGAGAGGTGGCATTGTCAGAGACTTTTAAGGAAGGGTTTTGCAGTTTGCACATTTTTTTTCTTCAAGCTTCAGATCCTTCATTCATGCTATTTCATACACCTTACGTTTCACTACTGAGAAAGAAAAAAAAAGGAAAAGGAAAAAGAAAGTAAGAAAAATAAATCTTTTTTTTTCTCTCCCCTCTCCCCTTCCTGAAGAATTGGAAATGGCAGAGAAGAAAGCTTAAAATCCAGTAGCAAAAACAACAACAACAACAAAACAATCCCCTTTCCCTAAATTTAAATACCTTACAAGCAAGTTTATGGTCACTGAACACTGATCAATATGCTTTGAGCACAGAAATAAACTTCTTCCTCTACGTTTGTGCACTTTAGAGAACAATGTAGCCACTTCTTTGCCACACTTCTAACTTTGATCTATGCCTCAAGTCAGAAGTGGCCTGAGTGGGACAAAGATGCCTAGGACACAGCAGCCAAGGACACATCAGATCAGGTCTCTGCAGGATTTGCAGGCTACTGCTCCCCTGCTTTTCCAAGCAAGGAAGAAACGGCACCTCACTAAGTCCTCAGAAGAAAGTTTTAGTTTTCAGACAAAAGCTTCAATCAACACAGACTGCAGGAAACCAGAAGTTTTATGTACCTTCAAGGACTAACTTCTTTCTCCAGTACAAACTTTGCTTTCTAACTAAGCTCATTCAGACTTACACAAATGACCTGACCCTATCTCAGACAAATCTCATAAGCAATCAGGACTGGCTGAGTGCATAAATACCCTACTGCAAGCTATTAGTGCCTTCTTCTGAGGGATAGATGTTTGTTGCTGGGACCTGGGCTGGAGAAGGTTTATTTTATACTTCTGGGAAGGTGGTAGAGAAGTTAGCTTTTTAGTGTTAAGGAGCTGATACTGTGGAATAATTTTCTGAAAATTCAGGGTGTATGCAGTCAGTGCTTGAGTCTAAGTGCTGTGGACTGTGTCCACTGGAAAGTCTTTTTTTCCTATAAAAGCTGTATAAACTAAAGCCAGTCTCTTATTGGTGTTGGCTGATTCTTTTTTTTCCTGTTTCATTTTGATTTTTTTTCTAGTGAATAATGGAATTGTAGCAATAATGTTCTGTGCTTGGAGAGATCCTATGCCACATTAGTCAGCACTTCTTGTTTTTTCTTGATCTGAACAAAAATGAAATTCTCTGAAGCCTCAATGATTGTGTTAGCATGTCAAATAAGAAGGGATCCTCCTTGTCCCCCCTCCTCTCCTCCCACACACAACTTTTTCTTTTCTTTCTTTCTTTTCTTTTTTTTTTGTTTTCTCTCAGGTTGTCTAACCTTGCTGAAATCATGGCAGCAATTGAGGTTAATTTAAATGAACTTCATACTCCTATAAATTAGTAAATAAGACAGTCAATTAACCAAATTAAATCTTATTGGAAATAGGCTGCTGCCATCTGGAAATTTTTTATTAGACTTTATAGTTGGCATGACCTTTAGATTTTGAACTAGCAGGAATTTTTCATTCTCTAAGAAATGCTTGACTTAAAACAATGAAGTATTTGTAAGCATTTTTAATAAATCTGTGCTTGCTCAATAGCTAGAGTGATATATTCTTGTTGATGAAGAGGCATTAGTAGCTATGGAATTTCTTATTACAAAATCTGAATTACATGTCTATGTATTGGACTCTATTAGTCTGTTTTTCTTTGTTCTCTGTTGTATTATTCAGGCTTCTAATACACTGTGGAATCAATCACAGTAAGACTGGCCTTTATCTGTCAAACTCTAAGCTGCTTAACTCCTTTTTAAATTATTGGGCTTATTTTCCCTTAAAATTTCTAGGGAAATTAAAGGCATGCTTCTACTGAAGAGTAATGTTTTAAGGTATTCTGTTAGTGATATCTAAGCCATCTCTGAAGGAATTCTCTCTCCTGACAACACTGCAGTGTGCTATCTACACACAATATTGCAAGCACATGCATACTTTCTATTGCCTCAGGAAAATATGAAAGTGATGCAGGAACACCACTTCCAGTCCTAGAAGTAGCTTGATCAACAGCTTGGGGGTCACTGTGTCATGCTATATTGCATGATATAATTTTGAGGTCGATAGTGTCCATGTTACTGTATGAAGTTCTCATTACCTTCAGTTGGTGGCAGCTGTTGGAGCTTGCTAACTTCATTCAGGTTGCTTAACCTGCAGCTTCTATAGGTTTCTGGACACTTACATGTTTTTAGGATAACTCTTCCCCTTCTGGTGGTCCTGTTTCCTAAGGATCTTTGGTAGCACTGGTAGGCTGAATAATCCATGCTGGTGGCCACTGCAGCTTCTTATTGGCAGGTCTCATAGTGCCTTCTCTGTTATAATGAAGGGCCACATTCTCTGATGTCATTAGGTGAGAACTACTGGACTCTTGCAAAGTTAAGAATGATAGGAAAGAGGTGCCTAGCTCCTAGTTTACTGACCTAAGCTCTGGCCTTTTGCCTGGGTCTGAGAAGCCCCTGGGATAAAACGACTTGCTTCCAGCCACGAACTGCTTTTGCCTCTGTTAAGAAATACGCTGCATGATGCATGACTAATATGAAGTAAATCTGTCCCTGTACTATACTCACATGCATGAACAGATCAGCTGCAGTGGCCAGATGCCACAGAACTGGTCATATGGCAGGGAAAGTCTTTTCAGCTAGAGGAAGATTTCTGGTTTTCAAGCTGGAGACAGCACCTCTGAGTTGTACAAGCTACAGTAAAAGTCCCCCTCTGCCCCTCAGGAGGAACATCTGGAACTGATTTTGAACGAGAAGGGGGGCCGGGGGGAAGGCACTACTCTGACATGGTAACAGACCTTTATATGTAGATTCGGTAGCTCTTAAAGCACAGAGTTCTTCCACTGCACTTAAGCATCTAGCCCTTTGTATTCAATGAATGTGTTTTCTTTTCACTGTGTTTCTAATAATATCCCATGCCTGACTTGTGCTCTAAAATGGACTTTAGACTTTATGCTAGGTTCATTTCCATAAAATAATTAGCATGGATTAGCATTGATTAGTTTAAGAAGGCCAATTTTTCATATTTAGAAAATTGTGTGACTGAATCATGGAATACTCAGAATAATTATTTTGAATGTTTTATATTACTGGGGAAGTAAGTCTTGACAGAGTAAAAACTAAATGGTGGCTGAGGGTCCAGAGTGTAAGAGCTTACTAAGCTGCCTTCTGAACAACAGCTAAGGGAGTCTTGACAATTTGGTGGCTGTTGACAAGGTCATATAAACTTCATGCTGTGGTTCCCAGAAAAACAGTAGAGGTGTATCTGCTGTAACAGTTACCTCCTAGAGGATACTGTGTGAGGCGGACAGGATTGAAGGCCTCCACCATAGAAAAATTTTGTCCTGAGAGCAGCAAGTGGCTGAATAAGCAGGGGGAGAGTATCTTCTGTAAGGCTTTCATGTGATCTCTTCTACAAGGATATAATGGGATGCTGGCACAGCTCTGATCCTTAGTTGCACCTGTGCCTCTTACTGCAATACACCAGGGCCTCTGTGGAACTGAAAGAGCGACTGGAGTCTGGAGGAGCCCACAGTGCTGAGGTGCCTTACTTATATTTCTGGTTTTAAGAGAAACTCGGACTTCTGCTGGGGCTTCAGAGGCTAGATTTATCTTTGTCTTATTTAGTTGAGAGGCGAGTATCTGGGGAGTGTTGAGCAATAATTATGTGGAAACGAAGCTGGGTATGGTGGTGAAAAGGTTTGTTTGTTTGCAGTGAAGTAGAGATCCATTTGAATGCATGGATTACGTGGTAGGACAGTATGTGAATATTGAGTAGCTGCTACATTCACTCAAGTAGATCCATGGGACTCTTGTTTTTTGGAGGGTGATTGAAAGTTAGGGTGCTCTGCATCCACCAAGGGGCAAATCTAAGGTATTATGGGTAATGTATATTGTGGTATTTACACAATTCTGATACTACTTTACAAAGCGGGTGTTCTAGGGCACTGCTCCACAACATAATTTTATGTGCATTTTTAAAGGTAGTGTGGTGTTTTACTACTAGATGTTTTCACAACAGAACCTTTAGTTGTCTAACTTTCTTCAGAGCTTCTTCTAGGTGAGAATTTTTATTCATAATAAACAGCAGACAAAAGGTTCTTGAATTCTGTTAAGCAACTAAAAACAATGGTTGGAGGTTTCAGTAATTTAATGTCACTTTCTTGCAAGCATCTCCTGTATAAACATAAAAATCTACTTATGAATCTTGCATTCTTGTAAACTCTTTATTGGACAAATTAAGTGTTACCTGACCTCTTCTGGAAAGGCATGCATAAATATATAAATCATACCATATTAAGAGGAGTGTGAAAGTACATTTGTTGTGATTATAATAAAATACAATGCTTGTCTGAAATGTGCATCAAAAGCTTATAAATTCTTAATGTCATTGTCTCTGCCCAAGGATTCTCATTTCTGTTGGTCTCAAATGGTAGCATTTCTTTGCTTATAATTGTAGCAGTATTTCTGCTTGCTTCAGAATTCTGCCTAATTATCTGATTTGATAGCTCTATGGAACTGTATATATTTGTATATCTACCTCTATGCCTGGGAATGTGAGGAAGCAGTAAATAGATAAGCTGTCTCTTCACTTCCACTGATGCTTTGCAGTCTCTATCACCCTATATTAGAGCTCCAGTATATTAGATGACGTAACAGTCATTAAGTCTCCAAAAGTGGGTATGATAATACGGTGCATTTAAATAATAGACTTAACTCTAAGTCATGAGCTTTCTTTGTCCTTACCCTTGTCACTAGATTTAATATTATTTTTAGAGAAGTACATTGCAATTTATACTTAATAAAAAGATTTCATAGCAAGAGTTGAGCTTTTGGGCAGAATGAAACCTTACTATGCAGTGAGCACACTTAGTCTGATTACTCCTAATATAAACTGGCACTTGGAATTGAAACTGGGTGCCTTGTGTCTGTCTGTGCTGTTCAGCAATCTTAACATAATGTGAGGCTATTCTTAAAGAAAAAAAAATCTTTCTAACGACTTAGATTGTTAATCTACTACACTATAAAATGCCAGGCCTGTGATTATTTCCTTGTCTGAAGGCATTGAGTGGAATGTTAGTGTAATGGGCAAAGGGTTTTTTTTGTTGGTTTCTTCTTTTCTATAGATAAGCATTATAACATTGTAGTTTCTGTGTTGAAAACAGTTTGTTGTGAAAACAAAAATACAATAATACATTTTTTGTTAATGTTTTTAATGTCAATATATTGAAATAGTGATGGGAGGAATATCAACATGAGACATGGGCTCTTTCATTTTACAAAAGAAACCCTGCCACTTCCTGTAGATAGCAGTTCTTCTCCCTTTTTCTACAGATCTCTGTAGCTCCCTTTCTTTGGTCAAGGAAGAGAATAGAAACATCTCATATTGCAGCTTAGATAGGAACATTTATGTAGTGTGTGGGGTATTTTGGTTGATTGGTTTTTGGTTTTGTTATTAGGTTGTTACAATGAAGGAGAAGGCCTCCCAAAAGAGATCCAGAAAATATTGGCTTCCCTGTATTTTATGGTGTTTAAGAACATTGTGTTCACTGTATAGAATCCTTTCTTAATATATAAATGAAATAAGACACGTTATTTATGGTAGATTGAAAAAAAATCTTAATAAATCTAATTTAGATATCAAAGAGGGCAAATGTATTTTAAAAAGCTATACAATTATCACTTACTAGTCTTTGAGAGACTATCCTAAACTTTTTTGCAAGAATCTGAATTGCAAATGTTTAGTTATCCTTTGAGTGTTAAATCCTTTGAGTGTTGAAAAGTTGTAAGTGGCACTTTAAATATAGGATGAAATAATCAGTTGTTTAGAAAGGAATTTTCCTATCTAACTTTCTCAAAAACTTGTATGTTATACATCTATTTTTAAGTATAGCTTTTTCATTATGAAGTCTTATCTGATCAAGGTTACGTGGGTTGAAATGTTATGTTTAGATACGTAGCCCTTGTTCTGTGTTTATATCTCAGTGTGGTACCTAACAAGTTTTGCTTTCTCCACTCATTGTAATCTGTTTGTCATAAACTTCATGAAATGTCACGGGAGACTATTGCAGCTGACAGGAATGGGTGCTGCACCACTGATTTACATGGATTTGTGCCTGCCTACATCCATCATAGATTTGGTTGTCTTCCAAAATATTTTTTTTGTTGGAAATGACAATTTCAGCCTGTTCCACTAGTAATATTGCTAGAATTAATGATGGTATTAAGCAATGAAGTGTGAACTGGCCAGATTCTGTCCGTTGGTATTCATATTAGGCAACTGTATTTTTTCTTAAGTCACAATGTTTCTATTTTATGACAAATGCAATTTTTGGAAATTAATTCCAGTGCAGACAAAAAATTATAACCTTTCTGTCTTGCTGTCTTACCCATCCTTCACTAATATGTTCATATGCATGCTGATTGCTCCTGCAAACACCACTCTGCAAGACAGCCCTTCTGATAATATTGTTCTCCCTTTGCTGCATCAGATGTTAAACTATTTTAGCTTTTAAGGCTCTTTGCAATGTCGCTCCTCCCTGCTTATTTCACACCCAGCATCAAATGCCTCACTCCTGCTTCTAGCTGGCTCCTGTTGTTAGTGTTCTCCCCACTGCCCACTGTGTGTTTAAACAAACCCTGTTTTTTCCTTGTGTTGTCCCTCATGCTTGAGAAGACATTTTTGTAAATGTCTGTTGGGCTTCTTCGTTATCCCCTTCAAATCCTTCCTTAACTCTCCTTTGCCCTGATGCCTTCAAGGATCTTGCCGACGGATAGCCTGGTGATGTGTTATGCCAATATGGTCCTGGAGTTTCCATGTGCTCCCCTGTCTGTACCCCATCTGCTCTCTTTCCTCTTATGCTTCGGGTATGCTCACACACCTGTCGCTGTAGCTGTGGGGGAGTGGCAAGGAAACAGAAATAACTATAAATGATATAAGAATACAAGTTCAATATGGATAAACTTAACCTCTTTCAGGGATGTGCTGCAGTCCTAGCCTAGGACCACTGGCCCTCTGGAGCAGATGCTCTTTGTCAGGTATCACTCCTAAATGTGTGCGAAGGAATTCTGCTCCATGGGAGGGGGCTAGTACTGTGCTTTGCCCTTCTATAGGTAACTCTTTTTCCATTCTAATTTTAACGATTATCTGAAGTTAGTCAGTGGTAAAGAAAACAGAAGGGAATATATTTTTTTAAGCACTGCACTGCCACTGAATTTCTGATAAATCAGATAGAATAGAGGCATGCAAAGTAAAAACAGGTATGCAGTTCTAATACAGATCAAATGGAAATCTAAAGTTTTCAGGTGCCAGCTGCCAATATTGACTAAAGGTTGCAAGGAAAAAGTTCCATGTGTTGGTGCCCAGAAGTAATTTCTCAGTAAACAAGAAGAGGTAATCCATAAAATCAACAACACCTTCAGATAACCTAGTTGTCAATGTTTTAAAAAATTGTGCACAAATGTAAATGAAACAAATAATAGATGATACAAAGACCAGATGGTAGAACATGAAAGGTGCTCTAGTACCTATTGTGCTGGGTAGCATGTCTTGGCTGTGCTCTAGGCATGATTAGGCATGCTTTGCAGACCCCTACTACAGTCATATTTCTTGTCCAGTGCTTTCAGGCTATAGAGTAATCCTGTGTATTCCTAGAAGTTAGCTATTCGAGTATTTTTATTAATGCTTAGGAGTGCTTAGCATCTGTTACATATCAGCAGAACTTGGATTCTGTTTGAAGTATAGATTCCTGTAAGCTGTGTGGCTTTAGGGTATCTCCTCCATCACAAACAGATATCCAAAAGTCTACTGCTTAGAGAATTTCAGTTTAGGAAGGCTAGGTTCAAAGCTTTCTGTGGATTTAGTTGAATTACATTTTGTTCAAAACATTTTGGACATATTGATTGTGAAATATTTATTTTACTGATGTTCCAGAAAAAAGATTCTTATGTAAAAATGCATTTGACCTTCTGAATCGTTTAACCTAATATCAATGCATTTATTTTTATAGAATCTTTAGGGGTGTAGCACAAAAATGATTTCTTGGTTTGTAGACAAACAGTTTTAAGTTTTTCAGGAGAAAGTAAATTATTATCTATGCCTAATTAAATCTGCCTTTTTTTAAAAAAAAAAACCTTCAGTATTCAAGTATAATTAAATATCTTTGACCTTGTATGGGGAGGATAAGAATACTTATTAATCTTGAGAGTAGTTCTGCTAGTCTGTGATGCTTATATGACTATCTTTATTAGGATGGAAAGAAGCTGCAATTAAGTACTGCTTCAAATAAGAGCTAGCAAGACAATAGATAAATTATTCTGTAGAAGGATTATAAAATATCTAGACAACTGAAGTGTTGCATAAATTTGGTATGTAATACTTATTCTTAGAATGACTTATGAGAGGAATCTATTTTAAGATCATTAGTTAATTCTGAAGTCTTAAATGTAACTGATACTGGTGTTACTACCAATTAGTAACTCGTGACATATGGTGGTAGTATCATCAGAGATAATAGTAGGTAAGGCTCTTAAACTGTACTTAAATTCCTGCAATGCTAGCTTCTGATTGAAGTGCACCAAGAAATTGTTCCTGACTAAATCAAGCATTTTGCCTGGGAGAATAAAAACAATAAAGTGGGGATTTGGGTATTTGTCTTAATTTGACACTGGTGTTGTCATTACTGTTACATAGCCTGAAGAGTGACTTCAGTTGGTACTTCGAAACTTCA